>NC_041215.1:42213178-42225671 GCF_002837175.3 Physeter macrocephalus | reverse complement strand
TTCCATGACCTGGCTATTGTAAATAGTGCTGCAATGATTATTGGGGTGCATGTGTCTTTTTGAATTATGGTTTTCTCTGGGTAAACGCCCAGTAGCGGGATTGCTGGATTGTACGGTAATTCTGTTTTTAGTTTTTTAAGGAACCTCCATACTGTTCTCCATAGTGGCTGTATTGAGCTGCATGAGCTGTTTATATATTTTTGAGATTAATCCTTTGTCCGTTTATTCGTTTGCAAATATTTTCGTCCATTCTGAGGGTTGTCTTTTCGTGTTGTTTATGGTGTCCTTTGCTGTGCAAAAGCTTTGAAGTTTCATTAGGTCCCATTTGTTTATTTTTGTTTTTATTTCCATTACTCTAGGAGGTGGATCAAAAAAGATCTTGCTGTGATTTATGTCAAAGAGTGTTCTTCCTATGTTTTCCTCTAAGAGTTTTATAGTGTCCGGTCTTACATTTAGGTCTCTAATCCATTTTGAGTTTATTTTTGTGTATGGTGTTAGGGAGTGTTCTAATTTCATTCTTTTACATGTAGCTGTCCAGTTTTCCCAGCACCATTTATTGAAGAAACTGTCTTTTCTCCATTGTATATCCTTGGCTCCTTTGTATATCCTTGCCTCCTTTGTCATAGATTAGTTGGCCATAGGTGTGTGGGTTTATCTCTGGGCTTTCTATCATGTTCCATTGATCAATATTTCTGTTTTTGTGCCAATACCATATTGTCTTGGTTACTGTAGCTTTGTAGTATAGTCTGAAGTCAGGGAGTCTGATTCCTCCAGCTCTGTTTTATTCCCTCAAGACTGCTTTGGCTATTCGGGGTCTTTTGTGTCTCCATACAAATTTTAAGATTTTTTGTTCTAGTTCTGTAAAAAATACCATAGGTAATTTGATAGGGATTGCATTGAATGTGTAGATTCCTTTGGGTAGTATAGTCATTTTCACAATATTGATTCTTCCAATCCAAGAACATGGTATATCTCTTCATCTGTTGCTATCATCTTTCATTTCTTTAATCAGTATCTCATGGTTTTCTGCATACAGGTCTTTTGCCTCCCTAGGTAGGTTTATTCCTAGGTATTTTATTCTTTTTGTTGCAGTGGTAAATGGGAGTGTTTTCTTAATTTCTCTTTCAGATTTTTCATCATTACTGTATAGATATGCAAGAGATTTCTGTGCATTAATTTTGTATCCTGCAACTTTACCAAATTCATTGATTAGGTCTTGTAGTTTTCTGGTGGCATCTTTAGGATTCTCTGTGTATAGTATCATGTCATCTGCAAACAGTGACAGTTTTACTTCCTCTTTTCCAGTTTGTATTCCTTTTATTTCTTTTTGTTCTCTGATTGCCGTGGCTAGAATTTCCCAAACTCTGTTGAATAATAGTGGCGAGAGTGGACATCATTTTCTTTTTCCTGACCTTAGAGGAAATGTTTTCAGTTTTTCACCATTGAGAATGATGTTTGCTGTGGGTTTGTTGTATATGGCCTTTATTATGTTGAGGTAGGTTCCCTCTATGCCTACTTTCTGGAGAGTTCTTATCATAAATGGGTGTTGAATTTAGTCAAACGCTTTTTCTGCATCTATTGAGATGATCATATGGTTTTTATTCTTCAGTTTGTTAATATGGTGTATCACATTGATTGATTTGTGTATACTGAATAATTCTTGCATCCCATGGATGAATCCCACTTGCTCATGGTGTATGATCCTTTTAATGTGTTGTTGGATTTTGTTTGCTAGTATTTTGTTGAGGATTTTTGCATCTATATTCATCAGTGATATTGGTCTGTAATTTTCTTTTTCTGTAGTATCTTTGTCTGGTTTTGGTACCAGGGTGATTTTGGCCTTATAAAATGAGCTTGGGAGTGTTTCTTGCTCTGCAATTTTTTGGAAGAGTTTGAGAAGGATGGGTGTTAGCTCTTCTCTAAATGTTTGATAGAATTCACCTGTGAAGGCATCTGGTCCAGGACTTTTGTTTGTTGGAAGATTTTTTTCGTTGTTTGTTAAAAAAATTTTTTTTTTAATTAATTTATTTTATTTATTTACTGGCTCCATTGGGTCTTCGTTGCTGCATGTGGGCTTTCTCTAGTTGCAGGGAGTGGGGGCTTATCTTTGTTGTGGTGCATGCAGCCTTCTCGTTGCGGTGGCTTCTTTTGTTGTGGAGCATAGGCTCTAGGCACGCGGGCTTCAGTAGTTGTGGCACATGGGTTCAGTAGTTGTGGCTCACGGGCTCTAGAGCACAGGCTCAGTAGTTGTGGCCCACGGGCTTAGTTGCTCCGCGGCATGTGGGATCTTCCCAGACCAGGGCTCAAACCCGTGTCCCCTGCATTGGCAGGTGGATTCTTAACCACTGTGCCATCAGGGAAGCCTTGTTGGAAGATTTTAATCACAGTTTCAATTTCATTACTTGTGACTGGTCTGTTCATATTTTCTATTTCTTCCTGGTTCAGTCTTGGAAGGTTATAACTTTCTAAGAATTTGTCTATTTCTTCCAGGTTGTCCATTTTATTGGCATAGAGCTGCTTGTAGTAGTCTCTTAGGATGCTTTGTATTTTTGCGGTGTCTGTTGCAACTTCTCATTTTTCATTTCTAATTTTATTGATTTGAGTCCTCTGCCTCTTTTTTTTTGATGAGTCTGGCTAATGGTTTATCAATTTTGTTTATCTTCTCAAAGAAGCAGCTTTTAGTTTTATTGACCTCTGCTATTGTTTTCTTTGTTTCTATTTCATTTATTTCTGCTCTGATCTTTATGATTTCTTTCCTTCTGCTAACTTTGGGTTTTGTTTGTTCTTCTTTCTGTAGTACCTTTAGATGTAAGGTTAGATTGTTTATTTGAGATTTTTCTTGTCTCTTGAGGTAGGCTTGTATAGCTATAAACTTCCCTCTTAGAACTGCTTTTGCTGCATCCCATAGGTTTTGGATCATCGTGTTTTCATTGTCATTTGTCTCTAGGTATTTTTTCAGTTCCTCTTTGATTTCTGTGGTGATCTCTTGGTTAGTTAGTACTGTATTGTTTAGCCTCCATGTGTTTGTGTTTTTTTCTGTTTTTTTCCTTGTAATTCATTTCTAATCTCATAGCATTGTGATCAGAAAAGATGCTTGATATGATTTCAGTTTTCTTAAATTTACTGAGACTTGATTTATTACCCACGATGTGATGTATACTGGAGAATGTCCGTGTGCACTAGAGAGGAAAGTGTAATCTGCTGTTTTTGGATGGAATATCCTATAAATGTCCATTAAATCTATCTGGTCTATTGTGTCATTTAAAGCCTCTGTTTCCTTAGTTATATTCATTTTGGATGTTGTGTCCATTTGTTTAAGTGAGGTGTTAAAGTCCCCCACTATTACTATGTTACTGTCAATTTCATCTTTTATAGCTGTTAGCAGTTGCCTTATGTATTGAGGTGCTCCTATGTTGGGTGCATATATATTTATAATTGTTATATCTTCTTCTTGGATTGATCCCTTGATCATTACGTAGTGTCCTTCCTTGTCTCTTGTAACATTCTTTTTTTTCAAGTCTTTTTTATCTGATATGAGTATTGCTACTCCAGCTTTCTTTTGATATCATTTGCATGGAATATCTTTCCATCCCCTCACTTTCAGTCTGTATGTGTTCCTAGGTCTGAAGGGGGTCTCTTGTAGATAGCATATATATGGGTCTTGTTTTTGTTTCCATTCAGCAAGCCTGTGTCTTTTGGTTGGAGCATTTAATCCATTCACGTTTAAGGTAATTATTGATATGTATGTTCCTATGACCATTTTCTTAATCGTTTTGGGTTTGTTTTTGTGGTCCTTTTCTTCCCTTGTGTTTCCCACTTAGAGAAGTTCCTTTAGCATTTGTTGTAGAGCTGGTTTGGTGGTGCTGATTTCTCTTAGCTTTTGTTTCTCTGTAAAGCTTTTGATTTCTCTATCGAGTCTGAATGAGATCCTTGCCAGGTAGAGTCATCTTGATTGTAGGTTCTTCTGTTTCATCACTTTATCACGTCACTCCCTTCTGGCTTATAGAGTTTCTGCTGAGAAGTCAGCTGTTAACCTTATGGGAGTTCCCTTGTATGTTATTTGTCGTTTTTCCTTTGCTGCTTTCAATAATTTTTCTTTGTCTTTAATTTTTGCCAGTTTGATTACGATGTGTTTCAGCGTGTTTCTCCTTGGGTTTATCCTGTATGGGACTCGCTGTGCTTCCTGGACTTGGGTGGCTATTTCGTTTCCCATGTTAGGGAAGTTTCCAACTCTAATCTCTTCAAATATTTTCTCGGGTCCTTTCTCTCTTCTTCTTTTGGGACCCCTATTATGCGAATGTTGTTGTGTTTAATGTTTTCCCAGAGGTCTCTTAGGCTGTCTTCATTTCTTTTCATTCTTTTTTCTTTATTCTGTTCTGCAGCAGTGAATTCCATCTTTCTGTCTTCCAGGTCACCTATCCGTTCTTCTGCCTCAGTTATTCTGGTTTTGTTTCCTTCTAGTGTAGTTTTCATTTCAGTTCTTGTATTCTTCATCTCTGTTTGTTTGTCCTTTAATTCTTCTAGCTGTTTGTTAAACATTTTTGCATATTTTCCATCTTTGCCTCCATTCTTTTTCCGAGGTCCTGGATCATCTTCACTATCATTATTCTGAATTCTTTTTCTGGAAGGTTGCCTGTCTCCACTTCATTTAGTTGTTTTTCTGGGGTTTTATCTTGTTCCTTCATCTGGTACATAGCCCTCTGCCTTTTCATCTTGGCTGTCTTTCTGTGAATGTGGTTTTTGTTCCACAGGCTGCAGGATTGTAGTTCTCCTTGCTTCTGCTGTCTGCCCTCTGGTGGATGAGGCTACCTAAGAGGCTTGTGTAAGTTTCTTGATTGTGTTGGATCTTCTTTACCTGTC
The DNA here is from genome assembly GCF_002837175.3 of Physeter macrocephalus. Classification (NCBI taxonomy): domain Eukaryota; kingdom Metazoa; phylum Chordata; class Mammalia; order Artiodactyla; family Physeteridae; genus Physeter; species Physeter macrocephalus. Next base: position 42,220,811 of record NC_041215.1, on the reverse strand, counting down.
ATCTGTATCTGTTAATTTTCCTCAAATGTTTTAATCTTTCATTTCTTTTTGAATTTAAAGATTTTCCTCCTTTCCATTTTCTAGGAAATTATATTACTATTTTTTTGGTGCTGTTGTGGTCTTTCTAGTGTTCTCTTCATTGCTGAACTGAAAATTTTATTTTGGTTTTAAGCCTTTGCTAAGTTCTCTTATCTATGTTTTGCAAATGTTTTATTTCTCCAATCAAATGCTTCTGAATTTTTAAATTCTGGTTTATATATACATATATTTCCATACATGTGTCAGTCTCTTTATTTCTCTGTGTTCCTTTTGAGATGCTATACTAGAGTTAGCATCAGTTAAGTGAGCATGTTTTTCTGGTGTGCGTGGCTCACCACATAGAGGGACAATGTCCTGCTTCTCATTCTCGTATTTAATTGAATAATATTTGGGTGCAATCATTTTCTGTGACTCATGTTTAATTATTTATTTTAAAAATAAATTTGTTTATTTATTTATTTATTTATTTATGGCTGTGTTGAGTCTTTGTTGCTGCACGCAGGCTTTCTCTAGTTGCAGTGAGCAAAGGTGCTCTTCATTGTGGTTCGTGGGCTTCTTATTGCAGTGGCTTCCCTTGTTGTGGACCATGGACTCTAGGCACGCAGACTTCAGTAGTTGTGGCACTCGGGCTCAGTAGTTTTGGTACACGTGCTTATTTGCTCCGCAGCATGTGGGATCTTCGCGGAGCAGGGCTCGAATCCGTGTCCCCTGCATTGGCAGGCAGACTCTTCACCACCGTGCCACCAGGGAAGTCCGCTGTGACTCATGTTTAAATGAAACGAGTCTTCCTGTACTTCTACGAGGAAGGGTAAGTCTGGAGAGCTTTTTGAGCGTGATAGCTTGTAGAAGTCTTTCTTTTTATTTTTTCATAAAGTGATTAAAGAAATATGGCCTCCTTCTTTGGGTCTGCCTCCTATTCTTTGGTTTTGTGCATTTTCCTCATTTTTCATTATGGAGTTTTCCTTTGCCCCAGTTGTTTCTGGTGTATTTTGTTTGGATTCTGCTTCTAGTAATTTTTTCTCAGTGTGGAACTTTGTCCTAAAAAAGATGTTTGCCTTGCTAGTTCAGCGCACACAGCTTTCACAGACCTTATTGCTGTTCCTTGCCCATGAGTTGGAGCTTGTAAGTCTTTCTCTAAGTTTTGGCTGCCTTTCTCAGATTGAGCTACTACTCATTCTGGTGATTATCTGTTGATTTTGGGGTTTTCCCTTCTGTTTCTTCCCGATCACTACTGATAGTATGAAGGTCAGTGCTCATATTTTTTGTCTTCTGTAAATGCCTTTCACCTAGTTTTGCTGTAAATGTTTGCATTTTTAGTTTTTCTATCCTAATTTCTCGGATGTTTTTATGGGCGAATTCAGGGGGATTTAAAAAAAAAAACCTACCACTTAACTACCATTTCTATCTTACCAGAAAATCTTGGAGTTTATATTTATTATCTGGGTACCTTATCCATGATGCTTTTTTTTTAAATTAAGGGAAATTTCTGGCATTCCTGTTAATTGCATTTAGAAACATTGTAGCATTTTTAGATGATAAGTGAACTTTGTTTATTTGATGAAGTACATTTTCAAAATGGAGAATTCTTGATTTTTTTTTGAAAAAGAGTAGTGTGTATATGTAGTCATTTTGTGAGCATTTGGATCTAATCCCAGGTTATTCTTTACTGTGAATGAGGAAATATGGTATCAGAACTGAAGAGATATTTATCACGGAGTAATTGATGTACGAGTCTCCTGAAATCAGAGGCTTAAACTTTACATGTCCCATAAAGAGAGCATTCTTAGGGAATGATTTTTATACAAAAGATGGCTATTTTTTGTTCTAAGCAGGGACAGACACAATTTATTTCTGGCGAAATAAGAATAAGTTCTTAGTTGCAAGTAGATTTCATTACCTTTAAGTGATGAAGTCACCATGCTAAGGACACTAGACCCTCAGTTCTACAATAGTGCCCACTCCATAGGGCAGAGGGTAGGTCCCTCTTTCCACATACCATCATGTCTAAGTTGCCATCTTGGAGATCCTTTACTCTCTTTAGGTAAATTCTAATGTTCCTCTAGGCTTTGTTTGAATACATCTACTATTGAGATTCTAGTAATTTAGTGAGACCCAGTTTATGCTGCCCAATCCTAACTTCAGAAAGTTTTGGGAATTCCCTGGTAATCCAGTGGTTAAGATTCTGTGCTTCCACTGCACTGCAGGGAGCACGGTTTTGATTCCTGGTCAGGGAACCAAGATCCTGCATGCTGCGTCCTGTGGCCAAAAATTTAAAATAAATTAAAAAATTAGAAAAAAACAAGAGTTTTTTTTTATGGTCAGATGAAATGTCTTGTTGTTCTTTTTTTAATTAATTAAATTTTGGCTGCATTGGGTCTTCATTGCTGCGTGTGGGCTGTCTCTAGTTGCGGTGAGCGGGGGCTACCCTTCGTTGCGTTGTGCGGGTTTCTCATTGCGGTGGCTTCTCCTGTTGTGGCGCACAGTCTCTAGGCATGCGGGCTTCACTAGTTGTGGCACGCCGGCTCAGTAGTGGTGGCTCGCAGGCTCTAGAGTGAAGGCTCAGTAGTTGTGGCGCACGGGCTTAGTTGCTCCGCGGCATGTGGGATCTTCCCGGACGAGGGCTTGAACCCGTGTCCCCTGCAGTGGCAGGTGGATTCTTCACTGTGCCACCAGGGAAGTCCTATTTTTCTAACTACTGCTTCTTAGTTATTTTTTTCCTAGCTAACATTTTATCAAGCACATATATACTGGCCACTTTGGTAAATGCTTTACATACATGATAATATTTAATTTTTACAACAGTGCTCTGAGGTAGATTTATCATTCCCCCCTCTGTAGACAGGGATTTTTAAGTCTCAGAGAAGTCATGGAACTTTCTGGAGGTCCTAGAGCTAATAAGAGATAGATATTATGTTCACATCCTGACCAGCTTCACTGTACAGTCTGTGTTGTTAACCACAGGATGAATGTTTGTTTCCACATGGCAGAACTTCAGTGTGAGCTTATCCTGTTGACTTGTCACCTCTTTTAAAGACTGAGCATCCCGGACTCTTCTGCTTTTCCTGTGTGAGGTAGATTTTGGAGCCCACTGTCTTGGCCAACCTTGTCTGGACTTACGGGTGATAGGTGTCCTTTTTAAAGTAATGCCCAGAGGTGAAGACTGTCCTCTAGGTTATGTCATCAACAGAGACCAGTTATCAGTGATTACCTCTGAAGATGCAGAATTCACACTCATTCACATTTATGCAGGTAAAGTGTAGAAGATTCATCATCTGTAGGCTCTGGTTCAGTTTTGGGTTATCTAAAATTGCTGGAGTTAATTTTTTAAAATTTATTTTATTTTTTATACCTTGCTCTTCAGGCAGGGGCCATACTGGTACCTGATGATGCTCACAGAGGACAGGAGGAATGGCAGAATTTCTCAGAAATACGGGATTAGGGGCTTCCCTGGTGGCGCAGTGGTTGAGAGTCCGCCTGCTGATGCAGGGAACAGGCCATACTGGTACCTGATGATGCTCACAGAGGACAGGAGGAATGGAAGAATTTCTCAGAAATACGGGATTAGGGGCTTCCCTGGTGGCGCAGTGGTTGAGAGTCCGCCTGCTGATGCAGGGAACACGGGTTCTTGCCCCGGTCCGGGAAGATCCCACATGCCGCGGAGCGGCTGGGCCTGTGAGCCATGGCCGCTGAGCTTGCGTGTCTGGAGCCTGTGCTCCGCAATGGGAGAGGCCACAACAGTGAGAGGCCTGCGTACCGCAAAAAAAAAGAAAAAAGAAATAAGGGATTAGAGAAAAAAAAAGATGGTTCTGGTAGCAGGGATGAGGGTGATGCTGAGCAGAGGCAGGAGATGACTTCAGTTGAGAGATCCTGAATTTAGCTCCTGGTGGTACTTGGAGAAGGAAACACCTGGTGGTCAGTGGGAAATGTGAGCCTGGAGACTGAGGTAGGTATAGACAGGGAGATGGACTTTGGGGGTGTTTGCATCAGGGCAGGGGAGTGGGTAACACAGCCTAGGATCATGATGAGAGAGGAGGTGCTGGGGACTGAATTGTGTCCCCCCAAATCATATGTTGAAACCCTGACCCCCCACACGTGATGATATTTGGAATGGGGCTTTTTTGGGAGGTGATTAGGTTTAGATGAGGTCAGGTGGCTGGGACCCTGATGATGGGATTAGTGCCCTTAAAAGAAGAGGAAGAGGCACCAGGGAGCTTGTTCTCTCTTTCTTCACCCACATGCACCAAGGAAAAAAGGCCGTGTGAGGACATAGCAAGGAGGTGGCCCATGGCAGCCTATAGAGAGGTCTCACCAGGACCTGGCCCTGCTGGCACCTTGATCTAGGACTAGAAATCTCCAGAAAGAACTGTGAGAAGTAAATTCTTGTTTAAGCCATTCAGTCTGTGGATTTATGTTATGGTAGCCTGAGCTGACGAAGGAGGGGAGAGGGCAGAGGACATAATTTGGAGAATGACTCCTTTTGTGGGGGAAGACAATAAGGTACTAGCAGAAGACTCGGCAGTCAGAAAAGTCTGAGTGGAATGTATTAGTTTCCTGTGGCTACTGTAACAAAGTATTGGCCAAAAACTTCATTCAGTTTTTCTTGTAAGACCATAGGGAACGAACTTTTTGGCCAACTCAATACTATAAACTGGATGGCTTAAAACACTAGGCATTTATTCTCTGACGGTTCTGAAGGCCAGAAGTGCAAGATCAGTATCCCTAGATGGAAATCAATTATCAGTAGGGCCATGCTCCCTCAGGGTCTCCGTGCAAGAGCCTGTTCTTTGACTCTTCTAATTTCTGGTGGCTGCTGGCATTGCTTGGCTTATTGCTGCATCACTGCAACCTTCAAGGCCAGGTCTTCAAATCTCTCTCTGTTCTGTCTTCACATCACCTTCTTTTCTGTAGACATGTGTCAAATCTCCCTCTGCGTCTCTCTTAGAAGGACACTTGTGACGGCATTTAGGGACCACTTGGATAAGACCCCCCCATTTCTATATAGGATAATATTCACAGGTTCCAGGTATTAGGACGTGGTTATCTTTTGCAGGGGGTGGGGGGAGATTTTTCAGCCTATCACAGGAAACAAGAATCGTACAAGGATACAGAAGCCAAATAAAGCACTTTACCAGGTGAAGTTGTGGGAGTTCCCTGGCAGTCCATTGGTTAGGACTCTGCGCTCTCACTGCCGTGGCCTGGCTTTAATTCTTGGTTGGGGAACGAAGATCCCACAAGCTGCGCAGCATGGCAAAACAACAACAACAACAAAAATCAGTGAGGTTTTGTCGAGCAATGTTACATTGCCTGAGGTCAAGGTTGAGGAGATTGTCATTGGATTTGGTATTCAGGAAGTCACTAGTGACCTCACAGAGAACATTATGTCAGAGAGGTAGGCCCAGAAGGCAGGCTGCCAAGAGATGGGAGTGGGCATAGGAGAAGGAAAGGGACTGTCTGTTGGAGAAACTTGGGGTCACATCGGGGTTATATAAAAAGGGTGTGTGGGGTGTGTGTGTGTGTGTGTGTGTGTGTGTGTGTGTGTGTGTGTGTGGTTAGAGGTTTTTTTGGAGGTCTATTGAATAACATCCATTTTTTCTGCTGAAGTTCAGAGCCAGTTGAGAGAAGGATAGAGAGAAGTGAAACAGATGGAGGGGCAGAATATCACCCGTCTTGCTGATAAACTCAGATTGGAGAACAGGGCTTGCAGTGCAGCCACAGTAGTCGCTTTACATCTGGTGCCTAAACAAGACACACTTAGCGAACTTGTGCCTCGTCCAGGGTGGCAGGGGCTGCCCTGCTCAGCGGGTGGGTCCCGGAGCAGACTCTGGGGCTGCTCTCCAGAGGTGGCAGCAGGGGTTGTATGGGGGCTTCACCCCACCCATCCTTGACATTCACCAGGTGTTTCAGCCGCTCCCCTGCTCTCCCCAAAGTCTCACCCTGGGCCCTCACTGTATCTTGCACAGACCGGCACCCTAATGTGTCCCTTTTGGTTGCCAGGGTGTCTGCCCCACCTCCATCACACTGCGAGCACCTTGGCAGCAGGCGCCTGTTCTCTTCTGCTGGGTGTTGCCAGCACCTGCGACACTGCCTGCCTGGAGTCAGTAGCTGGGCAGTCAGGGTTTGTTGAAAACATTGATAAGTAAGTTGTCTCTGAGAGTCTTTATTCAGGGCTCCATCTTTATTTCCCCCACCTCTCTTTGTTACAGCCCTGGGGCAGGTCTCTCTGAAAGCCCAGGTCTCTCTTGGGTGGTGTCAGGCCTTTAGGAAGGGGTAGCTTGGAGGGGATGTTATAGCAATGATTATTGGGGGAAGTGAGCTGGATGAACCGTGTGTCTAGAGCAGCACTGTCTAATAGAAACAAAATAGGATTTGAGCCACAAATATGAACCACATATGCAATTAAAAATTTCCCAGGAGAATGTAAATTGGTGCAGCCACTATGGAAAACAGTATGGAGGTTCCTCAAAAAACTAAAAATAGAGTTGCCATATGATCCAGCAACCCCACTCCTGGCATATATCTGGAGAAAACTATAATTCAAAAAGATATATGCACCCATATGTTCATTGTAGCACTATTCAGAATAGCTAAGACATGGAAACAACCCAAGTATCTATTGACAGATAAATGGATAAAGAAGATGTGATACATATGTACAATGGAATATTACTCAGCCATAAAAAAGAATGAAATAATGACGTTTGCAGCAACATGGATGCAACTAGAAATTATCATACTAAATGAAGTAAGTCAGACAGAGAAAGACAAATACCATATATCACTTATCTGTGGAATCTAGAATATGACACAAATGAACTTATCTATGAAACAGAAACAGACTCAGACATAGAGAACAGACTTGTGGTTGCCAAGGGGGAGAGGGGATGGATTGGGAGTTTGGGATTAGCAGATGCAAACTGTTATATTTGTATAGAATGGCTAAACAACACGGTCCTACTGTATAGCACAGGAAACTGTATTCAGTATCCTGTGGTAAACCATAATGGAAAAGAATATGAAAAAGAATGTATTAATATATATTTGTATAATGGAATCACTTTGCCATACAGCAGAAATGAACACAATATTGTAAATCAACTCTACTTCAAGAGAATAAATTTTAAAAAAATTCCCAGGGCTACATTAAACAAAGGAAAAAGAAACAGGTAAAATTGACTTCACTGATACTTTTATTTACCCCAATAGATCCAAAATTTATACCAGCACTTGGTAATAAAAAGATAAGCATCATTAATGAGATGTTTTTCACTCTTTTTCGCACTGAATCTTTGTATATATGATTAAAAAAAATTTATTTTTTTTGGCTGCGTTGGGTCTTCGTTACTGCGTGCAGGCTTTTCTCTAGTTGCAGCGAGTGGGGGCTACTCTTTGTTGTGGTGCGCGGGCTTCTCATTGTGGTGGCTTCTCTTGTTGCGGAGCACGGGCTCTAGGCACGTGGGCTTCAGTAGTTGTGACACGTGGGCTCAGTAGTTGTGGCTCGCAGGCTCTAGAGCACAGGCTCAGTAGTTGTGGTACATGGGCTTAGTTGCTCCGCGGCTTGTGGGATCTTCCTGGACCAGGGCTCGAACCTGTGTCC
>NC_041215.1:42211893-42212908 GCF_002837175.3 Physeter macrocephalus | reverse complement strand
AACTGTCTGTAAATGACAAAAGACTTAAAAATGACCATGGTTAAAGATTTGATGAAAGTTCATAATAATGCAATTGACAAGGAAATTTAGTTATTTCTGAGATATACATTTTATATTAATAACTGGAATTATGATTTATAACATTATACCAGAACACATAAGATTTTCAGAAATTTCATGTAATGTCTGAAACATTTATATTAACATATTTCCATACAAATAACCCAAAGGAAGTTTAGTATTAGTTGTTTTGTTTGTTTGTTTTGTTTGTTTTTTATACTGCAGGGTCTTATTAGTCATCAATTTTATACACATCAGTGTATACATGTCAATCCCAATCGCCCAATACATCACACCACCATCCCCACCCCACCGCGGTTTTCCCCCCTTGGTGTCCATACGTTTGTTCTCTACATCTGTGTCTCAACTTCTGCCCTGCAAACCGGTTCATCTGTACCATTTTTCTAGGTTCCACATACATGTGTTAATATACGATATTTGTTTTTCTCTTTCTGACTTACTTCACTCTGTATAACAGTCTCTAGATCCATCCAAGAACCTCCATACTGTTCTCCATAGTGGCTGTATCAATTTACATTCCCACCAACAGTGCAAGAGGGTTCCCTTTTCTCCACACCCTCTCCAGCATTTGTTGTTTGTAGATTTTCTGATGATGCCCATTCTCACTGGTGTGAGGTGGTACCTCATTGTAGTTTTGATTTGCATTTCTCTAATAATTAGTGATGTTGAGCAGCTTTTCATGTGTTCCTTGGCCATCTATATGTCTTCGTTGGAGAAATGTCTAGATCTTCTTCCCATTTTTGGATTGGGTTGTTTGTCTCTTTAATATTGAACTGCATGAGCTGTTTATATATTTTGGAGATTAATCCTTTGTCCATTGATTCATTTGCAAATATTTTCTCCCATTCTGAGAGTTGTCTTTTCATCTTGTTTATGGTTTCCTTTGCTGTGCAAAAGCTTTGAAGTTTCATTAGGTCCCATTTGTTTATTTTTG
>NC_041215.1:42210709-42211378 GCF_002837175.3 Physeter macrocephalus | reverse complement strand
TACCATATTGTCTTGATTACTGTAGCTTTGTAGTATAGTCTGAAGTCAGGGAGTCTGATTCCTCCAGCTCCGTTTTTTCCCTCAAGACTGCTTTGGCTATTCGGGATCTTTTGTCTCCATACAAATTTTAAGATGATTTGTTCTAGTTCCGTAAAAAATGCCATTGGTAACTTGATAGGGGTTGCATTTAATCTGTAGATTGCTTTGGGTAGTATAGTCATTTTCACAATATTGATTTTTCCAATCCAAGAACATGGTATATCTCTCCATCTGTTTGAATCATCTTTCGTTTCTTTCATCAGCATCTTATAGTTTTCTGCATACAGCTCTTTTCTCTCCCTAGGTAGGTTTATTCCTAGGTATTTTATTCTTTTTTTTGCAATGGTAAATGGGAGTGTTTCCATAATTTCTCTTTCAGATTTTTCATTCGTGTATAGGAATGCAAGAGTTTTCTGTGCATTAATTTTGCATCCTGCAACTTTACCAAATTCATTGATTAGCTCTAGTAGTTTTCTGGTGGCATTTTCAGGATTTTCTATGCATAGTATCATGTCATCTGCAAACAGTGACAGTTTTATTTCTTTTCCTTCTCTGATTGCCGTGGCTAGGACTTCCAAAACTATGTTGAATAATAGTGGTGAGAGTGGACATCCTTGGCTTGTTCCTGAT
>NC_041215.1:42174167-42210377 GCF_002837175.3 Physeter macrocephalus | reverse complement strand
TGTTAGTATTTTGTTGAGGATTTTTGCATCTATATTCATCAGTGATAGTGGTCTGTAATTTTCTTTTGTAGTATCTTTGTCTGATTTTGGTATCAGGGTGATGGTGGCCTCATAGAATGAGTTTGGGAGTGTTCCTTCCTCTACAGTTTTTTGGAAGAGTTTGAGAAGGATGGGTGTTAGCTCTTCTCTTAATGTTTGATAGAATTCACCTGTGAAGACCCTTGTCTTGGACTTTTGTTTGTTGGAAGATTTTTTAATCACAGTTTCAATTTCATTACTTGTGGTTGGTCTGTTCATATTTTCTGTTTCTTCCCGGTGGCAGGTGGATTCTTAACCACTGCATCACCAGGGAAGCCCCACACTGAATCCCTGAAATCCAATGTGTGTTTTGTACTTACAGCACATTTCGATTTGGACGAGCCATCTCTCATGTACTCAGTAGTTACACATGGCTCCCATCTTGGACAGTATCGGTCTCAGGAACGTGTGTGTGTCTGTGCCCTAGGAGATAGACACTCCATTGTTCAGTATTAGGAGGTATCTGAGTAGGGTTAGCACTTTGATGAAAACTGAAGGTCCGTTTTTCCATTGTTGCCAAACATCGATTGCTTCCCCGGAAAGAAGTGGGGAGAGTGTCTATGACTGCTACTAGTGGAGAAACAGTTATAGCTGAGGGATTTTGGTGATGGGAGAACTAAAATTATTTCCTCTTCAAACTCCAAGTCCTAAATGATGTAATTATTTTTACCTATTTAAGCATATTTTGACGATTAATATATTCACATAGACTGGGAGTATATAGGAATTTATATAAAGAGGAAATTGATAGGGACCAGAGATTTAAAAATTTCTCCTTTTGTCATTGGTTGATTGCTGTTTTTCATGGTGTGCTCTGTGTATCTACTGTGGTGGCATTCCTTTTGTGTTATTTTCCGGCCTCTCAATTCCCCCTCTTGTGTTTGGAGACTCAGCATTTGTGTCTTGATGGGACAAGAAGGGCTCTGGAAGAAACTTGCTTTCCCAAGGCTGATGCATGTAACCAAAGCTAAACCAGTGAGAAGTGCTTGCATGGGGTTGTGAGTCTGGTGGGACTGCCCTTTAAATTCCATCCAGCGTTGGAGATGACAACCCTTCCAGGTCAAATCCCTTCTCTGCTTGCTAATCAGAGTTGGTGGGTGGTGTTGACAACCAAGGATTAAGCTCCTTGAGTTTGGGAACTGTTTGCATACTTCTTTGTACCATCCCATGGAACTTGGCTCATAGTTTGGTAGTCATTATTTGGTTGATAAACTAGTTCTGCTTTTTACCAAGGATCCATTGGTAAAATAACACGGGGTATGTAAATGTTGATCATGGCATGTGTGATTTATAAAGAATTTGACCCTCCAGTTGGAATAGCTTTCCCTGTCATCTGGATCACGGATTTCACATTTGAACATCATTTAAGATCGAGTATTGCCACCTCTGCTGTACGTACTTTGTCACGCTGCATGACGTTTAGAGAGGTCTCTGGTCTGCAGTTGAAACTGTATCCAAAGAATGAATACACATTGGTTGTGGTTTTTTTCCCTCTCTTATTTTACTTATTTATTTGGTCGCGCCACGCGGCTTGCAGGATCTTAATTACCTGACCAGGCATTGAATCCAGGCCTTCAGCAGTGAAAAGCACAGAATCCTAACCTCTGGACCGCCAGGGAATTCCCAGTGGTTGTGTTTTGTTGTTAAATTTTTACATATTTTAAGATGAATTTTATTTCTTGAAACGATACATGCTCACGATTTAAGTCAAATAGGGTTAAAGTCAATAACAAAAAACTGTTCCCTTTGGTCCTCTTGCCTCCTTCCACCTCAGATAGCTGCATCTTATCCCAGAGGCATCCACTTCCCAATGATTCTTCTGTGCTTTACTGTAAACGCTGTGTTTCCAAAAGTCATCACTTTTTGGCATTTCTATTAACTTGTTTTAGTCTGCAGAGGTTTTAACTTTCTTTCACATTGGGAGATATTTCTTCCTGTGTCTCTCGTGTTTCTGCATGTGTTGCAAGCAGACATACCAACTCCTCTTGTTTCAGATTCTCTTTTCAAAGGTATTTGTATAGTGACTAGCCTTGAAAGCTAGAGATAGTATCTCCTCCAGAGCAGAGGGCAGCTTTGCTTACAGCCTGGGAAGGAGAGAGAGTGTTTTCTTCCAGAGTGAAGAGCAGGCCTGCCTGCTGCCCATGAGAAAAGGTTTAGCTTCTCGAAGCTTGGGGTTCCTCTCCTGCAACACAACCCGTGGTGTGTGCAGGTATCACCAGGGCCTCTGTGAGTGGCCAGGGGAATGGAGGCTTTGAGAATCAAAGCAAAAATGACACCCTGGCTACTGCTATTGCTGTGAGTAATAAATTGTCCTTTTTCTCTGACCCAAAGTCTCATGCCTTCTGCCAGCAAACGTGGCAGGTCTAACTTGTTAGTTTGTAAGTCAGGTAAAATCTCTGACCCTTCACAACTTTTCACTTTCATCTCCCCCATTTTCCCAGAATTAAAAATTTTGGTTAAATATGTATTAAGTATATTTATAATTTTGACTACATAAAAATTGTACACTGATGAGCTGAGTAGCATGCTAGGATTACATTTCCTTTTCTCTACAATTTTTGCTGCTCTTAAAGTCACTAATTGTCTTTTAAAAATATTTGGTTGATGAGTTTTCTTTAACCTCTGGTCAAGTCTTCCCTCGCTTTCTTTAAAAAAAAAAGGGAGGGATTTATTTTTATTTTATTTTTCTGGTTTTATTTATTTATTTTTGGCTGCGTTGGGTCTTTGTTGCTGTGTGTGGGCTTTAGTTGCGGCGAGCATTACTTGTGGTTGGTCTGTTCATATTTTCTGTTTCTTCCCGGTGGCAGGTGGATTCTTAACCACTGCATCACCAGGGAAGCCCCACACTGAATCCCTGAAATCCAATGTGTGTTTTGTACTTACAGCACATTTCGATTTGGACGAGCCATCTCTCATGTACTCAGTAGTTACACATGGCTCCCATCTTGGACAGTATCGGTCTCAGGAACGTGTGTGTGTCTGTGCCCTAGGAGATAGACACTCCATTGTTCAGTATTAGGAGGTATCTGAGTAGGGTTAGCACTTTGATGAAAACTGAAGGTCCGTTTTTCCATTGTTGCCAAACATCGATTGCTTCCCCGGAAAGAAGTGGGGAGAGTGTCTATGACTGCTACTAGTGGAGAAACAGTTATAGCTGAGGGATTTTGGTGATGGGAGAACTAAAATTATTTCCTCTTCAAACTCCAAGTCCTAAATGATGTAATTATTTTTACCTATTTAAGCATATTTTGACGATTAATATATTCACATAGACTGGGAGTATATAGGAATTTATATAAAGAGGAAATTGATAGGGACCAGAGATTTAAAAATTTCTCCTTTTGTCATTGGTTGATTGCTGTTTTTCATGGTGTGCTCTGTGTATCTACTGTGGTGGCATTCCTTTTGTGTTATTTTCCGGCCTCTCAATTCCCCCTCTTGTGTTTGGAGACTCAGCATTTGTGTCTTGATGGGACAAGAAGGGCTCTGGAAGAAACTTGCTTTCCCAAGGCTGATGCACGTAACCAAAGCTAAACCAGTGAGAAGTGCTTGCATGGGGTTGTGAGTCTGGTGGGACTGCCCTTTAAATTCCATCCAGCGTTGGAGATGACAACCCTTCCAGGTCAAATCCCTTCTCTGCTTGCTAATCAGAGTTGGTGGGTGGTGTTGACAACCAAGGATTAAGCTCCTTGAGTTTGGGAACTGTTTGCATACTTCTTTGTACCATCCCATGGAACTTGGCTCATAGTTTGGTAGTCATTATTTGGTTGATAAACTAGTTCTGCTTTTTACCAAGGATCCATTGGTAAAATAACACGGGGTATGTAAATGTTGATCATGGCATGTGTGATTTATAAAGAATTTGACCCTCCAGTTGGAATAGCTTTCCCTGTCATCTGGATCACGGATTTCACATTTGAACATCATTTAAGATCGAGTATTGCCACCTCTGCTGTACGTACTTTGTCACGCTGCATGACGTTTAGAGAGGTCTCTGGTCTGCAGTTGAAACTGTATCCAAAGAATGAATACACATTGGTTGTGGTTTTTTTCCCTCTCTTATTTTACTTATTTATTTGGTCGCGCCACGCGGCTTGCAGGATCTTAATTACCTGACCAGGCATTGAATCCAGGCCTTCAGCAGTGAAAAGCACAGAATCCTAACCTCTGGACCGCCAGGGAATTCCCAGTGGTTGTGTTTTGTTGTTAAATTTTTACATATTTTAAGATGAATTTTATTTCTCGAAACGATACATGCTCACGATTTAAGTCAAATAGGGTTAAAGTCAATAACAAAAAACTGTTCCCTTTGGTCCTCTTGCCTCCTTCCACCTCAGATAGCTGCATCTTATCCCAGAGGCATCCACTTCCCAATGATTCTTCTGTGCTTTACTGTAAACGCTGTGTTTCCAAAAGTCATCACTTTTTGGCATTTCTATTAACTTGTTTTAGTCTGCAGAGGTTTTAACTTTCTTTCACATTGGGAGATATTTCTTCCTGTGTCTCTCGTGTTTCTGCATGTGTTGCAAGCAGACATACCAACTCCTCTTGTTTCAGATTCTCTTTTCAAAGGTATTTGTATAGTGACTAGCCTTGAAAGCTAGAGATAGTATCTCCTCCAGAGCAGAGGGCAGCTTTGCTTACAGCCTGGGAAGGAGAGAGAGTGTTTTCTTCCAGAGTGAAGAGCAGGCCTGCCTGCTGCCCATGAGAAAAGGTTTAGCTTCTCGAAGCTTGGGGTTCCTCTCCTGCAACACAACCCGTGGTGTGTGCAGGTATCACCAGGGCCTCTGTGAGTGGCCAGGGGAATGGAGGCTTTGAGAATCAAAGCAAAAATGACACCCTGGCTACTGCTATTGCTGTGAGTAATAAATTGTCCTTTTTCTCTGACCCAAAGTCTCATGCCTTCTGCCAGCAAACGTGGCAGGTCTAACTTGTTAGTTTGTAAGTCAGGTAAAATCTCTGACCCTTCACAACTTTTCACTTTCATCTCCCCCATTTTCCCAGAATTAAAAATTTTGGTTAAATATGTATTAAGTATATTTATAATTTTGACTACATAAAAATTGTACACTGATGAGCTGAGTAGCATGCTAGGATTACATTTCCTTTTCTCTACAATTTTTGCTGCTCTTAAAGTCACTAATTGTCTTTTAAAAATATTTGGTTGATGAGTTTTCTTTAACCTCTGGTCAAGTCTTCCCTCGCTTTCTTTAAAAAAAAAAGGGAGGGATTTATTTTTATTTTATTTTTCTGGTTTTATTTATTTATTTTTGGCTGCGTTGGGTCTTTGTTGCTGTGTGTGGGCTTTAGTTGCGGCGAGCAGGGGCTACTCTTCATTATGGTGTGTGGGTTTCTCACTGCGGCGGCTTCTCTTGTTGCGGAGCACGGGCTCTAGGCGCACAGGCTTCAATAGTTGTGGCGTGCGGGCTCTAGAGCGCAGGCTCAGTAGTTGTGGCACATGGGCTTAGTTGCTCTGCGGCATGTGGGATCTTCCTGGACCAGGGCTCGAACCCATGTCCCCTGCAGTGGCAGGCGGATTCTCAACCACTGCACCACCAGGGAAATCCTTCCCTGGTGTTCTTTTTCTTTTTATTTAATAAATTTATTTATTATTCACTTATTTATTTTTGGCTGCGTTGGGTCTTTGTTGCTGTGCGTGGGCTTTCTCTAGTTGCGGTGAGCAGGGGCTACTTTTTGTTGCAGTGCATGGGCTTCTCATAGTGTTGGCTTCTCTTGTTGCTGAGCACAGACTGTAGGGACTCAGGCTTCAGTAGTTGTGGCACACCAGCTCAGTAGCTGTGGCACACGGGCTTAGTTGCTCTGCGGCATGTGGGATCTTCCTGGACCAGGGCTTGAACCCATGTCCCTTGCATTGGCAGATGGAGTCCCAACCAGTGTGTCACCAGGGAAGTCCCTTCCCTTGCTTTCTAACAACTCTATAATATGTGAAAAACAGCTCAGAGATAGACTGTCAGATAATCTATCAGTTCTGCCTTTTAACTGGAGACCTACGTCTTGGAGCAGTCACTGTCCTGTTCTCATGTGTACCAATTGCTTTTGGGGCTGTACAGCTGCTTTTGCTGAGCCTGGTGGCAGGCTTCCGAACCCCCATTTCCAACCTCTTCTCCATTCCTCCACCTGCTTTAGAGGCTGAGTACGTTATGCTTTCTCTTCCCCAGATTCTGCAGTCTGGGGTGTCTATGTAAAACTTCTGGCAAGTGATATATGAGCAGAGGTTTATCAGGCTGGTGCTGGGTTTAGGGAGTTTTTACTTTCCTGATAAAAAGGCCAAGAAGGACCCAGATGGTGTCCTTTCCTCCTGGCTTGACTGTGGGCATGATACCAGGACCCGTGGCAGCCGTTTCTCTAACAGGACATATGGGTTTGCAGGATGGTAGGGTCCTTGGCTCAAGCCATACCTAACGTTAGTTTTGCTCTAGATTTTCTTTTTGTAACATGAGTCAGTACATCTCCTTTTTGCTTAGGCCAGTGTGGTTTGGATTTTCCATCTCTTGTAATGAAAAAGTCCAAATGATTGCAAAACCTATTTGCTCTCCCTGAATAGGTAATGGAGAATATGATCATGTTCAAGAATGTATAAGGTGGTAGTTTCAGAAAGCGGGTTTAATGATTTTGTGATGGATTTGTAGACAGAGAGTCCTTTCCTTGTTTTGACTGTATTTCATTCTGCCATGTTCCTTTTACAATAGTTTTCTAGTGATTGCATGAAATGCTGATGGACAGAGGTTGAAAGTGGGGCCTGTGGTTGGGAGGTGGGGTGGGCTCCAGATCCAATTAAGCTACTGCTGGACCTTACAGTGACTTTTCTGGAAAACTCCTGATTTTATAACTCATATAGGTGTAACATGATGCCAAATTATACTTCATTACTCATAAATAATTCATTTATGTAACTTGATATTCCTAGCATTCTGAATTGCTAATTTTAACAAAGAGCAAAATTGTTCCCCCAAAATTGCTCCTGATAAAAACTTCTAGTTACTGATAGGTTGTTGATTTGTTGTTTTCTACCTACTGTGAAAGAAAAAAATGTTGCCTGCCATATCAGTAAACAAAGGATGTTACAGCCATCAAGCCGTCACATTATAGGTGCCCTGACGGTGAGCCAGTGAGGGAACTCGGTATGGAGACAGGATGCCCGCCATCTAGCGGTCAGTCGCTGCAGCCATCCCCAGTGATGCACCCCGAGGAGACTCAGGATGAGAAGCACAGGATACTGGTCCCCAAGAGCTGAGGTGCACATCAAAGGAGTGATTTCAGTGACCCCAGACTCTTGCACCTTCCCATACATAGGAAGGTGCTAAATTCCTTAACTTGAGATGTCTGGTTTTCTTTAATTAACAGTAATCTTCTGATGTTCCAACTATGTGGTCTTTGTTATAAAAACTGCTCTATATCCTGGCTCCCCCCTTGCATCTTCAGAGCAGTCCCTCAGGGTTATCTGAGATGCCATGTCCTGGACTTAAGTCCTCAGTCCACATAACTCAACTTTTAGGTTGGGCATTTTTTTTTCAGTTGACACTACCCAGAGGTCTTCCTGGACTAGAAATTTATATGTTATTCAGGATGTTTCGATGATTTGTGTAGAGGAAGAGAGCCCTCAGTGGTGGGTTTATAGTGGAAGTCTAGGGCAATTAGGTGGGAATTTTGGAAACAGTTATTTTTCAGGGTCAGACTTCTCTAAGATATGATGAGTAGCTTCAGGAACCGACTCATCCAGGATCTTTAAACATAACACTGTGTTTGACTTTTGAGTGGGCACACATTCAGCCAATTATTTTGTCAACTCAGAACCCAAGGGAAGGTCTGAAGAAGCAGCTCCTGTTTTATTTTAGTTATGACATCAGTGAGGTAAGGACACGAAGATTGAGAGTTAGGTTGGAGAGACTGGACATTGTTGGAGTGCCATGCTTTTTTTTTGTCTGTTTGTTTTTTTAGTTGAAGTGTAGTTGATTGACAGTGTTGTATTAGTTTCATGTGTACTGGAGTGCCATCTTTTATGTGGACCTCGATCTTGGGAGCTAATTCATTCTGCTCTTATGGTATCTCTCTGTGTCTCCAGAACACTGGAGTTGTAGGGCACCATTTTGTTCTCATGCCCTTTGTTTGGTACCTTTGGAGTCCAGCTTTGCCAGCCAGTGGCTTGGCTCTGAGGGCTTCCCTCAGAAGGGCTTCCCATTGTCCCTAGCCATGAGAGAACTTTCCGCTCCTCAGGGCCCTGCCTGAGCCTTCGCTCACGCTCATGATCGGAATTAATTACCATACTTCTGCCCACTCATGCTTCTACAGCGCTGCTGCTTATGGTTTTACTTGGTTCTCATTTCATTTTGTCCTGTAGTGGGGTGTGTCTATAACCCTCACTAGAGGAGCCCGTAGACGGTAAGGCTTGTAATTGACAGATCCTTTCAGTTACTAGTAAATGGAAGTTGCTCAGTTCAACGTTTGTTAAGAGAATAAATGGATAGGGTGTGTGTATAACAAGGCAAAGACCAAGAGCTGCTTGTTCTTTCTGTGACCTGGGACTACGTGTTGAACTTTTCTATGTCTTCCTTTCCCCACCTGTAAAGCAAAACAATAGTACTTAGCTCAGGGTTGTGGTGAGTATTGGCCACCGCTTAGGATGTTAGAGCACACATAAGTGGCAATGATTGTCATCAGACATTGCTAATAAATTGCCCATTTTACGGCTTTAAATTTACCGTGAGTTAAACTGTACTCTTCAGAGACCACTCGAAACCAAGGGCATAGTGTACAAAAAGGGTTCCTCCTGTGTTCCCAGTGGTGAGGATCTTAGTGTTGATACGTCAGGTTTAGGGAATTGCTGATCAAGTCACTTTAGTGCCCTCGTTGTCCTTTCACCTGTTGCTGGCCATATTTGTTTCCATAGCATAGTCTGATAAACTGTATCGCCCCCCCCGCCCCCGTGTCTACCAGACGGTAGAAGCCAGGGGCTGTGCTGGGGACACAGGACTGAGTTAGTAAGACCTGCGCCTGCCATTCAGCATGTCCGGAAATGAGCAGGACTTATTACACACTTGATCGGTAGAGTTGCAGAACCTTTAATAAGCAGACATTTAGGTTCTAGTGTCAAGTGATTGAGACTTTGTAATTCCCCCTGGTGTTTACTCTATCAGAAAAGATGCTCTCGTTGTTTAGAGCTTAACAAATGAGCTTGGTTTGAAATCAGAGTTGAGTGTAGTGGAAAGAGTATGGAATGGGAAGTCAGGAGGCTTGGGCCCCCAGCTTTGCGACTCCAGAAGTCATTGCCGTTCCTGGAGCCCTGGCTTCCATACTCTTTTGTAGATCTGAGAGTGAAGAACTCTCTTGAGGCTTCTCCAGCTCCAACAGTCTGTGGTTCTGAGGACTTGGGCCCACTTTCCCACTGATTTTATTCCCATATGCCTCTCCGAAAGGGATGGACACCATTCCCCGTGATTTACTGTGGATGATGCTGAGGCGTGACATGGTCACCTGACTGTGACATGGCTTTACCCCCGCAAAATGAGCTGAGTGTGATCTGGGCCTTCACAAATAGGAAGAGAAGTTTTCAGCTCTGTGAAGTGACAGAGGAAAACAAATACAAATTAACAAGAAAGTCCCCCTCCTCCAGCCTTTCTCAGCATAGGCCCTGCAAGAGGATTAAGCCCTCCTGCCTGAAGAAGAGCGCAGTGAATTAATATGCGATGAATTCATATGCAATGAATTCATGCCTGTCTCGTGCGTCTAGAGTAGTAGTAGCCATGCACCATGAATGAGAAAACTCACGCTCACCATTTTCTGGGGTCTGTGGTTCAGATGAGGAATCCTGGTTGAAAAGGATTGCATGGCCAAGGGGCATCCTTTGGATTAATCTCATCCAGAGTCTTCTGTATTCGTTTTCTCAGACATCTCTTAAATAAGTATTTGATCAAGTTAGGTTGTTTTTCATATGTAACATGTGTCCGCCCACCCCAACTGCTAGCTTTTTAATTATTAGTTTTAAAAGTTCCCTTTATATCTGGGTTCCTAATTTATATTTATGAAAATACGCCTACCATGAGGGTGCTTTGGGACATATGAAAACTGTATTGGCCACATATGGACATTAGGCTGTTTTGTTCCTAGAGGAAAAAGGTGCTTGTCGGTGACCTGTCCATCTGTCCATTCCACAGACCCCTGATTGAGGTCTCTGTGCTGCACACCAGGTTCATCCCAGGGAAGGCAGGCAGGAGGACTGGTAAAGCGAGGGTACGCTGTGTGCCGTGGGGATGCTCTGCTTAGGGACAGCATGATGCCTGGGTCCACTCATGGAGGCTGGATAGTGGAGTTTCCAAATGGGCTCTTCTGGTCCTCCTTGGTTAGGAGTGTGTGTGTGTGTGTGTGTGTGTGTGTGTGTAGTGGGGAGGCAGAGTTCCTCAAAACCCTAGTGCCTTCGGGGAATTGCAGGAGGTTAGATCGCTTTGGCAAGAGCACATGGATGGGCTGTGTTGTAGGAGCTACAAGAAGCTAAGCTGAGGAAGGTGGGGGCCGGGGATGCAGGGCTGGCTTTCCTGGCAGGGAGCTGAGGCTCTATCCAGTACTGAGCAGGGTCACCAAAGGAGGTCAGCTAAGAGGATGGCACGAGCCGATGTGCATGTCAGAGACGGCCACGTGGCCTGGGTGCGGGTGGAGGAGGGCGCCCTTTTCGCTGGCTGTGGTGGACACTTGGGCGAGAGAGGAGGGGCTTCAGTGTGCACGTACGATGTGCAGGATGGACAGAAGAGGATGACTTAGGAACTTAGGGTAGCTGTCCAGGTGCCCTTAAACCACCCGAGGATCTCAGGCAGTTGATCTAAGTGGTTTTAAAGTTTAAACCTTTACTATTCAGTCTCCATCTACCACTGCACCACCAGGGAAGCCCTGTTTAACTGATTTTTATTCAGTTCTATTTTTTTATTAAATAGTTCACAGAGGTTGTAGCAGTAATCACTATAAAGCTAATCTTTATTGTGCACTAACTGTATGCCAGGCTGTCTTCTAAGCCCTTCTCATGTTGTTGTGTGATCCTCGCAACAACTCTATGTAGAAAATCCTCGCAACAACTCTATGTAGAAACAGAAGCGTGGAGAGGTTAACAGTGCGCTCAAGGTCCTACCACCCACATATGATGGAGCTGGCTTCCAACCTGGGACCTCCAGCTCCAGGGCGATGGTCATCCTTTCTCTACGTGCCTTGATGATAAGCCCTTCCTGCCTGAAACCTCTGATTCTCTGAGCAGGGACAGGAGGCCATCCCTACGTTTGTGAAATGGACAATGGGCAGCGGGTAGGTAACTCTCCAACATACAGATTGCTGTCGGAAGGACTGATGGGAAACTCGTGCTGTAATTCAGTCCTTAACAAGCCTTTGGGAATACAATACCAGTGGAGAAGTACAAGTTTTGGGTGATTTAGTTAATGAAAAAGTGAAAAATTTGTGGGAGGTGGACGTATGGTTAAATGTGACCAGTGACTGGGCTTTCCTGGTGGCGCAGTGGTTAAGAACCCACCTGCCAATGCAGGGGACACGGGTTCGAGCCCTGGTCCGGGAAGATCCCACATGCTGTGGAGCAACTAAGCCCATGCGCCACAACTACTGAGCCTGTGCTCTAGAGCCTGCGAGCCACAACTACTGAGCCCATGTGCCACAACTACTGAAGCTCGCGCGCCTAGAGCCCATGCTCCGCAAGTGCAAAAAGAGAAGCCACCGCAAGGAGAAGCCCGCACACCGCAACAAAGAGTAGCCCCCGCTTTCCGCATCTAGCGAAAGCAGCCAAAAATATAAATACATAAATAAATGAAAAAATGTGACCAGTGACTTTAAAGGCTAGTTTTTATAGGTTTCTTCTTTGTGCGTTAAATCTGCTCTTTGATTTAGTCTTTTAATTTAATCCTTTTATCTCTCCCTTGAGGATAAACATCCGTTTAAATGAAAATTCCATGAAAACATGATGAATCATTTAGAAAATGATTAAAAATTCTTTTAAGACCTCATTAACATTTTTTTTTTTTTTTGCTCCAGAACCTCACATAGAAAAACTTACTTTCCCATGCAACCGTCTACGTGGTTAAGAGCCTTCTAAACCGGCAACCTCCTTCACCAGCTATTGTGCCACGTGGCACAGAGTCACAGAACCTGAGATATTTCTGTGCCTATTTTGTGGCTTCGTTGGTTCCTTTGTATTTTAGGAGGAACTGGTGTTTAAGGAGTAAGTTAGGTTTGTTCTGGCAGGCATAGGGAGCAGTCGTTAGGGGAGCGGGACGCCGAACAGATGGTTGAGGACCACGTGGGTGAGTCCCTCCCCGTGGCATCACTCAGTTGTGGGGTGGTGGTAGGGGCTGGGGACCCTACCTAGCTCACTTCTAGCCGGGGCACCCCTTACTAGCTCTGTAACCTTGTGTAAGGTATTGAGTCTCTCTGAGCCTCTTTGACCATCTGTACAATAGGGATAGTGATCCTCACCGTTGGCCCTTTCCAAGACAGGTGTGCGAATCAAAATGCCTTAGAAAGCCCTGGTAAGTTCTGGAGTCATTTTGCAGCTCCTCACTCGCTCTTCCTTCCAACCCGGAGCACTTATTCACCGAATCACTTGGGTGAAATTGTTCTTTCTAAATGTAAATTTTCATAGGGGACTGGCAGGTATGAAAATGAGTGAAGTGTATGGGGCGGATTGGGGTGATGGCACACGTGTCACCTACTTGAAGTGCCCTCTTGCCCGAAGTGGAGAAGACCTCTTCGAATGTTATGATGTATGATTGAAAATGAATGAATTTGTCCTAAGTTGGTGGACCAAACAAATGAGGCTACATGTATAGTCTCATACACATATGCAACATATGGTACAAACAAATGAGACATGCATGTAGAGTCATATACGCATATGCATTAACCAAAGGGCTGGGGGTCAGTGGTCCCTACCAGGACGGTCTGCTGGTTGTTAAAACACCACTTGCTAGTCAGCCACGGGCCCGATCTCCCGCCTCAACCCTTGCCTCCACCCCTACCTCCTACCGAGATCCTGTGGACATACCCACTAACCAGCAGCTGAAAAGGCTGTTGACTGGCGAGGGCCTCAAGGACCAACCCTAGCCCGGGAACCGACGCTGTCCTTTATGGCTGATGGGGGCCAGAGCTCTGGTAGTTGTTAAATATGATGATCGTCACCTCTGTGTAGAAGTCCTTTGTTTTTCTTTTTCACTTGGTGAAAGACTGACATGTCAGCTGTTGGAGTAACAGTTGTTCTCAAATACAGTGACCTCGTTAAAACATGGCTTATCTACTTGTAGTTAGAGGGGAACAAACAGCTCAATAAAAATTCATTTTAAAACAATTAAAAACCAGTAACTTGAAAGATTAATGTATTCAGCAGGCATTTATTGATCACCTGGAAAAATAATAACGTATCCCAAACAGCGACCATTGGATTGCCTCAGTGAATGTGCCAGGGCTGGGACTGCTTCAGGCACTTGCAGCCCCGTGTACCTGCCGTGGTTCTGGTTTTACAGGTGTGGGATGGGAAGGCGCTTCCCAGGGTAATGTGGCTTGTGAGTAACAGAGGCTGGGTGTGAACCCAGTTCTGAAGGTTCCAGAACCGCTGCTCTGACCTCGATTCCCCCTCCTCCCGCCCCCGCCTGGGTGACATGAAGGGAAAAGCTGAGAAAGATAGAGATGATTCTGGATTTTCCTGCAGGAGGTCATTCTAGTGAGAAACATCTAGTTGTAAACATGAGCAGTCCCCACGATGCCATGTTACTTACAAAAAGAAAAAAACCTCTTCCTCCTTTTCTTTTCTGGAACCATTTGGAACCCACGAAGCCTGAAAAGGCAGCCAAAGAGAGTAACACATTCCTATGCTGACCTCGAGGGCCTGGGAATGAGGCAGGGCACACCTTTGTACTGTTTTGGCCACGAGCCTCAACTGACACCCGCTAAGCTTCTAGAACAGCGGGATTTCTCCCTGCCGTGGTGTAGCCCATGGACGTGAAACCTCAGAGCTCCTGAGTCTCTGTCCAGCTCTCCTTACTCCTGGTTGTTTGCTAGTGGACCGGGGAAAGGGCAGATGTGTTAAAGATGATTTTCAACGGCCCAGTGCAGTTCTAGAAGATGTGCCTTTTGGAACTGAGACAGCAGAATCACTTTGCTTTCCTGAGACCAGAAAGAGAAAGCAACTCTGGCAAAGAGTGCGCTGCAGGTCCTGTTGGGGCAGCCCTGCACCCACTGTTTTCCTGGTTTGGCTGCAGGCGAGTTTTCTGGAAGGCAGGGGAGCTTTTCACAGCCAGAGTTTCTCCTGACTATTAAACCCTACCAGGAGAATAATGACCTTACTCGTTCTTGCCGACGTGTCCAGCAACGTGGGAAGAATTGCTGTCCGTTTCATTATGAATGGGTGACACGTGGGTATGTTTAAGTTAAAAAGATAAAGATTACTTAGGTATTTGTTACCAAGTAATATTATAAAGGTAACACATCACCTGGAAGAAAAAATTGGAAAATAGTCTTCTGTTTTCCCATATCCCAGGGACAGCCATTTTAATATTCTTTGTTCACCCCTGCAACTTTCTTAATCTATTTTAAGAATCATATAACTGTGGTCATATTATAAATATAGTTTTGTATTCTGCGGTTTGGGGTGACTTTATTATAAACAGACATTTTGGAGATTGAAACTATTTCCCTCCTATGCCACCCCTGCCCAGAGGTGAGGTTTTTCTTTTGCTTATGAGTTTAAACCATGGTATGGTCTAAAAAAAAAGGGTGCTGAAAGCTGGTGGTTCCTTTGTTTTAAAAGGCTACTGGCACCTTTATTTTCTGTCTTCCCTGTGCCTTTTCCTACATGGATTTTGCAGTAAGCTTTTTGTCTGTAGCGCTTCTCTTACAAGGAGTGGGTTTTCGCTGAGGGAAGGGCACGCACGACAAGATCAGCTGCTGAAACTTGGGAGACGCCTTTAAAAATAGCCCCATCACAGGAGTCCAGCAGGCCTCACGCTTCTGCTGCAGCCTCCGTCCTGCTGTGCGAGGATCCTGGCACATCTTCAAAGGCATCCTTCCTCTACATGGTCAAGGCTACGATGGGAGGGAGGAAGACAGAAGAGCAGGGTCACCAGCTTTGATTCTGGAGCGTCACAAGTTACACTAATGGGATGCGGACATGTTCATGGTATTTTACATCTTTCTCCTTGGTGGCTGTGTCTGCAGAAGGAAGATTGCTGACAGAAAACATGGATGTGTCAGACTCTCCTCTAGTTCTTCTTGCCCTATTTATGGTGTCTTATCAGTTGGTTCTACAAGAGAACAGTGAGGGTGGTTAATTTTTTCCATGTAGCACTACCTCATGCAGCACTAGTTCATTATGGTCTGTTCATCTCAAATGTTTTTATGTTTAAAAATATATATACAAAATTACATGATTTTCATATATGTGAGATACCCAGAATAGGCAAATGTACAGAGGCCGAAAAGTAGACTAATGGTTGCCTAAGGCTGGGGTTGTCTGGGGAAAGTGAGAGGTGGCCTCTATAGGATAAGGAGTTTCTTTTCGGTGTGATGACAGTGTTCTAACATTAAATGTGGTAATGGTTGTGCAACTCCATTAGTTGTGCAACTAACAATGATTGACTTGTACACTTTAAATCAGTAAATTATATGGTATGTAAATTATGTCTCAATAACACTTTGAAAAAAATATGAATGTATACATTTCCAGAGCAGTACTAAACAATGCAGTTAATAAAACCCATTGAAAAGACATGTCCCTTAAAGAGAGAACCCAAAAAACCAATTCTTTACCCATAAGAATGAGTGGAGATTTAGACATCCAGATATGAGCGATTACTTTTAATTTTCTTTTCTTTTCTTTTTTTTTTTCTTTTTTTGAGAACGAGTGGCGAGCTACTCAATGGAGTCCGCTGGCTTGTGAGAGCCAATTGTTAAGTTTTCAGAATTTTTGTAAGTTGGTGACGTCAAGTTGGTAGCTTGAAATCGGCAATGGTGGGTGTATTTGCACCGTGGAAATTGGCAAATGCTGCAAGTCAGGGCTCTTTCTCCTTCCAGGGAGCCATCACAACACTCACCAGCCCTACTCCATTGTACCTTGTATCACACACAAGTCAGCTTTCCTCCTGGCAATTGAATTACAAGCTGGGTTTCGGAGAATTGTATTGATGGGATGAGGGAGGGGCAGTCAGGAGAACTGATGCCCTGGGTCTCTGCTGCGCTCTCACATTCCTTCTGCCTGAAAGCATCTGACTGACATGTGTCTTTAGCATTTGGGGGCTAAAGACCTGAGGGGTCTTCTCTTTCTGGGGAGCTGTGCTCTGTGGAATGTCTGCTAATAATCAGTGATTGCTTTTGCCTGGCCTTTTTGCTTTTGAAAAAGAAGACAATTTGATTCCCAGATCCCAAGACCAGATTAGTTAATGAGTGCTGTTCTCTCCTGTGGAGGCTGCCCTATTGTGACTCTAGATAAAATTTCCAGCTGTGACTTGTGAAGCTGAGGAACAGAATCTGCTTTCCTTCTTATTCATCTTCTCTGATTAATTCAATCTGATTTGGGCTTAGGTATCTAAAAGTCATTTTTTCCAGACAGGAAATATCTGAATTATTCATATCCTCCCCATTATGAACTGTGCATATCAGTCCCCTGAGAAATCAGTGCTACGTATCTTACTGCTGTTCCCCTGTGTTAGTTTGTCAACATCTCTCAGGGAGATTAGTAATTAGACAGCCAGCCACACTGGAAATTGTGGAAATAATAGAGGGTTTGGGAAAACCTCAGGTGGTACAAGTGGCTAAAGTTGAAACCGAGATATAATTCTCTTCATACCTGCATGGTTCAGATTTCTTTCATTGGTTCATTATTTTTTTATTAATAAGAAAAGTGGAATAATGTGTTTCATTAAATTATATTAAAATATTTGGTCTGACTCTTTCCTTTGTGTGATGATCAAAATGAAATTTTGACATGAAACTTTGAGAATGAATGTTTCCCTCAAATGGAAATTTATTCATGTATTTCTTTTTGACAGTAGATTTGATAAAATATGATTAGTACATAGAAAGTAAAAGCTGATGCTTAATCCTGTCATCAGAGAGGTCCCTCAGATAAGGGAGAGATACTTTTGTATTAATTGGGATGATACCTGTGATGTAATATATAAAGTGAAAAAGGCAAGTTAGAGAGTAGTGTGTATAGTACGATCTCATTTATGTACAGAAAAATGTACCCCGAATATGGAAGAATATATGCCCTGGACAAAAGTGTATGTATGTACATATAAATGATCAAAAGAGAAATAACAACCTTTTCCTTCCTGATGGATGTGAGGTACTTCATTAACCAGTCCCCTATTGATGGATGCTTAGGAACACAGTTTTAGAATTCTAAACAGTGATGTAATGATAATATACAACAATATAGGCATGTATAGTAATTTGTGCTAGTTTCCTATTGCTGCTGTAACAAACAAACAACTACAAACCTAGTGGCTTAAAAACCACACAAAGTTATTATCTTACATTTCTTGAGGTCAGAAGTCTGAAGTCAACCTCAGTGGGCTAAAATCAATTTGTGGGCAAGGCTGTACTCCTTCTGGTGGCTCTGGGTCTCCCTAGAGCTGTTTTCTTGCCTTTTCCAGTTTCTAGAAGTTTCCTCATTTCTTGGTATGGGGTCTTTATTCATCCAGCAATCACATTGCTTCAACTTCTGCTTCCGTTGTCACATTCTCCCAGTTTCCCTAATAAAGACTCTTGTGATGATGTTGGGTTCACCCGGATTATCCAGGATAATCTCCGCATCTCAAGATCCTTAATTTAATCACATCTGCACAATTCCTTTTGCCATTAAGGTAACATCTTAACAGGTTCTGGGGATCAGGACATGGACATCTTTGGGGGGGCATTATTCTGTCTACCATACGATTTAAGACAAACTGCTAGCTTAGAGTAAACTTTGCTTATTTTGTTTAACCCATTTCCTAGTCGGAGCACTAGGTCCTAGGGATACAGAAAGTAATGGCACAGTTTTTGCTTTTTCAGGGGGTTATATTGAAAGGAGAAGGGGACTCAGAATGAGGGCTTTTGGAGGGTCTGTGGGTCATTTGAGTACAAGGTGAGAGACCGTTGGAAATGAAGGTTCATCAGAGGCAGACCAGCAAGTGCTGGTGTGAGCTTATGACATGGGACTTGACCTTGTGGATCAGGGCTCCTTATCCTAGGTTAATGGAAGGACGCCAGGGGGTTCCTTGTCCCACCTAACCTTGTATGTGAAAGTTTAGGTGTTGTGCGTTTTCCTGCGGTGAGCGTTGATGATATTCATTAGACAGGGACTGAGTTCCTGGATGAAGATGCACCATCCATGAGGAGGAAGGGATCAGCGCTTAAAAGAAAAGAAACTAGCCAGAATATCCCAGACAGCTTTCGTTTATGCAGGCACCTAACACGGTGCTGGTTTCAAAGTCCTTTAAAATCGAGGACATTCATGTCAAGTAATTGGCTCTTTGTGGAAAGGTTTCTTGTTACAGGTGATCTCACATTCTAGCTGAACTCAGTTAAAAGGCCTTTGGTTTTCCGAAAGGGAAGCTCCCCGCTCCCAGGACGTGCCCCTCCCCCTCCTTCCCAGCTTGTGCCTGGGCTCATCAATAAGCCTTTCTTCCCCTTACGCGTCATTTGCCACCGCTGCCCGAAGCCACTGGAGTCTAGCAACTCTTGGCAATTCAGTGAGTGTCACCAGTCCCTTTTTTTGGTTTGTTTTTTTAGTAGCAAGTGAGCCTGATTCCTGGTTGTCAGGGGCCTGCTCTGTGTGGCTGTCTTCGTGGAGGAAGGATGGTTAAGGGCGAGAATGCTTGAGAGGAAGTTGGGCGGCCCACATTTTGCCCAGCTCTGCGGGGGCCCTGCTCTGGGTCTGCCCTTGGGGAACGCAGGAGGGCCCTTCCCTTCTAGCTGTGGGGATTGACTAACCCCCGTTCGAGATGCCTCGCGGTCTCTCAAGGAACCCTGAAAGAGGTATTGTGAAATTCTCAACATCTTGAAGTAAAAATTTAAACTCACTTTTAAAAAGTGCCATGTAGCCTACCAGAGGTTGAGTTGTGAAATTGAACACTGACAAGATGTTCTAAACCTACCCCAGAGGTGACAAATTGCTATCTTGGGAGATGGGGCTACTAAAGATCCTGGGTTCCAGTCACTATGCTGCATAGAAAGATAATGGCTCAAAACCGACAATAATCCTTATTATCTCATGGTTTCTGCGGGTCAGGCATTTGGGAGCCGCTCAGCTGTGTGGTTCGGGACCAGGGTCCCTGGCGGGGTTGCCATCAGAGAATGGTTTGGGTCATGTCAGAGGCTTGTTTACCTACACATCTGGGGCCTGGTGACCCTTGAACATCTGGCGGCTGGCACAGATGGGGCTCCTCGGACAGCTCTCTCTATCCCCATGTAGTCTGTCCATGTTCTCTCTCCAGGATGGTGGCATCAGGGTCACCGGAATTCTTCTGTGTTGGCTCAGGGTTCTGAAGGTATGTGTCCCAAGAGAGAAAGAGGTGGAAGCCGGTTCGCCTTGTATGATGTAGCTTCAGAAGCTGTGCTACATTCTCTCAGTTGAAGAAGTTACAGAATTCTGCCCAGGTTCAAGGGAAGGGAATGTAGACCCACCTCTTGGTGGTGAGTGTCAGTGTTAAATTGTGAGATGCACACATGGGATGGGAAAGTTACTGGTGTAACCATCTTTGGAAACCCAGTCTGCCGCACCCCGGGACAGGGAATTTCTTTGGAAGCTGACTTGTTAGAGCTGATGAGCTTTGGAATTGGAGCATTAGAGAATCTTCATTAGAGATCTGGTTTCTTTCTTCCAACTGGAAGTGATGAGAAGTGAAAGCAAAAAGAAAGGGACGTGGAGGTGGTCAGGGCTCTTGACTCTTGTTTTCCCTTTTCCATGTGATTGGAGGATAGGACTAGACCTCAAAAGACTCCGTAGGCTATTGACCAAGGTAGGAGGGAGTTTGCAAGGGGAAGAAGCAGCTCAGGAACATATGATTGGGCATCAGAAGGGGTTAGTGTTAGCTTTGGGGAGGGACTTCGGTCCTTATAGAGTCAGCATATCCTGGAAGTGTTCAAAAGACTTTTCATTCACTTCCCATCCTGTTCTTCAGAAGTGAGGGCGGGTAGCTGGAGGCTCTGCTCGCGCAGGACGCTGCTGTGGTTGGGAAGTGGCCCTGGGCGCCATGGCCTCTTGTTTGATTCCCTCCTTGGTAGTGGTCTCTTTCATGGAGCACATGCTGGAGGCCTGAACTGGTGCATCCCTTGGTGTAAGCGTTCCCGTAGGAAATGACTTCGTTTAGTAACTGAAGTGGACAAGTGACCACACGTGGTGGAGTTTGGTTTCCCAAGTGTGAAACAAACACAGGCTCATTTTGCTTCCAAAGGAAAATGATGTAAACATCCAACCACCTTTGTAAATTATTTTGTGGTTGGGTTCTTAGGAGATCAGTCATTTGTTTAAAGTAAATGAACTATGCGTTTACCATATGTAAGTCCACGATAGGGTATGAAGAGGAGAAAGGGCCCCAGAAGGCTTCCCCCGTCCTCTCTTTTGGGAATAACCTCTGTATTCTTTAAACCTAGTGAAAGGGGAAACAGAAATGGTAGAAACGACCAAAAAAAAAAAAAAAATGAGGACCTACTATCTGGGTCTGGGGGCTTGAATTTGGGGTCTGAGTGTCTGGGAAAATGTTAATGCCAATGATCAAGAGACTTTGTAGACCACACCCCATAATATTCCCCCCACCGCCAGTTACTTCAGTGAGAGGAAGATGTGGCCAGTAGTGAGCACACACTTGGGAATTCTCGGCTTGTTCCAGAAGAGGGTTGTGTGCTCACTCGGTTTGAATGGTAACATGGCAGTGGCTTATAGATTTGATGGACTATTTTTTGGGGTTCAGAGTTTTCATTTTGTGTCCTTACTAGGTTTGTTTCTCCTTCCAGTGGCTACTGTTGGGCCATTTCTTCCTTTGGTTGTAGAGTTTTGGTCTCTGGCCCCTCTGAATCTCTCAGCCTCAGTGTTTTACAGATGTAGGAAGTGAGACCCAGTGGGTCTTGCTGCCCGGGGCAGGGCTGGACCCACAGCCCAGATCACCCAGCAGCTGGTCCAGAGCTTTGCCCATTAGAATGGTCCACGTTGTTCCAGCTGTGTAGTTCCAAAAATTTGTTGGAAGAAAACATTGTAAATGTCACTGAATGCGTTTGGGTGATATTGTCGGATTTAGACTATTGGATTGGTTTTTCTTCCCCATCTCAGGAGATGTAATGATTAACTATCCAGTGTGTGACTCATTAAACAAATAACACTCTAATACTCTAACTGACTGACTGTTCCCTTCTAAGGAGTCACTTCGGGAAATTTCACAGAATGTTTTCCTTGCTAAAAATGTATTTTAAACTTCTCTTTTGCAGATACCTTTAGAAGTTGTTACGTGTCCGAATTAGTTGGTCTATAGGTTCGGTTGCTATAAGAGATAGTACAAATAGTCGTGGCTTAAACATACTGCCGAGGCGTAAGCATTCCAGGGCTGCTATGGTGGCTCTGTGGTATCAGAGAAGCTGTTTCCTTTCTCTTTGCTCTACTTTCTCTAGCATGTTGATCGCATCCACATGAGAAGAGGTTTCCACGTTCTACGTTTCATGTCCATGTGCCAATCAGTGGGAAAGGAGATGGGAGAGGAGAAGGTTTATCCTTTCTCTGCAGGGGAAACACCACAAGATGCAGGCCACATTCAGGTCTCATTGGCCAGAACTTCCTCACGCCACCATTCCTAGCTTCAAGGAACGCTGGAAATAAAGTCTTCTTCTGGATACCATGTGCCCAGCTACAAACTGGGCTTCTACTGCCACAGAAGAAGAAGGAGGAGGGAATAAATATCAGAGGATGACCTGCAGCCTCTGCCACAATATTATTTTTGATTATTCTCAGAAGAAGCACTTTGTTGAGTGTGGGTTTGATTTAGGGTATCATTAGACCCTCTGAGCTGAATGGGCGAATAAGGATGTTCAAGCACTAGGTCCTACTCCTGCTGGGATAAACAAGGGGGCATCATGCGTGCTGAATGGAGTTCCCTAGCGAGGCTTATCCTCTGAGTCAGAAAGGGACAGCATCATGGAAGGGCTTCAGTGATGTTCTGAGGGTGGAAGTTTTGATAGAAAAGAATATAGCCTCCAAGGGTGACATCTCTGAAAGGGAACAGTTAGATTACATAAGTTCTGGTAACAGCTT
This sequence comes from Physeter macrocephalus, assembly GCF_002837175.3. Classification (NCBI taxonomy): domain Eukaryota; kingdom Metazoa; phylum Chordata; class Mammalia; order Artiodactyla; family Physeteridae; genus Physeter; species Physeter macrocephalus. Next base: position 42,188,020 of record NC_041215.1, on the reverse strand, counting down.
ACATTTACTGGACACCTACTATATGCTGGACATCATTTGTTATGTGGGTTATCTCCTTTAATCCACATAAAATCTTTATGTGGTAGACAGATACTATTTATCTAATGTATCTTTCTGTGTGTGTGTGTGTGTGTGTGTGTGTATATATACTTTTTCATATTCTTTTCCATTATGGTTTATTACAGGGTATTGAATATAGTTCCCTGTGCTCTACAGGGAACTCATATCAATTTTGTGGCTTATCTCTTTTATATATAGTAGTTTGTATCTGTTAATCCCAAACTCCTAATTTATCCCTCCCCCACTCCTAATTTTTCCCCTTTGGTAACCACATGTTTGTTCCCTATGTCTGTGAGTCTGTTTCTGTTTTGTAAATAAGTTCATTTGTATATTTTAGCTTCCACATATAAATATATCATATGGTATTTGTCTTTCTCTGGCTTATTTTGCTTAGTATGATAATCTCTAGGTCCATCCATGTTGCTGCAAATGGCATTATTTCATTCTTTTTTATGGCTGAGTAGTATTCCATTGTATGTGTGTATATCTTTATATATATATATATATGTAAAATCCCACACCTTCTTTATTCATTCAGCCAGATGCTACTGTAATCTTTTTTTTTTTTTTTTTTGTCTGTGCTGCACAGCTTGTGGGATCTTAGTTCCCCGACCAGGGATTGAACCCGGGCCCTCCACAGTGAGAGAGTGGAGTCCTAACCACTGGACTGCCAGGGAAGTCCCTATTATAATCTCCTTTTTTTTAAAAATTAAAAAGTCTTTTAAAATTTTTGGCTGCGTTGGGTCTTTGTTGCTGTGTGCGGGCTTTCTTTAGTTGCAGCGAGTGGGGGCTACTCTTCATGGCGGTGCGTGGGCTCCTCCTTGCAGTGGCTTCTCTTGTTGCGGAGCACGGCATGGGCTCTAAGTGCTTGGGCTTCAGTAGTTGTGGCATGCGGGCTCAGTAGTTGTGGCTTGTGGCTTTAGAGCGCAGGCTCAGTAGCTGTGGCGCATGGGCTTAGTTGCTCCACGGCATGTGGGATCTTCCCGGACCAGGGCTCTAATCCCCTGCATTAGCAGGCGGATTCTTAACCACTGCGCCACCAGGGAAGTCCCTGTAATCTCCTTTTTATAGGTGAAAAACTGGAGTAAATCATCTGAGGTCATAAAATGAGGAAGAGGTGGGAACAGGGTTTTGAACCTAGGCAGTCTGCTTCCAGAGTCTCTGTTTGTAGGCTTAAGTGAAAGTCTACCCTCTGGATGGTGAAGCTGCTAAGTTGCATTCTTCCCACTTATTCCAGAAAACGGAGAGCCAGGATTATACCACCCACACCCCAGGCAGGAATGTGGAAGGGTCCTCCCTGCAGAAGTTAGGCCTATCATGGCTGTGCTGAAGGTGGAGAAGGTGAGCACCGGGGAAGGGCTTTCAAGGCCGAAGAAGCAGCATGGCGGGGGGAGGCAGAAACGAGCAGATTCTGAGGAAGTAGTTTAGTAAGTTTGGAGTAGGTGGTCTGTGTGGGTGAGAATGACGATGAGAAATTAGGCTGGAGAGATGGAGGAGCTGGATGGGCAGAGTAGAGGATATGGTTCTTAAAAATCTTCTTACTCTTTTTTATTACTATTTCTCATAATTTACAGACAACATGGTCAGGTCTTGGAGCTGCTTACGGATGTGTTAGTAAACATATTATCAAGAAGGAGGCTTCCGTTGATCAGAGTAGGGCATATCCATTCAGCTACTTTAAAAGGAGTTTCAAGTCACAAAAATCGTAATGGTAGTAGATGTTTGATGAATACTTTGTATCAGCCGAGCAGAACTTAACCCACATCATCTCGTTTAATGCTCTCGCTAGTGCCTTGATACTGGACAGAGGCTGGTGGTCGTGTCGCCAAGTTACACATGCAGAAACCAAGGCATGGAGAGGTTAAGGGACTGGCTGGACCACAGGGCCAGTGAGTGGTGGAGCCAGGTATTGAACTGGGCTCTGTAACCACTGTGCTGTGCTCTCTCCCTCTCTAAGCGTTAAAGAGAAGGGAGGGGGTGGGTGCAACTTGTAGTGCTCCACACTGTTCGGAATCATCATATCTTCCAGGGGACCGACCATTCCTTACAATGGCATTAGGTGTGGCCAGGGATAGGTAGAGTGCAGAGTTCTCAAAGTGTGGATCCCGGCCAGCGATATCAGTGTCACTGCTGTATTAGTTTCCCATGTCTGTTGTTACAAACTACCAAAATTTAGTGGCTTAAAAAAACAGAAATGTATTCTCTTACAGTCTGGAGGCCAGGAGTCCGAGCTGAGTCTTGTGATGCTAAAATTAAGATCCTGTGGAGAATCCGTTCTTGCCTCTTCCAGCTTGTGCTGGCTGCCAACATTCCTTGGCTTGTGGCCACATCACTCCAATTTCTGCTCCTTGTTGCCACATTGCCTTCTCCTCTTCTGTCATTGACTCTTCCCAAGCTTGCCTCTCATAAAGACCCTTGACACTACATTATTATTTTTTTTTTTGCGGTACGCGGGCCTCTCACTGTTGTGGCCTCTCCCGTTGCGGAGCACAGGCTCCGGACGCGCAGGCTCAGCGGCCATGGCTCATGGGCCCGGCCGCTCCGCGGCATGTGGGATCTTCCCGGACCGGGGCACGAACCCGCGTCCCCTGCATCGGCAGGCGGACTCTCAACCACTGCGCCACCAGGGAAGCCCGGCACTACGTTTTTGACCCACCAGACAATCCAGAATAATTTTCCCATCTCAAGATCCTTAACTGAATCACATCTGCAAAGTCCCTATTGCCATATAAGGTAACATTTACAGGTTCCAGGGATTAGGTCCTGCATATATTTGGGGGTGGGGAGGTGCACTCTTCAGCCTATCACACTGGGAACTTGTTAGAAATGTGAGTTCTTTGACCCACCCCAGACCTATAGAATCAGAAACTCTAGGGGTGGGCCCAATGGTCTATGTTTTAACAAGTCGTCCAGATGATTTTGTTGGATGCTGAAGTTGACATTGAGCTTGCACAGCTCAGCCTGTAATTGGAAACTGTGCTGAGTCAGAGGCTGGGGAAAGGGTAGTCAGAGCTACGAGCATCTCGTGTTGCTCCGTATTGATTTCCACAAGGATGTAACTGGTAACAAGAACCAATATGCACTAGCCGTGATGAAAGCCTGGCTTAGCTGCTTACTAGGGAAGCTGGTCTGAGACTTCCAGACCAGGAACTTATGAAGCAGGCGAGGGGCACATGGTGTAGATAAAAATGCCATGATACAGATGGGAAAAGAGGAGAGTCACAGCCCCCAAATGGGGAAGATGACATTGTTTGGGCCCTTCAGACTATGCCGGTAGGCTTACTGGGAGTCAGCAAGTTGGCCAGGTGTCAGAGTGGCCTCAGGGACTCTGGAGCATCTGAGAAGGAGCCAGTGTGGTGGAAAGGGTAGGACTCTGACGTTGAATGTCCTGGTTTTGCCACCTTCTAGCTGGACAGCCTGGGCACGTTGCTTACCATCACCTCATCTCCCCCTCTCACCCGTGGGATGGAGGCGATTCCTACCCTGAAGGGTGGGAGGAAGGTGTAGGAAGATGCCGGAGGGTGTGTGCGCAGAGCATCCAGCATCCCTGCCCAACGTAGAGAAGATCAGCGCAGTCCTCTTGACGATGCTCCAGACTGACACCATAGCAGAGATGCTCAGGCAGAAAGCACCGTGCGACGCACATATTTAGGGCGCTTGACCACAGCTTCTAAGCTGTCAGTTTCCAGATCTATCCCAGAACACGGTGCAGCACTGGTCCACACAGCCAAGCCAGGGCCTCCGCCAGGGCTTATTATCTTTGACTTTTCAGGAAGTAGCAAGAAGTTAATGAGGAATTTTGAATTTGATGAGCTTCTGGGCCCTCTGCTGAATTCTGTCCCGCACGTCTGCTTCACTAGCCAGACCAAGTACCTCAGGAGCCACCCTTCAGGCTTTGAAATATCAGGACTAACAAATTTCTAAGGAACAGAAGCCAGCCTGAGCTGTCTTCAGCCAAAATCAGGGCTTATTCCTAAGGCTTATTCGTACAGGAAGGGGGCCTGGAGCTCAGAGCCGGGACTGTCACCAGGCCCTAGAAACCTGCCTGGACCCCAGCCATCATTTCCTACCTCTGTGCCTCTCTCTGGGCCTGTTTAATTCTTCTTTCGCCGCAGCTGAGCTTTCTTCACTCCCTAGGCCACAGGGTGAAGTATGGCTGCCTACGAGAAAGGGTTGGTCACACAAAGAGATGGAAGAGTCCTACAGACCCAATTCAGGGTTTTGCGGCCAGACGGTCTGATTGGCCTGCAGTGGGTGCCTGCTTCAAGCCGTGCTATCAGTGGTGGCTGGGAGGATACTGTCACCACCAGGCCCCCAAGTCTGCCAAGCGTGGCACGGAGAAACTGTAACTTGGTTATTAGGTATAAAGTGTAATGAGAGGTCTTGGAAAGCCCCTTGTTCTTCCTCATTCTTTTGAAGCCCATGACGTGATAAGTCTTGAGAGTTCTGGTGGATTTCAGGTCAGTGGTGCCAAGGGATTAAAACAAATAAATTATGCCCTCTCTCCCTTCATTTCTTCTTTCCTAGGAGATAAATATAAAGGAGGAGTATAATAATTATTCACCTCTCAAATCCCAGAATGAGTTGCTATTAACATTTTAATTATATTTACAGCTAGTCTTTTCTCTGTATGCATACAGGGATTGAAATTATATGAAAAATTATCTTATGAACAGAGCATTACACATAAGGTTGTTTTTCATCAGTATCCCCTTTCTGGCCTTGCCTCCAATGTATCTAAAGATAGCCACTTTTTTTTTTTTTTTTTTTTTGTGGTACGCGGGCCTCTCACTGTTGTGGCCTCTCCCTTTGCGGAGCACAGGCTCCAGACGCGCAGGCTCAGCGGCCATGGCTCACGGGCCCAGCCACTCCGCGGCATATGGGATCTTCCCGGACCGGGGCGCGAACCCGGTTCCCCTGCATCGGCAGGCGGACGCGCAACCACTGCGCCACCAGGGAAGCCCTAAAGATAGCCACTTTTATGAGTTTGGCATATATCCTTTTGGTCCTTTTATTATACCTTTCTTTGCATTTTTATGTATGAACTCTAGCAAGTTCAAATATCTATCTTAGATAGATATTTGAACTGGCTCTAGTTTCTCCTTCTTTACTGACATTCAGTAAAGAAGGAGAAACTATACCATATGTTTGCACATTGGTTCCCAGGGTAGAAAGGGACTGAATGAAAGTGGTAAGCCCACTACACCGATGCAGCTATAAGAGGAATAAGACCTAAGCTACTGTGGTTGACAGTACTGTGTTGTATACTAGACACTATAAGCATAGAGGCTAATATTCTTGCCATAACAACAGCAGCGAAATGGTAATCGTGTGAGTAATTGTGGCAATCACTTCATACTATATACCTGTATCACATCATTACATCATACACCTTAAACTTATACAATTGTTATATGTCAACTCTATCTCAGTAAATCTAGGAAAAATAAAAATAGATGCCATGTGGCATCCTGCATGGGATCCTGGAAAAGAAAAAAGAACATTGGTGGAAACACTAGGGAAATCCACATGAAGTCTGAAGTTTCACTTAAAAACCATAAAAATAAAGTAGGGTAAGTGCTATTAAAAACTTCCAAGCTACAGTGAGAGGACACACCAGGAGTAACTAATCAGGACACAAAGATTTCAAAGCAGAATAAAAATCTGGATGTAATTTTTTCAATGAAAAACTCAAGGTACCTGTCTCTAGAAACAGGCGATTATTCTAAAGGTGAACTGACTTGTTTTATTGTGGCTGTTGTAATTATTATTATAATTTATCATTTTTGTCTCTCCCTTGCTATACACACACACACACACACACACAGACACACACACACATGAATGTAAGCTTCATGATAAAGGGGTTAAATCTGTGTTATTCACTTCCTTACCCCCAGTATCTAGAACAATGCCTGGCATACAGTAAAACAATGCCTGCCTCGAAAAATATATATGGTAAGTGAATGAATGAGCCATAGAATTGGAAATACTGTAATTCAGTCAATCATTTCCCTGTTAACAGACGTTCAGATAGTCTCAAATTCAGATTGGTTTTGTTGTGATTGCCTTCCAGTGCTGTGATATACAACATATCTTTTGCTACTGAAACATATCCTTAGCTACTAATCCCTTTGTTCCTGTAGTATAGATTCCTCAAGGTGAAACTTCTGTCATAGCTTTATGCCCCCTTTTTAAAAAATTTAACAGGGAATGCCTTTCCTAAAAGGTTGTGCTAATTTACTGTCATATCAGCAGTGTAGAAAACTTTCTTATTTCTTTCCCCACTCTAGGTAATGTCAATGTCATAATGTCAGTGTTTTAATATTTTCCAATTTGTTGAATGAATAATTGTATTTCACTTCAAATTCAAATTCAAAATCTTAAAACACTGGAAAAAAAAAGAAAGTAGTAAACCCACGAATATTTTCTTGAAAGACTGTAAAATTTTGTTACTCATTTCCAATTCTGACTCCATTAAAAACAAACAAGCAAACACCATTTTTAAAATCACATAATTCTCCAGGAGATATGTGGAGCCTTCAAGCTCCTAATCTTGGATTGGCAAAATGTTTTTTCAAGACTGGAAGTTTGTGAGCTGTGCACACATTTGCTTAGTGTCTGAATGAAAAGAAGTTAAATTAGTCTTGATTCTGTAGAATTTATATGGGTTCCATATTGTGAATGGCTCCCTGAGGTCATTCATAAGCCTCTTGAAACTTAACAAATGTTGCTGTGTCTCACCTGAAAAATTAAGGAGCTGCAAAGTTGAGTCTTCAGATCTCGTTGCATGAGCTTCGTCTAGAGCTGGCAAGATGTAAAGAACACTTAGTGAAGAACACTTAGGGCTGATGCTGTGCTGTCGGGTGAAGCCATTGTTCTGGAACATGAGGACGGCTGCAGATTTCATTTGCCAGTTAAATCAAGGAAGTTATCCTGTGAATAAATACGTTGTGAAAATGATGCCTAGATATGTGAAAGTACTTTTTCCCAGGGTCACCTTTCATTTCTGAACTATCCGGAAAATACTCTTTCTCTCTCTCTCTCTCTCTCTCTCTCTCTCTCTCTCTCTCTCTCTCTGACTCATGCACACAAACACTAAGCCATGGGCAGTTGTTTTGGAAGTCTCCAGCAATACCAGTGGACACCCAGCTCACTACCTGGCTCAGCTGTTTAAAGTGTAGGCCTGGTGAGGGTCCAGTTTAGATTTGTCTGATGGCCTGGTTTCTCTTGCTTCTGTCTGCTGTACCCTGGCCTTCAGGTGGCTGACTTCAAACCCTGGTCATGGCTTAGCAGGTGGACCTTGTTTGGATGCTAAGGCAAATCAGTACCACTACAGAGAGATGTCTTTAAGGATGATTTGGGCATCAGGAAAGGAATTGTTTTTGTTTAAAACAATGTGTTTTGCTTAAACAGAAACAATTCCTTTCAAAGTAATCTGAAATTCTACCTGTGACATTCTTGATTTACCCCTTTTTCTTATCCCTGCATCTAGTCCCTCTGTGAAGTCCATTAGCAGTTATCCAAAATGCCCCCAGGCTGCCCAGTCCCCTCTAAAATGGCTTACCTCCCACCTACCATAGCAGATAGATCATTTTGTTTTGAATTATAAACTAAATCTTCCCGCTGTCTTACTTTAAAATCTTCCTTTGCTTCTCTATTGCTCTTATATAAAAATCTAAACTCTTCCTTCTCACCTCTAGGTCTGCAGTGGTGTGACCCTGCCTGACCTTCCGACCTCATAGGGACCCTTCCTATGACTCATTCCCCTCTGACTACTACCACCTTTCTTGGTCCTGCAACACGCCCAGACTCCTCAAAGATCCCCTCTGCAGAGAAGCCTGCCCTGACGCTCATCTAAGGTAGCCCCCTCCAGCCCGTGTTACTTCATCAAATTGCCCCATTTTGTTTTCTTCATAAGTTGGACATTACCCGAAGGCTTTTTCTTGTCTTTGTTAACTTTTAAACTATTTTGTTCCCTTGCTTGAATGTCAGCTCAGTGGCAGGGACTTATCTTTCTCTCTCACCAGGGCACCCTCAAAGCTTAGAACAAATAGAAGGCACTTGGCAAATGTTTGTGGAGTGAATTAGCTAACATGCCTGCAGGAGATGGTGCGTCCCAGCCAAGGAGCAGGTTCCCTGCCTGTCCCGACTGTTCCTGGTGTGGTGTGGCATGGATGGTGGCAAGCTCTGAGCTGCTTGAGTCACCCGTGCTGTGTTCTGTGAGGTCCTTTACAGGGTCTCTGCTCAGTATGGCCGGGAGGCGAGGGGACCTTTATCGTCGTCTCAACTCTCAGACTTTTTTATTTTTTATATCTTTATTGGAGTATAATTGCTTTACAATGTTGTGTTAGTTTCTGCTGTATAACAAAGTGAATCAGCTATACGTATACATATATCCCCATATCCACTCCCTCTTGCGTCTCCCTCCCACCCTCTCCATCCCACCTCTCTAGGTGGTCACAAAGCACCGAGCTGATCTCCCTGTGCCATGTGGCTGCTTCCCACTAGCCATCCATTTTTTACATTTGGTTAGTGTATATATGTCCATGCCACTCTCTCACTTCGTCCCAGCTTTCTCCCCCCCCACCCCCATGACCCCAAGTCCATTTTCTACATCTGAGTCTTTATTCCTGCCCTGCCACTAGATTCATCAGTACTGTTTTTTTAGAGTCCATACATGTGCGTTAGCATCTGGTATTTGTTTTTCTCTTTCTGACTTACTTCACTCGTATGACAGACTCTAGGTCCATCCAGCTCATTACAAATAACTCAATTTCATTTCTTTTTATGGCTGAGTAATAGTCCCTTGTATATATGTGCCACATCTTCTTTATCCATTCATCTGTTGATGGACACTTAGATTGCTTCCACGTCCTGGCTACTGTAAATAGAGCTGCAATGAACATTTTGGTACATGACTCTTTTTGAGTTATGGTTTTCTCAGGGTACATGCTCAGTAGTGGGATTGCTGGGTCATATGGTAGTTCTGTTTTTTCAACTCTCAGACTTTAAAGGCTGTTGTCCTCATTCTTTTTGAAGTATCTTAAGTTTCTTTGCAAACCAGAGCTTTGTAAAAACGTGATTTTTATGTTATCTATTGCTTTGGAAGATGCATTCTGCTTTTCCTCCTTTAATATGACAGTTGTTTTGCTCATATCAATACTCAGAACAAGGCCAGGATATTTGTTCTGAAAAACATTAAAAATATATAGTTTTACAGATTTATTGTCTGAAAAACATTGTCTACCTTTCTGTGTCACGTGGGGAAGGAGGCAGGGGAAGAACTTATAATTTAAACAAAAGTACATAAAGGCCTTTCATATTGCTTTTGCTCTTTGGCGTGAATAGAACCCTGAATTGAAAACTGGGTTTCTGTGACGTTAGAGCTGTTAGGTTGGAGCAGTGAACATGGCTGAATTTTTTTCTTAGCAGTTTTCTTTCTGCAAGGGCAGCTCATGTTTTGGGGACATTGCTTTGTGTCCTCACAGGCTCTCACCCACACATCACAGAAGCTTCCTGAAGTCTATAGGAATCTGCATGTGGTTGGCTATGACCAGCATGCCGATGAATAAAAGTTGCAGTAAAATATTTGATTCTCATTCCTACCTGTTATAGCTACTTGTTTCTAAAACAAGCTTTTACTTAGAAATAAACCTTTCAGTCTTGATTTGTATCGTCACCTATAATCTCACTGCTTCAACATTGTCTTAATGTTTTCTTTATTTCAGTTTGATTTTTGAATATACAAACAATTGATTTTTTAAAATTTAAAAGTAATTTAAGTTGTTAAATATATATATGGTAGAGAAGGGAGTAAGTTAAAAATTAAAGGGTCTAAGCACACTTTTTAAGTGTTAATGTTTGAAATATATAACTCCAGATTTGTAATGCATATATGTACATAATAAATCATGTACAATATAGTGTAGGGGTTTTTTTTAACACAAAAATGTGATTATACTGTGCGTATTGCTCTACACCTTCCTTTTTTTCTCTCAATAATATATTGAGGACATCTTTGCATGCTACCACATACAGACCTATTGCATCCTTTATCATGGCTGCATAGTGTCCTATAGCAATAACTTATTTATTTCACCCATTCCAGTATTGGTTGACATTCAGATGGTTTCACATTTTTGTCATGAAAATATGCACCCATATGTTAATGTAAATTCAGTGTACTTGCAAGTTTTTAATCATTATACACACTTATCCATGTTTCTCTTTCATAGTTATTGTTTAAGATTGACCTCTTTCAGCCAATACATTACCTAAACAGTTGTAAGCCTCCTAAATTCCACCACATCCTTCAGTGGGTTACATTGCACTGTTGTTTGCAGAAGGGATTGTAATCATTTCCAATGCAACTAGGACTTTGAGGGTGTATTGGTCACTGGTATTGGTCCTGAGTACTGGGCATGAGAGGGGTCCAGAGGGGAATATCTGTGTTCTACTAAGCATGGGAATCCTTCAAGTTTTGAGGATTAGTTGAGACTGAACATTTCAAGCATTTATTTCCTTTTCTATGAATTGTGCATATATATTTTGCTCATTTATTTCTTGAAGCTTTGTTTTTTTTATGAGTTTGAGAATTTTAGGTATTATAGATGTCATACTTGGTTATATTTCATGTAAATATTGTCACCAGCCCTTTTGCCTATTATTTTGTTGCACAAACTTTTTTACTTTGATAGACCCAAGTGTGTTAAACTTTTCTCTTGATATATCTTAGGTAGAGGATTACGTCTCCAGAGTTCTGACATTCGGTTCTTTTTTTCTATTTCATTTTTTCCCACTGCAAATAAATGGATGCATAACAATTCTTTAGTAGTTGAAATGATTCCACATCACCATACAAGTTTTTAGCCAGGAGCCATCAACTCCTTGGCTAGTAATATCCTGAGGAAGTGTTTACTTCTGGTTGAAGTGAGTCATTTCCGTCCCATATTAGCAAGGGCTGAATGGATATAAGAAGTATCACCGTTTAATACTGTTGGCAGGAAGCAAGTTCTTGGCACCATGAATCATGCGACCTATTTCAGAGAGCCTATTATAATTAGAAGTAGCAATGCTTACACATATTGACTAGTTATAAGTTTGTGTGGGGTTGTTGTCTTTTCATGTTTTTGAGCGTGCAATTGAAATAGAAATGTAAATGCAATGATTTTTTACTGTTGCAAGCTGGATGGTGGTTCTTCTTCACATCCTTAATATGTGTCTTCTCTACTCCTGAGCTAGGTTTTCCAGATACTCAAAACTGGTGGTGGGCAATCTGTTTTTGAGGTGTCGGCTATTTTTTTTTTAATATCTGTAGGGTACAGAGAACATAAATCCTTCTATCAGTTGTGACAGGAGACCTTGTCTATCACCTCCACAATTTACATTGAACTTGACTGTTTAATCCAGATAGAATGAGCATCTAAATATAATTCCCACTGTACATGAGTGCTCAGGAATTGCTGAAGAGAATCCTTCATAGGTGATTTTAGAAGTTGGTAGAACATTCAAAGACCATTAGTTTCTAGCTCTGTTTGAGAGATGACGGGTGCTGGGGGGAAATTAAGAGTTTTATTGTTTAAATGTCATAAAAAGACTATCTTTCATGACTTCATTTTGTGCATAAATGCTTCCTCTTTATCAGTTTTCTTTTTACTGCTTAATAAATGTGCTTCAGAGACATTTTGATTAATGAGTTAATGGATAATAATAATATAAACTCAATATGTGTTGGAAGAGAATGTAAAGGATATTGAGGGGGCATCTTCCTTTCGCAAGTGAGGAAATTGAGGCATGGAGCAGTTAAGTGACTTGTCCAAGAACACACAGCTAACTGAAGGCAGGTCTGGTTTTTCTGAGAGAAGTCCAACATCTTCCTTTTCCTTTTCAAGTTGGACATTTGCACCATTCCTTTTGTCTGTGTTGACAGAACTTCCTGAGAAACTGGAAGTAAGGACCCAAATTGGGAATAAACTTTAGCTGATTTGCCTCTAGCAATTATACAACTCCAGATGGGTGAAAATTGTGAGGATGAATTGTTTGTAAGTATGAGTTATCCTAGGGTCTCCTGGAATAGTTTATTGTGTGGCTTCTTCATGAATCCAACCACAATGTGTTTGAGTCCCCAGGCTCCTTCTATGGGCTCAGGCTTTTCATTTAATTGGAAGAAGCAGAATAGGGGGTTGATGCTGAAAACAGACAAATGAACAACAAAGAAGCTGTTCTGTGTGTTTACACATTGAGACTTTGTTATGCATATTAACCTTCAGATACTAGAAGTGAATAAACACATAGGAGAATCATAATATTAGAAGCAAAACTTACTATTTTTAAACTTTACTTTCTAAATTAACATAGAATAAAATTGGCTTTGTTTTCGGTATATATAGTACTATGACTTTTTTTTTTTTTTTTTTCTGGCTATGCTGCACCACATGTGGGATCTCAGTTCCGGGATCAGGTATCGAACCTGTGCCCCCCTTGCAGTAGAAGTGCCAAGTCCTAATCACTGGACCACCAGGGAATTCCTGTATAGTACTGTGACTTTTAACACAGGTATAGATTTCTGTAATCACCACCATAATTAGGATACAGAACAGTTTTATTACCCATCAAAAAAAATCCCTTTGCACTTACCCCTCACACCTAAACCCTGGCAACCACTGATCTGTTCTTTGTCACTATAGCTTTGTCTTTTTGAGGATGTCATACAATAAAATTGTACAGTATGTAACCATTTGAGACTGGCTTCTTTCACTCAGCTTAATGTCTTTGAGATTCATCCAAATTGTGTGTGTCAACAGTCTGTTCTTATTTATTATTGGTTAGATTACGATTGTATGGATGTAACACAGCTCATTTATCCATTAACCTGTTGAAGGACAGACATTTGGATTGGTTCCAGTTTTTGACGATTATGAATAGAGCTGCTCTGAACATTTGTTTACAGGGTTTTGTGTCAATGGGAGTTTTCTTTACTCTAGGGCAGATGTTGGCAAACTTTTTCTGTAAAGGGCCAGATAGTAAATATTTTTGGCTTTGTATGATGTACGGTCTCTGTTGCAAGTATTCAACTCCACTCTTGTTGCAGGAAACAGCCATAAACAATATGAAAACAAATGAGTCTGGTTGAATTTGGACCACTGCTGGATTTGGCCTTAGGGCTCTAGTCTGCAAGAGTGTAAATGCTTAGGAACAGGATGGTTGGGCCATATGGCAAATTTATCTTTAGCTTTCTAAGAACCTGTGAAACTGTTTTCCAGAGCAGTTCAATTATTTTGCATTTCTGCACTTAATAAGAGTTCTAGTGGTGTGGGTTTATCTCTGGGCTTTCTTTCTGTTCCATTGATCTATATTTCTGTTTTTGTGCCAGTACCATGTTGTCTTGATGACTGTAGCTTTGTAGTATAGTCTGAAGTCAGGGATTCTGATTCCTCCAGCTCCGTTTTTTTCCCCTCAAGACTGCTTTGGCTATTCAGGGTCTTTTGTGTCTCTATACAAATTTTAAGATTTTTTGGTTCTAGTTCTGTAAAACATGCCATTGGTAATTTCATAGGGATTGCATTGAATTTGTAGATTGTTTGGGGTAGTATAGTCATTTTCACAATATTGATTCTTCTAATCCAAGAACATGGTATATCTCTCCATCTGTTTGAATCATCTTTCATTTCTTTCATCAGCGTCTTATAGTTTTCTGCATACAGGTCTTTTGTCTCCCTATGTAGATTATTCCTAGGTATTTTATTCTTTTTGTTGCAAAGGTAAATAGAAGTGTTTCCTTAATTTCTCTC
>NC_041215.1:42172997-42174044 GCF_002837175.3 Physeter macrocephalus | reverse complement strand
TTTCTGGTGGCATCTTTAGGATTCTCTATGTATAATATCATGTCATCTGCAAACAGTGACAGTTTTACTTCTTTTCCAATTTGAATTCCTTTTATTTCTTTTTCTTCTCTGATTGCTGTGGCTAGGATTTCCAAAACCATGTTGAACAATAGTGGCAGGAGTGGACATCCTTGTCTATTTCGTGATCTTAGAGGAAATGCTTTCAGGTTTTCACCATTGAGAATGATGTTTGCTGTGGGTTTGTCATATATGGCCTTTATTATGTTGAGATAGGGTCCCTCTATGCGCACTTTCTGGAGAGATTTTATCATAAATGGGTGTTGAATTTAGTCAAAAGCTTTTCCTGCATCTGTTGAGATGATCATATGGTTTTTCTTCTTCAGTTTGTTAATATGGTGTACCACATTGATTGATTTGCGTATACTGAAGAATCCTTGCATCCCAGGGATAAATCCCACTTGATCATGGTGTATGATCCTTTTAAGGTGTTGTTGGATTCTGATTGACAGCATTTTGTTGAGGATTTTTGCATCTTTATTCATCAATGATATTGGTCTGTAATTTTCTTTTTTTGGTATCGGGGTGATGGTGGCCTCATGAATGAGAATGGGAGTGTTCCTTCCACTGCAATTTTTTGGAAGCGTTTGAGAAGGATGGGTGTTAGCTCGTCTCTAAATGTTTGATAGAATTCACCTGTGAAGCCATCTGGTCCTGGACTTTTCGTTTGTTGGAAGATTTTTAATCACAGCTTCAATTTCATTAGTTGTGATTGGTCTGTTCATATTTTCTATACTTTGCATTTGTGCGGTGTCTGTTGTAACGTCTCCTTTTTCATATGTAATTTTATTGATTTGAGTCCTCTCCCTCTTTCTCTTGATGAGTTTGGCTATGGTTTATCAATTTTGTTTATCTTCTCAAAGAACCAGCTTTTAGTTTTATTGATCTTTGCTATTGTTTTCTTTGTTTCTATTTCATTTATTTCTGCTCTGATCTTTATGATTTCTTTCCTTCTACTAACTTTGGGTTTTGTTTGTTCTTCTTTCTCTG
>NC_041215.1:42149828-42172725 GCF_002837175.3 Physeter macrocephalus | reverse complement strand
AGGTGCTCCTATGCTGGGTGCATATATATTTATAATGGTTATATCTTCTTCTTGGGTTGATCCCTTAATCATTATGTAGTGTCCTTCCTTGTCTCTTCTAAGAGTCTTCATTTTAAAGTCTATTTTATCTGATATTAGTATTGCTGCTCCAGCTTTCTTTTGATTTCCATTTGCATGGAATATCTTTTTCAATCCCCTCACCTGTGGTCAACTAATCTATAACAATGGAGACAAGGATATACAATGGAGAAAAGGCAAAAATAAAAAAATGGGACCTAATGAAACTTCAAAGCTTTTGCACAGCGAAGGAAACCATAAAGAAGACGAAAAGACAACTCTTAGAATGGGAGAAAATATTTGCAAACGAATCAACAGACAAGGGATTAATCTCCAAAATATATAAACAACTCATGCAGCTCAATATTTAAAAAACAAACAACCCAATTAAAAAATGGGGAGAAGACTTAAATCGACATTTCTCCAAAGAAGACATACAGATGGCTGAGAAGCACATGAAAAGCTGCTTAACATCACTAATTATTAGAGAAATGCAAATGAAAACTACAGTGAGAGAAGACATACAGATGGCCAAGAAGCACATGAAAAGCTGATCAGCATCACTAATTATTAGAGAAGTGCAAATCAAAACTACAATGAGGTATCACCTCACACCAGTTAGAATGGGCATCATCAAAAAATCTACAAACAACAAATGCTGGAGAGGGTGTGGAGAAAAGGGAACCCTCTTGCACTGTTGGTGGGAATGTAAATTGACACAGCCATTATGGAGAACTCTATGGAGGTTCTTTAAAAAACTAAAAATAGAATTACCATATGATCCATCATCCCACTACTGGGCATATACCCAGAGAAGACCATAATTCAAAAAGACACATGCACCCCATTGTTCATTGCAGCACTATTTACAATAGCCAGGTCATGGACGCAACCTGAATGCCCATCGACAGACAAATGGATAAAGAAGTTGTGGTACATATATACAATGGAATATTATGCAGCCATAAAAAGGAACGAAATTGGGTCATTTGTGGAGACGTGGATGGATCTAGATATTGTCATACAGAGTGAAGTAAGTCAGAAAGAGAAAAACGAAGATCGTATATTAACGCATATATTGGAACCTAGAAAAATGGCACAGATGAACCGGTTTGCAGGGCAGAAATAGAGACACAGATGTTGAGAACAAACATATGGACACCAAGGGGGAAAGTGGTGGGGGGGAGTGGTAGTGGTGTGATGAATTGGGAGATTGGGATTGACATGGATACACTGATGTGTATAAAATAGATAACTAATAAGAACCCGCTGTAGAAAAAAATAAATAAAATTAAAAAAAAAAAGAGTTCTAGTTGTTCCACATCCTTGTAAGCACTTTGTATAAGCAGTATTTTCAGTCTATGCCATTCTAATGGGTATGGAGTGGTACCTTTTGAAGGTTTTAATTTGTATTTTTCTAATGAGTAATGATGATAAATACCTTTTCATTGCTTATTTGCTGTCTGTATATGCTCTTTATTGAAGTTTCTTTTCAAGTTTTTTACCCATTAAAAAAAGTGGATTGTTTGTTTTCTTACAGTCGGGTTTTGAAAGTTTTTTTAGTATATTCTAGATAGAAGTCTTTTGTTTGATATGTGATTTGAAAATATGCTCTTAGTCCGTAGCTTGTCCTTTCATTCTCCTTACAGTGTCTTTTGCAGAAAAATATTTTTAATTTTATAAAGACAATTTATCAATTTTTCTTTTAGGGACCATGCTTTTGGTGGCATGTCTAAGAACTCTCTGGCTTACCCAGGTCTCCAAAGACTTCTCCTATGTTTTCCCCTAAAATTTTGATAGTTTTATGCTTTACATTTAGATCTATGACCCATTTTGAGTCAATTTTTGTATAATGTGTGAGATGTCATTGTGGTTTATTTTTTTCCTTTGTATGTGAATGTCCAATTATTCCAACATCATTTGTTGAAAAGACCATCTTTTCTTTATTGAATTGCTTTTGTAACTTTGTACAAGATCAAATGGCCATATTTGTGTGGGTCTATATCTGGATTCTGTTATGTTCCATTAATCTACTTGTCTATCCTTTTGCTAATACCACACTGCCTTAATTGCTATAGCTGTATAGCAAATTTTCAAATTGAGTACTGCAGTTCTTTTAACATTGTACTTTTCTTTCAAAATTGTTTTAGCTAGTTCCTTTGCTTTTCTAAATGAATTTTAGAATCAGCTTATCTATGTCTAGAAAAAAAATCCTGTAATTTGACTGGAATAATGTTAAATGTACAGATCAATTTGTGAGGAATTTGCATTTTAACTATGTTTAGTCTTTCAATTCATAAATATAGAATGTCTCTCCATTTATTTAGTTCTTCTTTGACCTCTTTCGTCAGTGTTTGTAGTTTTCAACATACTGCTACTGTACATGTTTTATTAGATTTACCTATATTTAATTTTTTGGAGCTAGTGTAAACATTAAAAAAGTTGTTTCCAGTTGTACATTGTCAGTGTATAAAAATATAGTTGATTTTTGTGTGTTGATCTTATATCCCATATCCTTGTTAACCTTACTTAGTAGTTATATGAGGTTTTTTCCCCCGTTTTGTAGATTCTTTGAGATTTTTCTATGTAGACAATGTCATCTGCAAGGAGACAGTTTTCTTTCTTTCCAATCTATTTGTCTTTTATTTCCTTTTCTTGCTTTGTTACACTGGCTAAGACTTCTAGTATAATGTTGAATAGTAGTGTTGAGAGTAAATATTCCCTTCTATATGTAGTTTGCTGAGAGTTTTTGACATGAATGGATATTGAATTTTCAGAATTATCAATTGATATCATGATTTTTTTTCTTTATACTGTCAATGTGTTGGATTACATTTGTTGATTTTTGAATATGGAAGAAGTCTTACATTCCTGGGATAAACCTCACTTGTCCATGATCTGGTATTCTGTTTTATATAACTGAACTTTTAAAAACTAGTATTTTGTTGAGAATTTTTTCATCTATGTTCATGAGGGTTATTGGTCTGTATAATAGTTTTCTCTTTTTATACTTTCTTTGCTCATGAAAAAGTTGAGAAATAGTCCCTCTTCTTTTATTTTCTAGAAGACTCTGTATGGAATTGGAGTTATTTCTTCCAATTTTGGTAGACTTTGCTAGTGAAATTTTCTGGATCTGGAGATTTAGTCTTCAGAAGGATTTTTTAATTACAGATTCAATTTCTTTAATAGTTGTAGGGCTATTCAGCTTATGTTTTTTATTTTGAGTGAGTTTTGGTAGTTTATTAGAAATTGATCAATTTAATCAAAATTGACAGAATCATGTGCATAGAATTTTTTGTGATTTTTTTTATATTCCTTTATTCTTTTAATGTCAGTGGAGTCTGTAGTGTTGTCTCCTCTTTCATTTCTGATATTGGTAATTTGTGTCTTCTTTCTTTTTTGGTCAATCCTGCTAGAGGTTTATAAATTTTATTTTATTTTTCATAGAAGTAACTTTTAGTTTTATTGCTTTTTTTTCTCTTTCATTTCTTTGCTTTCAATTTCATTGATTTTAAAAAGAAATTATTTATATTTGGCTGTGTTGGGTCTTCGTTGCTGTGCACAGGCTTCTCATTGCAGTGGCTTCCCTTGTTGTGGAGCATGGGCTCTAGGCGCGTGGGCTTCAGTAGCTGTGGCTCGAAGGCTCTAGGGCACAGGCTCAGTAGTTGTGGCGCGCGGGCTTAGTTGCTCCACGACATGTGGGATCTTCCCAGACCAGGGCTCGAACCCATGTCTCCTGCATCGGCAGGCGGATTCTTAACCACTGCACCACCAGGGAAGCCCAGTTTCATTGATTTTTGATCTTTATTATTTCCTTCTGCTTGCCTTGCTTATTTTGCTCTTCTATTTCTAGTTTTAAAAGGTGGAAACTAAGGATATTCATTTGAGATCTTCCTTCTTATTTAATATAAGCATTTAATAATCTAAATGTTCCTTGAAGCACTGCTTTGTCTGCATCCCATAAATTTTGATATATTGTAGTTTCATTTTTTTTCAGTTAAAAATATTTTGCAATTTCTTTTGAGACATACTGTTTAACTCATGGATTATTTTGAATTGTATTATTTAAATTCTAAATTTTTAAAGTGTTTTTGGTCATTTTTCCATTATTGATTTCTAATTTAATCCTGTTATGGTCAGAAAATATACTTTTTATGATTTCAAGTATTTTTTATTATTAAGATTTGTTTTATGACCTAGAATATGGTCTACCTTAGTGAATGTTCTGTGTGCACTTGAAGTGAATACTTTTTCTCCTGTTGTGGGGTAGAGTATTTTATAAATGTCAGTTAGTTCCAGTTGGATGCTAGTGTTATCCAGTTTCTACTTCCTTGCTTATTTAACTAGTTTTATCTGTTAATGCAAGATTAGTATTGAAGTATTCATCTATAATTGTGGATTTGTCTATTTCTCCTTTCAGTTCCTGTTTCATGTGTTTTGAATCTCTATTGTTAGGTGCATGTGCATTTAGGATGTTATTTTTTCTTGATGATTTGAGCCATTTGCCATTACATAATGTCCCTCCTTATGCTCGGTTGTTGTCTTTGTTCTGAAATCTACTTTATCTGATATTAATATGTGTACTCCAGGGCTTCCCTGGTGGCGCAGTGGTTGGGAGTCCGCCTGCCGCTGCAGGGGACGCGGGTTCCTGCTCCGGTCTGGGAGGATCCCACATGCCGCGGAGCGGCTGGGCCTGTGAGCTATGGCTGCGGGGCTTGTGCGTCCGGATCCTGTGCTCCGCAACGGGAGAGGCTGCGACAGTGAGAGACCCGCATACCACAATAAATAAATAAATAAATAAATAAATAAATAAATATATCTACTCCAGCTTATTTTTGATTCATGTTTACTGTCATATCTCTTTGACTGTTTCCTTTTAACTTATTATTATTATTATTTTGGCTGCACCGCACGGCATGTGGGATCTTAGTTCCCCTACCAGGGATCAGACCCGCGTCACCTGTGTTGGAAGCTTGGAGTCTTAACCACTCGACCACCAGGGAAGTCCCACTTTTAACTTTTTGATATAAGTGTATTTGAAGTGAACTTTATGTAGGTATAAGATAATTGGGTTATTTTAAAAATTCAATTCTGATTATCTGTTTTTTAATTGGTGTTTAGACCATTCACATTTAATGTAAGTATTGATATACTTTCCTTTAAGCATACCATTTGATTATTTGTTTTCTGTTTGTTCCCTCTGCTTTTTGTTCCTGTATTTCTTCTTTTCTGCCCTTTTTGAGTTATTTGAATAATTTTTAGTATTCCATTTTAATTTAACTATTGTGTTTTTGATGATATGTCTATATATATTTTTTTAGTAGTTTCATTCATATGTATATATACACCATATATACACACACACGCACACACACACACACACACACACACACACACACCATATTTTCTCCCTCAGTCTGCTGCTTGCCTTTTTATTTTCTTAATTTTCTTGATCATATCTTTTTCTGAACAGAAGTTTTAAAATTTAATTTCTCAGTTTTTAAAGTGATACTGCTTTCTGTGTTACATTTAAGAAATGTTTGCCTATCCTCACTTTGCAAAGCTATTTTCTCATGTTTTCATATAGGAGTTTTATAGTAACCTTTATGTTTATGTCTACAGTCTATTTCAAGTTAATTTTTATGTATGGTGTGAGATAGAAGGCAGAGTCCATTTTTTCCTTTCAATTGAATATTCATTTATTCCAGCAGCATGTGTTAAAATGATTTGCCATTTGCCCTTGGAATACCTTGGCACCTCTGTTGAGAATCAATTGACCATATATGTGTGGGTCTATTTTTGTACTTTATGTTCTGTGCCATTGTTTATTTAACTATCCTTATATCAATTTTGATTACTACTGAGCATTTGCACTCAGGGCAATTTCCTTTGGTTTTTCCAGTTTTTATTATTTTTTTTCTGACTGTGCCCTTCATAAACTTTCTAAACAATGCTATGAAGCTTTCTTTTTTGAGTTTGTAGTATGTTTGCACATTTGCTTGCTGTTTGCTCTATCACTTGGCTTAGCGTGGGTAAGTCTATCCAGACCTATTTTTTGTTTTTGTTTTTCTAAATATTTATTTATTTATTTGGCTGCACTGGGTCTTAGTTGTGGCAAGTGGGATCTTCATTGCAACATGCGGCATGCGGGGTCCTTTAGTTGCGGCACGTGGGATCTAGTTCCCTGACCAGTGATCGAATCCGGGCCCCCTGCATTGGGAGCATGGAGTTTTAACCACTGGACTACCAGGGAAATCCATGGACCTATTTTTTGTTTTAATAAACTGAAGCTGATTTCTTCAGGACATCCTTTCCATTTTAAATGATACTTGCTTGCCTTCTTCTCTGAGCTGCCGTTTGAGGACACTGAGTATTGTCTTCAAGTTTTCTGTGCCCTGAAGATGCATAGTAGGCAAAAGGGATTGGGGATGGAGCTTGGCTAAAGCTGGTTGCAGCCGTTTTGAATGAACTAAGCTGTGCTTTCTCTTCTGAGATTTGGTTAAAGGTCTTAAACCAGGGTTTACCCCATCAGAGTTAGGGATATGTTTGTTCCCATGAGGTCGGGGTATACTCAGGCTTGGAAGCATTTTCCCAGTTCACATGGAACTTCCCAAATAACAAGCTCTGGCAGTTTCCCTGACTTCCACTAAGATCTAGAGATACTACAGTGATGGTTAAAACTCATCCCTGCTAATGCCATTTTGCTTGATACTTCTAGGCTGTTATCCATTTCCTCATCTTGCTTCTCTCTAAATTGATTGGTGTTGGTAAGAATTTTCAATATGTTGCCATACTGAAACGAAACAGTATGCTTCTTTTTTGAGAATTTATCCATTTTCTTTTTATTTATTTATTCTTTCCTCTTTTTCTCTTTTATTGCCTTTTTGGGCTTCTGTTTTTCATCATTTTTTTAGGTATTATTGAAGGGAGGGAGTGCTGGTCCTTAAGCTCTGCCATCTTTACCCAGTTTTCTGAAGGAATTGTTCATCCTTCCTTTGTCTGCCTTTGGGTCTATTTATAATTTTACCTTTCGATTTTGCATTTCATTTCCCATTTTACTGACTTGAGTTTTAACCTTTGTTGAAGTACTGGTTGCAGAACTGGTACTTTAAAAATTGAAGCTATATTACTAATAAATAGAAGTGTCAGTAAAGAGACCCAAATTCTTAGATAAACTACAACCTGGAAAAGCTGGTTCTTTTAATGAAATTTGAATTGTAGGCACTATTTGTGAGAGAAGTAAGAAGATGATTAAATATCCGAAAGAAGTAATTTGCAGAATTTAATGATGTTACTGACTTGATAGTAAAGGAATGAACCAAAGAGACATTAATGTTTTCCTTCCCTGGGAGATATGGGGCATATTCAGAAAAAATAATTTTCATTTCATTTCCAGCAGTAGTTTGGAAAGTATCTAATACCCTAAGCCTTGAGAAGAGCTGTATGCCATCTTTTGCATTGCTGCTTGTTTTTGTGACATTTTCTAGATCTTTATTTCAGATTTCGCAGACGGTTTGCTATAACTAGACAAAAAGAGTCCTCCGTGGACAAGATTATACACAAATATGGCACATTCAGATGGCAGCCTGTGTCAGTGACATTTTGCTGTGAGCCTCTTAGAAGCTTCTCTTGATGGAGAAACACCACTGGGGGTTAGCAGCTCACAGCATTTCCAATGGAAGCAAAGGCTACCAGAAAATGGGAAATTGGAGTTGGAACCAGGAACCAAAAATAAAAGGAACCATGGCAGTGTTTAAGCAGTGTGACAGTGGGCTGATTTTCAGATGATCGGACTCTCTTGTCAGTCATGATAATGAGGCATTTGGGGCCAATAGTCCTGAGATTTTGCATGTCAGTTACCTCCTCTGTCTTTTCTTCAGTTCTCTGTTCTTTTCACGGAAAACCTTCTCTTTGGCTTGTGAACTCTGAACTCTCTTCCTCTTTTCCTAAGAAAAATCTTATTTTACTGCTCCTCTTGAACCCTGGGTCCATTCTGCTCAGTGCCAGCTTGGTTGAATGCAGCTTCTGCCTTGCTTCCTTGAGTTCCTTTGGTGTCTCCCATTTGTATTGAAGACTGGGCCAGGATGCCAGATCATCCTTTTACTCCTCTGCTGTGGGCTTCTCTCTCCCTCCAGGCTACTTTCTACTTGACTCGCCCCCCTGTTGGCTTTCATGACACACCATTACGCTTTTTGTCCCTGCTCTACCTGTCCGATTGCCTCGTCCTGGCTTCCTAAATGTTGGTGATCCTAGAGAGGTGGTACTGGGCACTCTGTGCCCTTCTCACCCTGGGTGGATCTGTCTGATCCCAGCCACCTCTATGGGTGGCCTAAATCCCTGTTTCCATTCCTCTCTCCTCTCCTGAGCTTGGTGAGACATTTCCAGCCACAGTTAATAAAGTCCACCTGGTCGTGCCATAGAGTCTCCATATCACCATGTCTCCTTCATGTAGGACAGTGGACCCCACACGGAGGGTCTTGTTTGGTACCCATGTCCTCCTGCATTGGTCCTGAAATCCCTTTCCCTCTCTTCTTCTTCTTCTTTTTTAAAAAATTTTAATTTTAATACATGTGAGTATTTATTTAGAATGAGAATAAAATCACAACAAATTAGAAATTTTTAGAAGCAGACAAACATCACAAAATCCCCAAATATAACATTTCATCTTTGTTAACTGCCTGAAATACTTTTTCCTTTACAATTTTTGGTTACATATTCTTTTTAAAATTCCAGTTTTATTGAGATATAATTGACAGACAGCACTGTATAAGTTTAAGGTGTGTGGAGTAATGATTTGATTTACATACATCATGAAGTGATTACCACAATAAATGTAGTGAACATCCATCATCTCGTATAGGTGCAAACTTAAATAGAAAAATAATATTTTTTTCTGTGATGAACTCTAAGGATTTGCTATCTTAACACCTTTCATATATAACATACAGCAGTGTTAATTATATTTATCATATTGTACATTACATCCCTCCTTTCCTTCTCTCCTTGCCCTCAGTCAGGTCCTCTCACCTGTATATCACTACCGCCTCCCAGGTAGTTTTCTCCGTCATCTCCGTCATCTCCCTTCCCTGAACCTTTTTTCTCTTCTGTCCAGATTTCCCACCTTGACACACAAATGCCTCTAATCTTGTCCCCCTTTGTTTTCTTGCCTCTCCCACTCACTTAGGAACCTACAGTGGTCCATACATGCTCTTTGACCCAGCATTTCCACCTCTGCTAGAATATCTCTCGTGAATTTACATAGTTGTGTGCACGTAAAGACTGACACTCCATGGTGTTGGCTGTCATGTTTGTAACAGCAAAAGTGGGTAATAACCTCTGTCTATCAATAGATCATTGCTTAAATTAATAAAGGTAGAGCCATATAGCGAATAGAATACCTTGTGGTGATTAATAATAATGAAATAATAATATTTGTTGACATGTAACAAACTCCAGGATACATTGGTCAGTTGAAAAAAAGGGTAAGGAACATTATAGTGTATATATTAATATATTTCTGTTTGTGTTAGAAAAAGAAAAGCAGGATGAGTTTACACACACTCTTGAATATTCATAAAATATTTGTGGCAGGTTACCCAACCCTGTTTTGTACAGTTTATTTTTTGATTGTGTGTATGTATTACATTTTTCCTAAAGAAAACTTAGTTAATAAATAAGCAAAACCTTGTAGGCACTTCTTATGGACTAGAGAAGCAAGTCTGAATTTCTGAACCAGCTTTGTATGAAAGCGCCTTTCGATATGGTGCAGTGGGTGTTGCCAGCCTCGTTTTTATTCCTTTCCTTTACACGGTCTTTGTTAGCCAGCCTGAGCCCAGTGAAGAAAGGCACAGACCTCTCACTCCTGGTCTGGTGGGTGTGGCATGGGCACAGCCCTAACAGAATGGGCGCTGGACCCCGGATCTTGCTGCAGCGTGTTCTCAGTTTAGTAACTGGATTGTGGGGACATGTGGGAAGTCCATGGGGGGACTGGGGAGGAGGACAGCTTGGGTGGCCAGGGTGATGCTGGCAGAGTTACCTAAGGCAGGAGCGGGTGCACCAGGGTGGCAGCCAGATAGCTTCTGATATGGGGGTTTGGGGGGGTCTTAACAACTGGCACAACCAATCTGTTCTCTCCCCTCTGAGTGTCAACCCAAGATGTCCTTTCTTTGGCCTCTGCTGACCTAAGTGTGCCTGTTCCCTCTTAGTCTTTTCCACCTAGAAAACCCTTCCTAATCTCTGCCTTTGCAGACCCTACCCACCCTTCAAGGTGGGCTGATATCTTCATCTCTCCTCACTCCTGACTGTAGGTTATCACACTCTGTTCTCTGAAGCTCTGAGCCTTTTATGTATCTGGGTTTTCACATTTATCTCTTTCTTTTCCACATTTATCTCTTTTTTTTTCCTTGTCTTATCTCCCCCGCTAAGGACATGCTGCGAAGACCAGAGTAATTCATCTTCGTATTCTCTCTGCCATGTGATGAGATTTCCCAGGTCTCTTGCAGTGTTGAATGTTTGGTCTGGTCCTTCTAAGTAGAGTAATATTCCTTAGTGCAATGGTCTTGACTTCTTTTTTGGAAGATTTTGTCACTCTGAGTTGCCTCAAAGGGTACCTGAACTGATGGGCGATGAGAGAGGGATGGAGAGGGCTGAAGTGAATTCTGCTCCTTTAGCAAAAGACATTAGCAAAGGTACTTCTAGAGTGTAGGTGGGGGGATGGGGGAGGCTCAGGGATGCACTGAACTAAGGGCTGGAAGAGCCCTCCACTGAGCAGCGAGTGCAAGTCCCTGTCACCAGGAAATAAGGTAGTAGTATTTATATTTTCCAGGTCAGCCCAGGAAGCTTAGCAAGGAATTGGAGACTGTAATTCTCTCAGTGTGCAATGTAGATGGGCTTTCATAAATGTTTTTACTTATGTGTTTCTCTAACTTATTATTTTCCGTGAGAGCTTTTAATGTTTTCAGCCAATCTTTTTGTCCTCCCCAAGAACAAAGAAACACTAAATTTGTGAAGCCAGTTGTCACACTTGGAATTCTGCCGGCTGGGGTACTTTAAAATTTGATCTTACTTGTCTCAATATATGTTTCTCATATCTGTGTTACCTTCTCTAAACCTAGCAGCTGGAGTTAGAGGTTTAAAAACGTTTGCCATCTTTTATCACCGGGGTCAGCAAACTATGGCCTAGAGGCCAGCCACAGCCTGTTTCTGTGAATAAAGCTTTACTGGGACACAGCCATACCCATTCATTTATGGATTGTCTGTGGCTGCTTTCCCAGTACAAAGGTAGAGTTGCGTAGTTGTGACGAAGACTATGTGGCCCTCAAACCCTAAAATTGTTACTCTCTGGCACTTTTCAGGAAAAGTTTGCTGATTCCCTGCTGTATCATGTTAAATTGTCACCCATCCCCTCTCCCCACCCCACAATCGTGTTTTCTTCTTGGTTGGTTCTTCTCCTGTGTCCGGGTCATGACATATAGTCAACCATACAGCAGATACCACTGGCTGGTTGAGCGCAGACCTGCCCTTCTCAGCGCTTCCCTCCCCTGGCTGTCCGTGCAGAGGGGGGACTAAGTCCCTGGCCTTCTTGGTGCCAGTGGAGGAGGGGCAGGAGGAGGTGTTGAACAGCTGTTGCTGTTGATGAGGGACCAGGCACTAGGCTAAGTGCTTTCCATGCTTAACCTCCCGCAGCTCACATGTAGAGAATGGTGTTATCTTCATTTTCCTGGGGCAAAGGAGACACAGAGCTATTTAGTAACTTGCCGCAAGGCATGATGGGCAAGGGCCAAAGCCAGGATATGCATCAAGGTCTAAGGTCTGTCTGACTGCAGAGAGCAGTGTCTTACCTCCTGCCTCATTAAAACCAAACTCAGCCCGAGGCCCCACAGGCTTGTGTTCCAGCTTGTCTACTTCATCTTTCTGGTGCATTTGAACTTCTGCCTACTGTTGGTTCCCCTACTTCTTCCACCTAGAGGTAGAAATTCCTTCCCGGCTTCTTTCCCTTACCCTTCCTCTTACTTCTGCATCTTGAACCTAGGCATCCTTTAAGATTCTTCTTTTTCAAAGGAACCTTCCTATGCTGTTGGTGGGAATATAAATTGGTGTAGCCGCTATGGAGAACAGTATGGAGGCTCCTCAAAAAACTAAAAATAGAGCTGCCACATGACCTAGCAATCCCACTCCTAGGCATATATCTGGAGAAAACTATAATTTGAAAAGACACATGCACCCCAGTGTTCATTGCAGCACTATTTACAGTAGCCAAGACCTGGAAACAACCTAAATGTCCATTGACAGATGAATGATAAAGAAGATGTGGTGTATGTATATATATGTATATGTGTGTGTGTGTGTGTGTGTGTGTATACACACACTGCCATTTGCAGCAACATGGATGGACCTAGAGATTATCATATTAAGTGAAGTAAGTTAGAGAAAGACAAATATCATACGGTATCACTTATATGTGGAATCTAAAAAAATGATAAATGAACTCAATTTACAAAACAGAAAAAAACTCACAGACAAAGAAAACAAAGGGGAAGGAGGGGGAGGGATAAATTAGGAGTTTAGTATTAACAGATACACACTACTATATATAAAATAGATAACCAACAAGGACCTATATAGCACACGGAGCTATACTCAATATTTTGCAATAACCTATAAGGGAAAAGAATCAGAAAAAGGGTGTGTGTATGTGTATATATATATATATATATATATATATACATATATATTATACATATTATATATGTATGTATATATATAACTGAATCACTGTGCTATACACCTGGAACTAACACGGCATTGTAAATCAACTATACATCAATCAAAAATAAGAGATTCTTCTTTCTCACCCTTCTCTTAAGGACTTATCCATGGTTAAAGCTTGAAGAGCCAACATTCTCTAGAAAACTCCAAACCTGGAACCCTCTTTGTGAACTAAATCTTGGTCCTGGTCCTCCACCCCCTTCTTTCTAATGTCCTATTGGACTTCCCTCACGTGTCCCCTTGAGATTGCAAACTCATTTTCTCCCCCAGGATCAGTTCTGCCTCTGACCCCAGGATTTCTGTTCATGGCAGTATTGTTCTTCCACTCACTGAGATTCCAAAGGTAATGGCTAGGTTTCTCCTTATCCTTTTCCCTCAGAGCTTCTTGTGTCTGCATCATCTTGTGTGTTTGTCTCAGTGTGTCCCATACCTGCCACGTCAGCCCCAGGCTAGCCCTCACAATGCCTTTTGCTTACACTGGTAATAGCCTCTTTCTAATTGTCCTTAGTGTTCTGGGCCAGGAATGACAGACTGCCTCATGGTACAGAAGCCTTCACAACACAGTAGGTGATGATGGCATTCCAACCCATCCCTTCCCTGATTTATTTATGCGGTTATAGTGAAATAATTTCCTGGAAGTGCAGCATCATTTATATCACTGTCCTGCCTAGGAGCTCAGTGGTTCCTTAGCAGTTAGGCAGCTCAGTGGTCCTAATAAGTGGTTGCTTACTTCCCACCTCTATGCTATGCCTTCTTCCTAGAATGCCTTTCCCATCTTGCAAAGCCCATCTCAGTTGCTGTTTCTTCTTTGTTTCTTTGATTTTCAAACTAATGTGAGTTTTCTTCCTTCTAAGCCTCCATATTGTTTTGTTGGCAACTTTCTTAGGGAACTTGTTCTTATGGAACTTGTGCCATGGTGACTGGTGGAGTTGTCTGACTGTCAGTTCACTGCACTGCTAATGCACTGAAGCAGGGACTCTTCTCTGCTTAACTAATGTTGAAGATGCCTCAAAAATGCTTAATAAATATTTGTTGAATCAGTCCGAATGGAAGCATAGGAGAAAAGTCATATGATTGGCCATGAAATTTAACAGGTTTTCATTTCAGTATCCCTAATATACTATTAAGTTATTCAAAATATGCCTTTGGTAACATTTATTTTAAGTTTTAAAATATTGTCATCTTCAGTTTAAGCCCCAACACGAGCCAGTTCAGTGTGACGGAACACAGAGAACCGAGGAGCAACTCCCATGGCAGGTGCCCTGTTTTGGCCTCTGATTCAGCTCTATGGCACTGAGCCTGCCTCTTGGTCTTTCTGGGCTTCAATTTTCTCATCTGTAAACTGGGTGTGGATAAAGATCCTCTTCTGGTAGAGCAGCAGTACCAGGGGGTGATTTTGTTTCCCAGGGGACATTTGGCAATATCTGGAGACATTTTTGGTAGTCCCTACCTGGGGATATTGCTAAACTTCCTTGTTGCACAAGACAGCACCCAACATACGATTATTTGGTCCAAAATGTCAATAATGTTGAGGTTGAGAAACACTAAGGTGTAGAGTACAATATGACTCAAAATCTTATTTTAATTAATTGAATGAGTATTACAAATCTGATATTTTAATTATAATTTAGTCGGTGACTTATTCTTTTTCTAAGAGGTGTTCTGAGATGTAAGATTGTTTTCATTTTCTTAGTGTTTAAGCAAATGGGGATAATTAACATCATTATGGAGGTTTAAAGTGTACGTAATTTAAAATCCTATCCACCTTTATCACATTGGGTCGGTAATTCTCCAGGTTTCTATCTTATTATTAGAACATTTGAAAGAATTTGTAGGGAAGAAGTTCAGAAGAATTGGAAACCACATGTACGTAGGCTGAACACAGGCTTTAAATAACTGAGAGGAATTAAAAGTGAAACTTTTTTCCCTCTTAATCCCCTAAGTACCACATTTACAGGTGTTGGCTGGGGAAGTTCCTGAAGCCTGATGAAGGTGGGACCTGGGCAGTTTGAAGGTGGGACTATTTGCCATTCTTTGGGACCAGTAAATGCACCCAGTTAATGGTGCTTTACAGTATGGAGAGTTTGTCTTGTTAAACACACCAGAGTCCACAAAAGAAATAAAGCTGGTGTGGAAGTAGCAGGGCTGGTCTTGTATACAAAGGTGGGTCCTGCCCGTGTACCGCGCTCCTTCTCCTAGGATGCCAGGAACCCAGTTTGTGCCTCTTGCCAATTGCAGACACCAAAGGGGGTCCTCTCTTACCACGGATGTGTTTGGAGCAGGTTGGGAAGACAAGATCGTTTACTCTTGCTTCTTCCCTTTCTCCATCTGTCTCTCCATAGATGAGCTTTGGAAATGGTACCAGGTACAAGAGGAGAAAATGGAATTTAATTTATGGAGAATCACTGTTTTGGAATGAATTCAGAGCTGGATTCTAAGAACTTAGTGTGAAGTTGGCACAGTTGCAGTGATTGGCAAAAATATAAAAATAATTGACATATATTGGAATGAAAATGAAAGTATTTACTAATTAAATAGGATTAGATGATTTGGCATTCACACTTATTTATACCGCAGTGCCATTAACTGATGACAGCAAGAGAGAACTCCAACTCCACGATTGCAGCAGAATTCCTGCAGCATAGGAGGACTTGTACAAAACCTGACTAGGGTGACTTAGCCGAATGGGAGGTTGTTCTCCTCATTTGAATCCAGAGGAAGGCAGTTCAAAATACTGCCAGCAGCCCAGACCTTCTAGCTTTTGCTTCTCCATCCTTAGTAGTATGAGTTTCATTGTCATGTTCATAGGATCGTGGTTTCACCTTCAGGCTTGGCATCCCTCGTGCCTGGCAGACAGAAGAGGGAAAAAGGTCTGAGTGTGCTCTGCTCACGCCTGATTGGCTGGTTCTGGTTCACCTGGCCACCTGTAGTCGCAAAGGACTCTGGGAATCGGACAGACTGAACAAGGATATTGCTGTCCCACCAGAAGTGGGGTTCTCATGGCAAGGGTTAAAGGAGGATGGATCTTGGAGGAGCCTGAGGAGTGTCTGCCGCTCGGTGCTTTTGCACATCATCCAACAGACCTGTGCAAGGATTGCAGATGCATTCCTTCATTGGCCTAAGAGAAACAGATCAGGGAAAAGAATTTTCCTCTTGTTTCCCTGCTGCCATTCTCTTTCACTGGCTGGGTTGAAAGAGATTGTCTTGTATTTGATTTCTTTTTGTTGCCAGAAAGACTTTAAAATCATCCTTTGCTATGTGTAGCATCCTTGTGCTATTTGATTTCCCTGCCGGGACTAAAATGTTCACTTCCCACGCTGGGGCATAAGTCTAGCTAAAAGGCCTCTGAATGCTGCTCCAGTGAGAGAGGCTACAGACCATGGGCACCTTTTAATTTAGAGAGGGGGGCATGAGCCTCTTTCTACTTTCATGTTGGTTAAGTGTATGGTGAGATGTTCTGTCAGAGAAAGATGACCTGGCTGTCCAGGTTACCTGTGTTTCTGGAATTTTCTACTCATGAGTGGGTGGAAGTTCTGTGGAAACTGTAAGAGGTGATGGCCACACAGGCGTTGGCTTATGTGCTGTGTGCTGTGTCTGTAAGGCTTAAGCATACATGCCCGCCCACGTTTTATTGTTCTTTATTGTTCGCCGTGATTACTGAACAAGCTGTGTTTATTTTTGACCCATCTCACCTGCCTGTGACAGTCAGAACCTCAATGCCCACCTTGATTTATCTCTGGCAGAGATTTGATAAACCTCTTTTGGGTCTGCTTTTTCCTTTTTATCAGGATGTCCTTCTCCATGCCTTGAAGAGGCTCTGGGCTGCCTTTAATCCATTCCTTTTAGGCTCTTGTTTGTACTTGGTTGCTGATTTTCCTTTTTCAACCAATTTTCCTTTTTCTCAAGTTTTTGACACTTAGCTGAGTGAGGTTGTCAAAATGTTTTCCTTCTTTCATTAACATAGCCTGTCTTAGCTCAGCGTTGTGTGTGTTTATGGTGGGTTTTTGTTTAATCTGCCGAGCCACAGATTAACAGCCAGACCTCCCCCTCTTCGCCTCACACATCTCCCGTACAGAACGCAGTTGTAAAAAAAATTAGTTTCAAAAAGCATTCTAGACATTTGACAGCGCTGAAGAGGACAGGCTGCCTGCTTCACAGACTGGAGGTGGTATGTCTTCTGATGGAGGGTTGCCATAGTGACCGTGTGCAAGCTAAGGCATCCTGGTCATGGGGGAGGGGGGCCTGGCCCTCAGGCCCCCGTTCGGCCCCTCAGAAACGTCTTATTTCTTACCGCACCCTTGGGATCGGCATTCAGCTCTCCAAGAGCACAATGGATGCGCGCATGTGGAGATGGCTTTGTCAGTTGTGCCCTTATCTTGGTTATTTGCTTGTGCCTTTCTGTCGCATTCCAGTATCAGGTGTTTCCCTCTCTTCCAGCATCTCTTATTCTCTGCACAGCGCTGCATTGGAGATGAGGGACCTTATAAAGGAAATTCAGATCTGTTAAGACATCGCTACTTGAAAGTGCTGGAAATGAAAGGAATATTATTTAGAGGGTTTTTTTCCTTTCTTTTTGAAATGGGCTGGTTGTGTAGCAGGTGCATTAGGAGTGATGATACTTTCCCTTTCTTGGGTACCTACTGTGTTCTAGAAACTTATCATGTGTTGTCTCCTTTGATCCTCATGGTAATTCCCAAACATGTATGATTATTATTCTCACTTTACAGATGAGAAAAATAGGATCAGGGAGGTTAGGTAACTTGCTTAAGATCACACAGCAACTAAGTGACAGATGTGACTTAGTTTTATAAGATATTACTCAGTTAAGCACCGTGAACAATCCTGACACACAGTAGGCACATAGAACGTAGGTTGCATGGTTGAATTCAGTTGCTACTGACAAGGTCCTCAGAGGGCCTGTGAATATTGATACTGATGTATAATTCAACATATCCTCTAATTAGAAAAGTAGCTCATTGGTGTTTAGATGTAGCTGTTTGCATTAGTTTATATGTCCACCTGGAATGACCAGTCATCACTGATCAGTTTGTCCATCAAACCCTTTCTTCACAAGAAGCAGCTGTCAACTTTAAGCCAGACCCCCTTGGAATCAGAAATTCTGAATTGCTGTTCTCTTTATTAATAAGGCTTTGTTCCTGTGTGAAATCCATGCAAATAACTCTTATTAATATACTAATGGAGTTTTACTGGAGAACTTGATAGAGTGATACTGAAGTTTATTTAGAAAAGTAACTATGCAGAAATAACCCAGAGTTTGGACAGAGTTTGGTGAGGAAGGACTAGTATAACCAGAATTACAGTGAAGTAGACCTTAAAATAAAACAGAATGGTGCAAGGCCTGATCAGTGAAAGAGAACAGAAAGACCAGAAACAGCCACCCCTCCACCCGCCATGTGTCTATAAAAACTGGGCATATGATAAGGCAGACCTCCTAACTACCAAAAATTATTATAATGTTAATAGATGCTTTTACATCAAAAACACAATACATATGAAAGTTCAAAATAAAAGTAATACCTTTTCTTTCTGTAATCTCACTCCTAAGAAGAAGAGATTATTAATATATATATATCTTGATGTATATTACAAATGTATCTACAGATATGCACACATTTTGAGAGGGAGGCAGCATGGTGTATTGGTTAAGAATGTTGGCTTTTGATGTAAGATAGCCTAGTTTAAAATACCAGATGTGTTATTAAAACTCTGTGTGCCTCAGTTTTTCTCATCTTTAAAGTGATGATAATAAAAGTACTTACAGGGTTTTTGTGAGGATCGAATGGCATGATATATGCAGAACACTTAGATAAAGCCTGGCACACATCATGAATGTTCAATAAAAGTTAGCTCTTAAAAATGTAAGGTCATACCCATCATATTGTGCAATTAACTAATTTGTTGTAGGCATCTACTATGAGTGGACACTCATACACATATGTATGTTACATTCCTTTTAATGGCTGTATACTGTTCCATTGCATCAGTTTATCAAAAGTCCTGTTGGTGTGTTGGGGGTTTTCAAGACCATCCTCAGGCTTGATGGTTCACTAGAAGGACTCACAAGACTCAGAAAAGATGTTACAGTGAAAGGATGCAAACTGAAATCAGCAAGGGAAGAGTCACACGGTGATGGGGTGAAGCCAAGAGAAACCAGGTGTAAGCTTCCAGATGTCCTCCCAGTGGAGTCACGTGGATGTACTTAATTCTTTCAACAATGATGTGTGACAACACATGTGAAGTGTTGCCAAGCAGGGAAGCTCACCAAGTCCAGGATATTTATTGGGAGTCAGCATGTAGGCGTGCACTGCCTGTGTGACTGGCCTGAGCTCACCACACTCCAGCCCTTCAGAGCAAAAGCAGTTGTCAGCCATATATCATATTAGCACAAACCATCTGATGAAACTGGTAGCTCAGGCATACAAAAACACTCTTGTCAGGCAGAATATTCCAAGGGCTCAGAGCTCATCTCCCCAGAGCTAGTCAAGAGCCAGTCCTGAAGATGGGCCTTTCTTGGCAATGTGCAGGGTTTGATCAGTACAGGTCTACTGAGTTAACCCTATTCCACACAAATAGGCATTTAGGAATTTTCTAGCATTTTGTAAGGATTATGTGTAAAGAATACTTCAATAAGTAGCTGTATACATATTGTCTTAAGAACTTCTGTGAGCATTTTTGTATTATAAATTCATAAAATTTAAATTGTTGAGACAAAGAGCCTATAGAATTCAACTTTTGACAGTTTCGTAAATCGTCCCCAAGAAGATTATTCTCACACTCCCACCAAAAAAATCAGGGTTGGCATTCCCCCACATCCTCTTCAGTGTTTTATATTCTAAAACTTTGTGATCTTTCCTGAACCAATCGTGACAACATATCCATTTAATTTGCAATTCATTGTGATTAGAGAGATTGTACATCTTTTATATGTATACTGGCCATTTCTATTTCCTTTTTGAGTTAAGTGGCATATCAAATTCAAAAAATAGAAGGATAGAATAATGTCGGGGCAGTTGGTTAAATTTCTTTGAAAAAGAGTAGGTTTGTATTTCCCCCCCAAATACACTAAAGTACATTTCAGATGAATTGCTTTGTCTGTAGAGGACAAGGTAGCAAATACTTTAGGCTTTGTGGACTGTACTGTCTCTGTTGTATATCCTTCTTTCTTCCCCCAGTCAACCCCAAACAGCTCATGGGCCATAAAAAATAAGTAGCAGGCCATAGTTTGCTGACCCTTATTTTAATAATTTACTGTAAAAAATAAGTCATCTGATTCTTACATGGTTTTTATCTGATTTTAGTATGAGAATATTTTTATATTAAGTAAAACTCAAATATATAACATTTTCTACCTGCAGTTCAGTGTTCTGTTATACTCCAGTTATAAGCAACAAAGGAAGTCAACATAAGGGAAAATAACATACCAAAGGGAAAAGCCTGATGATTAAACACATTTTTTAAAATGAGGATTTAACTATTTAGTCCCAAACATCCATAAATACAATTCAAAAAGAAGGTGAAGGGCTTCGCTGGTGGCGCAGTGGTTGAGAGTCCGCCTGCTGATGCAGGGGACATGGGTTTTTACCCTGGTCTGGGAAGGCCCCACAAGCCGCGGAGCGGCTGGGCCCATGAGCCATGGCCGCTGAGCCTGTGCGTCCGGAGCCTGTGCTCCGCAACAGGAGAGGCCACAACAATGAGAGTGCCGCGTACTGCAAAAAAAAAAAAAAAAAGGTGAAGAACTAGATATTTGTAAAATACATTTATAAGAGATGATATTAAAAATTTAACAATCTTAAAGACATTTTCAAAAGTGTAACAAGTAAAGTCCTATTATATTAGAAAATGGGCAAACGACATGACCAGACAATTTCAAAGGAAGAAATACAGGTGACTAGTTAATATAACATCTAGAACACAGTGTCACTGGAAAGAAAAGAAATACGAATGTAAACATTAAGCGAACATTTCAACCAAGTTGGCGATGATTGAATAAAATGATAATATTTCATGATGGCAAGAGCGGTGTGAAATGGGCACTCTAATATGCTGCTGCTGAGCATGTAAATGAAAAGTCTTCCCAGAGGGCAGTTTGCAAGCTTGTCTCAAGAGCCTTAATCAGGGCCTTAGAGATTCTTAGATCTGAAAATAACCACAGGAGCGCTGGGTGATTTACATAGTACAGTGTGAGTTTTAGCTTGGGCTATTGTAACCAAATACCATAGATTGGGTGGCTTATCAATAACAGAAATTTATTTCTTACAGTTCTGGAGGCTGGAAGTCTGACATCAGGGTGCAGGATGGTTGGGTTCTGGTCAGGGTCCTCTTCGTGGTTGCAAACAGTCAACTTCTTATTGTATCTTCACATGGTGGAGAGCAGGGAGACACAAGCTCCTATGTCTCTTCTTATAAGGGCACTAATTCCATTCCTGAGGGCTCCACCCTCATGACCTAATTACCCCCAAAGGTCCCACCTGCTCATACTATCACACTGAGGGTTAGGATTTCAAAGTAAGAATTTAGGGGGGAACACAAACATTCAGCTCTGTTAACGTATCTATTTCAGCATAACAGCAAAATATTTAGAAACAACCCAGCAGAAACCATAGGAGAGTATGTGACTTACCCATAAGAGGGAACACTACACATATTTAAAATTCACATTCCTGAAGAGTGTTTTATTACTAGCTGTGGTAGACAGAATAACCATCGCCTTTCCCCACCACCCTGCCAAAGATGTTAATCCCTGGAACCTGTGTATATGTTACTGCACATGGGACCAAAGGGACTCTGCAGAATTAGGTGTGATTAAGTTAAGGGAATGGGAAGATTAGCCTGTATTTTCTGAGTGGGTCTAATGGATCACAAAGCTCCTATGAGGGCGGGAGGAGGGTCAAAGTCAGAGAAGGTGATGTTATGACAGAAGCAGAGGCCAGAGTGATGTGGAGCCAGGAGCCAAGGAATGCAGGCAGCCTTTAGAAGCTGGAAAGGCAGGAGACACATTCTAGAGCCTCCAAATGGAATTCAGCCCTGCCAACACCAGTTATTTTGCTCACTTAGTTGCCCAGTGAGACTGATTATGGACTTCTGACCTCTAGAACTGTAAAACAATAAATTTTGTGTTGTTTTCAGGCACTAAATTTGTAGTAATTTGTTACATCAGCAAGAGGAAAGCAATACCCTAGGGGAAAGCTCACATACTGTACCTGGTATGGGGAGATAGGATGTCATCTATCTCAGTGAGGTGGTTGGTGAGGTGAGGTGCTCCCCATGCAACAGACTCTCTGATGAGCTCTTGACCCTGTCTGCCAAAAGCGTAAAGTTGCCAGATTAGAAAAGTTGAGGCTGAATTTTGTCCTGTGTCACAGTCTTTTTTTGTATCACTATTCAAGAATGACATATGAAATGATCTATTTTTCAATGGGTGATATTCTCAGCCATTCGGGACCTATTTGGCTTTATTAAAAATTTTTTTTTATATTTAATTTTTTTTAATGCAAAGCTTTTTTTAAGTTAATTTTTATTGGTGTATAGTTGATTTACAATGTTGTGTTAGTTTCTGCTGTACAACAAAGTGAATCAGTTATACATCTATCTATCTATCTACTCTGTTTTAGATTATTTTCCCATATAGTTCATTACAGAGTATTGAATAGAGTTCCCCGTGCTATACAGTAGGTTCTTATTAGTTATCTATTTTATATACAGTAGTGTGTATATGTCAATCCCAGTCTCCCAATTTATTCTCCCCTCCCTTTTCTCCTTGGTAACCATAGGTTTGTTTTCTACATCTGTGACTCTATTTCTCTTTTATAAATAAGTTCATTTTTACCATTTTTTTTATTCCACATGTAAGCGATATATATTTGTCTGACTTACTTCACTCAGTATGACAGTCTCTAGGTCCATTCATGTTGCTGCAAATGGCATTATTTCATTCTTTTTTATGGCTAAGTAATGTTCCATCGTATATATGTACCATATCATCTTTATCCATTCATCAATTGATGGACATTTAGGTTGCTTCCATGTCCTGGCTATTGTAAGTAGTGCTGCA
>NC_041215.1:42136574-42144946 GCF_002837175.3 Physeter macrocephalus | reverse complement strand
GCTGGGCCCATGAGCCATGGCCGCTGAGCCTGTGCGTCCGGAGCCTGTGCTCCGCAACAGGAGAGGCCACAACAATGAGAGTGCCGCGTACTGCAAAAAAAAAAAAAAAAAGGTGAAGAACTAGATATTTGTAAAATACATTTATAAGAGATGATATTAAAAATTTAACAATCTTAAAGACATTTTCAAAAGTGTAACAAGTAAAGTCCTATTATAAAAAAAAAAAAAAAAAAAGGTGAAGAACTAGATATTTGTAAAATACATTTATAAGAGATGATATTAAAAATTTAACAATCTTAAAGACATTTTCAAAAGTGTAACAAGTAAAGTCCTATTATATTAGAAAATGGGCAAACGACATGACCAGACAATTTCAAAGGAAGAAATACAGGTGACTAGTTAATATAACATCTAGAACACAGTGTCACTGGAAAGAAAAGAAATACGAATGTAAACATTAAGCGAACATTTCAACCAAGTTGGCGATGATTGAATAAAATGATAATATTTCATGATGGCAAGAGCGGTGTGAAATGGGCACTCTAATATGCTGCTGCTGAGCATGTAAATGAAAAGTCTTCCCAGAGGGCAGTTTGCAAGCTTGTCTCAAGAGCCTTAATCAGGGCCTTAGAGATTCTTAGATCTGAAAATAACCACAGGAGCGCTGGGTGATTTACATAGTACAGTGTGAGTTTTAGCTTGGGCTATTGTAACCAAATACCATAGATTGGGTGGCTTATCAATAACAGAAATTTATTTCTTACAGTTCTGGAGGCTGGAAGTCTGACATCAGGGTGCAGGATGGTTGGGTTCTGGTCAGGGTCCTCTTCGTGGTTGCAAACAGTCAACTTCTTATTGTATCTTCACATGGTGGAGAGCAGGGAGACACAAGCTCCTATGTCTCTTCTTATAAGGGCACTAATTCCATTCCTGAGGGCTCCACCCTCATGACCTAATTACCCCCAAAGGTCCCACCTGCTCATACTATCACACTGAGGGTTAGGATTTCAAAGTAAGAATTTAGGGGGGAACACAAACATTCAGCTCTGTTAACGTATCTATTTCAGCATAACAGCAAAATATTTAGAAACAACCCAGCAGAAACCATAGGAGAGTATGTGACTTACCCATAAGAGGGAACACTACACATATTTAAAATTCACATTCCTGAAGAGTGTTTTATTACTAGCTGTGGTAGACAGAATAACCATCGCCTTTCCCCACCACCCTGCCAAAGATGTTAATCCCTGGAACCTGTGTATATGTTACTGCACATGGGACCAAAGGGACTCTGCAGAATTAGGTGTGATTAAGTTAAGGGAATGGGAAGATTAGCCTGTATTTTCTGAGTGGGTCTAATGGATCACAAAGCTCCTATGAGGGCGGGAGGAGGGTCAAAGTCAGAGAAGGTGATGTTATGACAGAAGCAGAGGCCAGAGTGATGTGGAGCCAGGAGCCAAGGAATGCAGGCAGCCTTTAGAAGCTGGAAAGGCAGGAGACACATTCTAGAGCCTCCAAATGGAATTCAGCCCTGCCAACACCAGTTATTTTGCTCACTTAGTTGCCCAGTGAGACTGATTATGGACTTCTGACCTCTAGAACTGTAAAACAATAAATTTTGTGTTGTTTTCAGGCACTAAATTTGTAGTAATTTGTTACATCAGCAAGAGGAAAGCAATACCCTAGGGGAAAGCTCACATACTGTACCTGGTATGGGGAGATAGGATGTCATCTATCTCAGTGAGGTGGTTGGTGAGGTGAGGTGCTCCCCATGCAACAGACTCTCTGATGAGCTCTTGACCCTGTCTGCCAAAAGCGTAAAGTTGCCAGATTAGAAAAGTTGAGGCTGAATTTTGTCCTGTGTCACAGTCTTTTTTTGTATCACTATTCAAGAATGACATATGAAATGATCTATTTTTCAATGGGTGATATTCTCAGCCATTCGGGACCTATTTGGCTTTATTAAAAATTTTTTTTTATATTTAATTTTTTTTAATGCAAAGCTTTTTTTAAGTTAATTTTTATTGGTGTATAGTTGATTTACAATGTTGTGTTAGTTTCTGCTGTACAACAAAGTGAATCAGTTATACATCTATCTATCTATCTACTCTGTTTTAGATTATTTTCCCATATAGTTCATTACAGAGTATTGAATAGAGTTCCCCGTGCTATACAGTAGGTTCTTATTAGTTATCTATTTTATATACAGTAGTGTGTATATGTCAATCCCAGTCTCCCAATTTATTCTCCCCTCCCTTTTCTCCTTGGTAACCATAGGTTTGTTTTCTACATCTGTGACTCTATTTCTCTTTTATAAATAAGTTCATTTTTACCATTTTTTTTATTCCACATGTAAGCGATATATATTTGTCTGACTTACTTCACTCAGTATGACAGTCTCTAGGTCCATTCATGTTGCTGCAAATGGCATTATTTCATTCTTTTTTATGGCTAAGTAATGTTCCATCGTATATATGTACCATATCATCTTTATCCATTCATCAATTGATGGACATTTAGGTTGCTTCCATGTCCTGGCTATTGTAAGTAGTGCTGCAGTGAACATAGGGGTGCATGTATCTTTTCGAATTACGGTTTTCTCCGGATATATGCCCGGGAGTGGGATTGTTGGATCATACGGTAGCTCTGTTTTAATTTTTTAAGGAACCTCCATACTGTTCTCTGTAGTGGCTGCACCAATTTACGGTCCAATCGACAGTGTAGGAGGATTCCCTTTCCTATTTGGCTTTTGAGCTAAGCTTAGCATCAGCAAAGCTTAGGAAAGTAAAGTCAGGATCACTCTCCAGGTATCCCTGCTTCTAACCTCCTGCTTTCCCTGAAAGTTCATTTCCCCTATAGTATTCTGTGACTCTGCCCCAGAACTGCATGTAGCTTGTGATCACAGAGCAGCCCTTCTCCCTCCATGGAAGGAAAATATGTATGTGCAGCCGAGTTCCATCAAGAAATGGCTCTTTGTAGTTCTTGGGAGAAAAAAGATTGGTGACTGATTCTAGGTGGTGAGGTTAGTGGTGATTTCTATCTTCTTGGCTATGCTCTTTTGTGTAGTCAGCTTTTGGCAGTGAATGTGTATTGATTTTTTTAAATATAACAGTGCTTTTTTAAAAATTTTATTTTAAGGAAAGTAGAGAACTTCTATGTATACTTGATTCTTCTTTCTATGTGACTCCTCTACCTGATGATGGTTTTCGGCAATGATCATCTCTCCAGTGTCAGCCGAATATAAGTATTTATTTCCAGACTTGCCTTTATGTGCTGGCCCCAAATTATGGAGATGAAGGATAGTGGTGCCTGGGGGTTCTTGTTTCTGAGCATTCATGGAAATAATATATAGACTAGGGATTGTCCGCCATCTTCATTCAGTGATTTCCTGTACTTTAATGCCTTGATATTGATTAAGAAACTCCATTTGTGGAGTGCCATGTTTGTGTTCACTGACAACAGCAAGTAGTCATATTACTGTCAGTTGTCTTTTGGTCTTGGATGGTCTTCTCTTTTTTTGTTGTAAAAGTGAAGCATGGAATAATGAAAAGAGCACTAAACTCAGAGCCAGAAGGTCAGGATTCTTGCTATAGACCTGTTGCTAACTGAAGCTTGTGAAACTTGCTTCACCTCTCTGGGCCCCATATGCCTATATTCCTTTAATAAAATAGGGAATTGTGGATGTTGTGAACTTTCTGGTCTTTCCATGTCTAACATTCTAGAATTCTTAGTTGAATCTAGTCCTCAGATGCGAGTGCTGCTTTGACAAAGTGTAAATGGAACTCACAAGATGAATTTAATATGGTCATCCCTTGGTATCCACAGGGATTGGTTCCAGATGTGCAGACCACTCACCCCCTGCAGATACCAAAATCCCCAGATGCTCAAGTCCCTTATAAAATGACATAGTATTTGCATATAACCTACACACATCCTCGCTTATACTTTCATCACCTCTAGATTACTTATGATACCTAATTCAATCTAAATGCTATGAAATAGTTAAACTACAATGTAAATGCTATGTAAGGGCTTCCCTGGTGGCGCAGTGGTTGAGAGCCCGCCTGCCGATGCAGG
The DNA here is from genome assembly GCF_002837175.3 of Physeter macrocephalus. Classification (NCBI taxonomy): domain Eukaryota; kingdom Metazoa; phylum Chordata; class Mammalia; order Artiodactyla; family Physeteridae; genus Physeter; species Physeter macrocephalus. Next base: position 42,140,869 of record NC_041215.1, on the reverse strand, counting down.
GGACACGGGTTCGTGCCCCGGTCCAGGAAGATCCCACATGCCGCGGAGCGGCTGGGCCCATGAGCCATGGCCGCTGAGCCTGCACATCCGGAGCCTGTGCTCCGCAACCGGAGAGGCCACAACAGTGAGAGGCCCGCGTAACGCAAAAAAAAAAAAAAAAAAAAAAAGCTATGTAAATAGTTGCCAGCACAGCAAATTCAAGTTTTGCTTTTTGGAACTTTCTGGAATTTTTTCTTTTTTTGGAATATTTTTGATCAAAGTTTGGTTGAATCTGCAGATGCAGAACCCATGGATACGGAAGGATGATTATATACTCTTGGGTATGTAGACTTAGTTGAGTGGCTATCATCAGAATTTGTCTGGGGTCTGCATTGTTACGTAGGAAAAGGAACACACAAAGCCAGTGTTGATGAGAAGATGAAGTTCTGTCCCTTTATTTATTCTCTTTCTCCTATTCTTTTTCACTTTCATCAGAAGTCTTCAGAAGAGGGATAGAAAATAGGATGGGAGGGAAGAAATGGTGTGATCCACTGAAAATCCTTCTTAGGAAATTGATGCATGGGTCAGAGGTCAGAGAACCTCTGCTTGCACAAATTCTTGCTGATTTGTGTTTTAGATACCACCTCTCTGCTTCTGCCTTCTTTCTTTCTACTTTCTTCTTGTGGTGAGTGTAGATTTTGTTTAATATTAAAATACCCCAAGGGCCCCTCTGTCCTTCTGTGTAACCAGTGCCCCATTCAGCAAGCAGGCTGATAGTTTTTCAGGACTTAAGAAAACTACTTGATTTAATATAATAAAAATCAACATATGCTGTAACTTAAACATCTGCATCTGGAGTTTTTTTCTCATAATACTTCCTGCTGGGAATTCACGTTAAGTCAGTGGAGTGAGTAGAAAGCAGTATCATTTACCCCAATACAGAAGGACAGACCACACTCTCTTGGTGTCTTATGCACTTGGAAGCCAAATGCTTTAGTACCAGTTTCACCACAGGCTGTTGGTGATGCATAGACTAGCCTTTGCTGTAATTAAGCAAAAAGATCTTGGCAAGTTTCATTCCAGCAATTAGCGTTCTCCCTGTTAGGGAGTAAAGCCGTTGATTCCCTGCTGTGGGAGTGACAGAGGCAGTGTAAGGATGGAAAACAAAGTTATTTGCTGTACCAGCCAAGCTATGATTTTTACTGAGGTATAATTTACATAGAAGATCTGCCAGTTGTAAAATTACCAAGTTATGCAACCGTGATCCAGTTGTAAAACATGTCATCGCCCCCCAAAGTTCCCTAATGCCTGTTTGCATTCAGTACTTGTTCCCAGCCCCAAGTAACCGCAGATCTTTCTGTTTCTATAAATTTGCCTTTCCTGGAAATTTCATGTAAATGGAACCATGCAACATGTAGTCTTTTGCGTTTTGCTCCTTTCATCTAACATAATGGTTTTGCCTTTCATCCATGTTGTAGCAGGTACCAGTATTTTATTCATTTTATTTAATTGAAATATAATTGACACATATAATATTGTGTAGGTTTAAGATGTACAACATGCTGATTTGATACATTTATATATTGCATATATAATATATAAATAATAAATATAATATATACATATATAATAGATATAATCATACTGCAGTATGATTACCATTGTAGTGTTAGCTAACACCTCTATGTTGCATAGTTATTACTTCTTTTCTGTGCATTAGATCTCCAGGACTTATTTATCTACTAGTTGCAAGTTTGTAGTAACACCATCTCCCAGTTCCCCACCTCCCCAGCCCCTGGTAACCACCATTCTGTTCTCTGTTTTTATGAGTTCGGCTTTTTTTAGATTCATACTGTGAATATTCATATAGTGATCTCATACAGTATTTGTCTTTCTGACTTAATCTCACTTAACATAATGCCCTCAAGGTCCATTCTTCCTGTTGCAATCGGCAGAATTTCCTTCTCATGGCTGAATAATATTCCACTGCATATATGTACCATGTCTTCTTTATCCATTAATCCATTGATGCACACTTGTTTCCATATCTTGGCTATTGTGAGCAATGCTACAGAAAACATGGGAGTTCACATACCTTTTCCATATCCTGTTTTCATTTCCTTGTATATACACCCAGAAGTGGGATTGCTGGATCATATGGTGGCTCTATTTTTAATTTTTTGAGGAATTTCCATACTGTGTTCCATAGTGGCTGAACCAATTTACATTCCTACCAACAGTGTACAAGGATTCCCTTTTCTCTGCATCCTTGTCAACACTTGTTATTGCTTGTCTTCTTAATAATAGCCATTTTAACAGGTGTGAGGTGATATCTCATGGTGGTTTTGATTTGCATTTCCCTGGTGATTAGTTATGTCAATCATCTTTTCCTGTACCTTTTGGCCATTTGGATGTCTTCTTTGGGAATATGTATGTATAGTTAATCTGCTCATTTAAAAAATCAGATTGTTTGTTATTGAGTTATATGAGTTACTTATATATTTTGGATATTAACGGCTTATTGATATTTTGTTTGCAAATATTTTCTCCCATCTGGGGTTGCTTTTTCATTTTGTTTATTGTTTCCTCTGCTGTGCAGGAGCTTTTTAGTGTGATGTAGTCCCATTTGTTGATTTTTGCTCTTGTTGCTTGTGCTTTTTGTATTATATCCCAAAAATTATTGGCAAGACCAATGCCAAGGAGCTTCTTCTCTTTGTTTTCTTCTAGGAATTTTATGGTATCAGGTCTTTATTTTAAGTTAATTTTTGTTAATTTTGAGTGGTATAAGATAGCAGTCTCTTCCAAACACCATTTGCTAAAAAGACTATCTTTTCCTCATTGAGTGTTCTTGGCTCCTTTGTCAAATATTAGTTGACAGTACATGTGAGGGGTAGTTCTTTTTAATTGTTGAATAATATTCTATTGTACACATACCACATTTAGTTTATCCATTTGGTTAATGGGCATTCAGATTGCTTCCAGTTTGGAGTTTTTATGAATAATGTGGCTATGAGTATTTTCATATTGTGAATGTTTTCATTTCTTTGTGTATGTTTTCATTTCTCTTGGTTATATTCTTAGGAGTCGAATTACTTGATTGTATGGTAACTCTATGTTTAACCTTTTAAGAAACTTAAACTGGTTTCCAGAGTGGCTGTACCATTTTACATTCCTACCAGCAGTATATGAGAGTCACATTTTCTAAATCTTCTGTTAACATTTGTCATTGTTTGTTTGTTTGCGGTACACGGGGCTCTCACTGTTGTGGCCTCTCCCGTTGCGGAGCACAGGCTCTGGACGCGCAGGCTCAGCGGCCATGGCTCACGGGCCCAGCCGCTCCGCGGCATGTGGGATCTTCCCAGACCGGGGCATAAACCTGTGTCCCCTGCATCGGCATGTGGACTCTCAACCACTGTACCACCAGGGAAGCCCCATTGTTTGTTTTTTTGATTATAGCCATTTGAATGGGTATGTAGTAGTATCTCGTTGTTTTAATTTGTATTTTCCTAATGACTGATGTTGTTTGAACATCTTTTCATGTACTTTTTAGCCATTTCTTTGTTAAATGTCTATTCAAATCATTTGCCTGTTTTTTAAATTGAGATGTTTGACTTATTATTGCATAATATGTATATATATATATATACACATACATACATACACACACATACATACACATACATACATTCTGGATATAAGTCATTTATCAGAAAAATGATTTGCAAGTGTTCTTTCCCAGTATTGGCAGCTCTTTTTATTTTCTTAATGGTATCTTTTGAAGTGCAGAAGATTTAAATTTTGATCATATCTGGTTTATCAACTTTTTCTTTTATGGATTGTGCTTTTGGTGTCATATTTAAGAAATCTTGACACTCAATCCAAGGTCATAAAGATTTTCTCCTACATTTCCCTCCACAAGTTTTATAGTTTTGACTCTTATATCTATTTTAGTCAATTGTCCATTTTAGTTAATTTTTTTTTTTCCAGGAGAAGGAAGGATTTATTACTTGCAGCAAGGAAGGAGAACACTGGGGATCTTTCCCAAAGCAGTGTCTCTTATTTTATTTATTTTATTTTAATTAATTAATTAATTAATTAATTTAACATCTTTATTGGAGTATAATTGCTTTACAATGGTGTGTTAGTTTCTGCTTTATAACAAAGTGAATCATTTATACATATACATATGTTCCCATATCTCTTCCCTCTTGCGTCTCCCTCCCTCCCACCCTCCCTATCCCACCCCTCTAGGGGGTCACAAAGCACAGAGGTGATCTCCCTGTGCTATGCGGCTGCTTCCCACTAGCTATCTATTT
>NC_041215.1:42133670-42136522 GCF_002837175.3 Physeter macrocephalus | reverse complement strand
ATACAGTATTTGTTTTTCTCTTTCTGACTTACTGCACTCTGTATGACAGACTTTAGTTCCATCCACCTCACTACAAATAACTTAATTTTGTTCCTTTTTATGGCTGAGTAATATTCCATTGTATATATGTGCCACATCTTCTTTATCCATTCATCTGTTGATGGACACTTAGGTTGCTTCCATGTCCTGGCTATCGTAAATAGAGCTGCAATGAACATTTTGGTACATGACTCTCTTTGAATTATGGTTTTCTCAGGGTACATGCCCAGTAGTGGGATTGCTGGGTCATATGGTAATTATATTTTTAGTGTTTTGAGGAACCTCCATACTGTTCTCCATAGTGGCTGTATCAATTTACATTCCCACCAACAGTGCAAGAGGGTTCCCTTTCTCCACACCCTCTCCAGCATTTATTATTTCTAGAGTTTTTGATGATGGCCAATCTGACCGGTGTGAGATGATATCTCATTGTCGTTTTGATTTGCATTTCTCTAATGATTAATGATGTTGAGCATTCTTTCATGTGTTTGTTGGCGATCTGTATATCTTCTTTGGAGAAATGTCTATTTAGTTCTTCTGCCCATTTTTGGATTGGGTTGTTTGTTTTTTTGTTATTGAGCTGCAAGAGTTGCTTATAAATTTTGGATATTAATCCTTTGTCAGTTGCTTCATTTGCAAATATTTTCTCCCATTCTGAGGGTTGTCTTTTGGTCTTGTTTATGGTATCCTTTGCTGTGCAAAAGCTTTTAAGTTTCATTAGGTCCCATTTGTTTATTTTTGTTTTTATTTCCATTTCTCCAGGAGATGGGTCAAAAAGGATCTTGCTGTGATTTATGTCATAGAGTGTTCTGCCTATGTTTTCCTCTAAGAGTTTGATAGTGTCTGGCCTTACATGTAGGTCTTTAACCCATTTTGAGTTTATTCTTGTGTGTGGGGTTAGGGAGTGTTCTAATTTCCTACTTTTACATGTAGCTGTCCAGTTTTCCCAGAACCACTTATTGAAGAGACTGTCTTTTCTCCACGGTATATCCTTGCCTCCTTTATCAAAGATAAGGTGACCATATGTGTGTGGGTTTATCTCTGGGATTTCTATCCTGTTCCATTGATCTGTATTTCTGTTTTTGTGCCAGTACCATACTGTCTTGATTACTGTAGCCTTGTAGTATAATCTGAAGTCAGGGAGCCTGATTCCTCCAGCTCCATTTTTCGTTCTCAAGATTGCTTTGGCTATTCGGGGTCTTTTGTGTTTCCATACAAATTGTGAAATTTTTTTTCCTAGTTCTAGGTGGATCAAAAAGGATCTTGCTGTGATTTATGTCAGAGTGTTCTTCCTATGTTTTCCCCTAAGAGTTTTATAGTGTCTGGCCTTACATGTAGGTCTTTAATCCATTTTTTTTTTTTTTTTTTTTTTTTTTTGTGGTATGCGGGCCTCCCTCTGTTGCGGTCTTTTCCGTTGCGGAGCACAGGCTCCGGACGCGCAGGCCCAGCGGCCATGGCCCACGGGCCCAGCCGCTCCGCGGCATGTGGGATCCTCCCAGACCGGGGCGCGAACCCGGTTCCCCTGCATCGGCAGGCGGACGCGCAACCACCGCGCCATGAGGGAAGCCTAATCCATTTTTAATTATTTTTGTGTATGGTGTTAGGAAGTGTTCTAATTTCATTCTTTTACACATAACAGTCCAGTTTTACCGGCACCACTTGTTGAAGAGGCTGTCTTTTCTCCACTGTATATTCTTGCCTCCTTTATCAAAGATAAGGTGACCATATGTGTGTGGGTTTATCTCTGGGATTTCTATCCTGTTCCATTGATTGGGTAGTATAGTCATTATCACAATATTGATTCTTCCAATCCAAGAACGTGGTATATCTCTCCATCTATTTGTATCATCTTTAATTTCTTTCATCAGTGTCTTATAATTTTCTGCATACAGGTCTTTTGTCTCCTTAGGTAGGTTTATTCCTAGATATTTTATTCTTTTTGTTGCAATGGTAAATGGGAGTGCTTTCTTAATTTCACTCTCAGATTTTTCATCATTAGTGTATAGGAATTCTAGAGATTTCTGTGCCTTAATTTTGTATCCTGCTACTTTACCAGATTCATTGACTAGCTCTAGTAGTTTTCTGGTAACATCTTTAGGATTCTCTATGTATAGTATCATGTCATCTGCAAACAGTGACAGCTTTACTTCTTGTTTTCCAATTTGGATTCCTTTTATTTCATTTTCTTCTCTGATTGCTGTGGCTAAATCTTCCAAAACTATGGTGAATAACAGTGGTGAGAGTGGGCAATCTTGTCTTCTTCCTAATCTTAGTGGAAATGGTTTCAGTTTTTCACCATTGAGGATGATGTTGGTTGTGGTTTTGTCATATATGGCCTTTATTATGTTGAGGAAAGTTCCTTCTGTGCCTCCTTTCTGCAGGGTTTTTATCATAAATGGGTGTTGAATTTTGTCAAAAGCTTTCTCTGCATCGATTGAGATGATCCTATGGTTTTTCTCCTTCAATTTGTTAATATGGTGTATAACATTGATTGATTTACGTATATTGAAGAATCCTTGCATTCCTGGGATAAACCCCACTTGGATTATGGTGTATATTCCTTTAAATGTGCTGTTGGATTCTGTTTGCTAGTATTTTGTTGAGGATTTTTGCATCTGTGTTCATCAGTGATATTGGCCCGTCTTTTTCTTTCTTTGTGACATCTTTGGTTTTGGTATCAGGCTGGTGGTGGCCTCGTAGAATGAGTTTGGGAGTGTTCCTCCCTCTGCTATAATTTGGAAGAGTTTGAGAAGGATAGGTGTTAGCTCTTCTCTAAATGTTTGATAGAATTCGCCTGTGAAGCCATCTGGTCC
>NC_041215.1:42116642-42133607 GCF_002837175.3 Physeter macrocephalus | reverse complement strand
TTGGATGACTTTTTTTTTTTTTTTTTTGCGGTACGCGGGCCTCTCACTGTTGTGGCCTCTCCCGTTGCGGAGCACAGGCTCTGGATGCGCCGGCTCAGCAGCCATGGCTCACAGGTCTAGCCACTCCGTGGCATGTCAGATCTTCCCGGACTTGGGCACGAACCCGTGTCCTCTGCATCGGCAGGCGGACTCTCAACCACTGCGCCACCAGGGAAGCCCTGTTGGATGATTTTTAATCACAGTTTCAATTTCAGTGCTTGTGATTGGTCTCTTCATATTTTCTATTTCTTCCTGGTTCAGTCTCGGAAGGTTGTGCATTTCCAAGAATTTGTCCATTTCTTCCAGGTTGTCCATTTTATTGTCATAGAGTTGCTTGTGGTAATCTCTCATGATCCTTTGTATTTCTGCAGTGTCAGTTGTTACTTCTCCTTTTTCATGTCTCTCATTTTAGTTAATGTCTTTTTTTGTATATGGTATGAGGGTAAGGGTCTAAATTCTTTTTTCTTCTTTTGTATATAGATACTTAGTTCCCCAGTGCCATTGTTGAAAAGATCGACATATCCCCCACTGAATTGCATTTACACCTTTGTCAAAAAATTAATTTACCATTAACGTAAGGTTTTTTTTTCTGGACTCTCAGTTATTTTTGATTAGTAATTGTGTCTGCTTTATGCTAATACCACACTGTTGATTACTATAGTTTTATGCTGCTGAAATCAGAAAGTGAAAATCTTCCAACTTTTTATGTGTTTTAAACAATTATTTTGACTTTTCTAGTTCCTTTGAATTTGTATATAAATGTCATGATCAGCTGGCCCATTTCTTAAAAAAAGTGGTTGGATTTTGATAGTGTTTCTATTGAATCTATAGATTGATTTTTGGAGAATTGCCATCTTGACATTACTGGATATCAGAGTAGCACATTTTCCCATTTATTTATTTATTTGTTTGTTTTTTATAAATTTATATATTTATTTTTGGGTGCATTGGGTCTTCATTGCTGTGTGCAGCTTTCTCTAGTTGTGGCGAGCAGGGGCTGCTCTTCGTTACAGTGTGCGGGCTTCTCATTGTGGTGGCTTCTCTTGTTGCAGAGCTCGGGCTTCAGTAGTTGTGGCATGCAGGCTCCGTAGTTGTGGCTCGCGGGCTCTAGAGCACAGGCTCAGTAGTTGTGGCAGACGGCCTTAGTTGTTCTGTGGCATGTGGGATCTTCCCAGACCAGGGTTCGAACCCATGTCCCCTGCATTGGCAGGCAGATTCCCAACCACTGCGCCACCAGGGAAGCCCTTTCCTTTTATTTAAGGTCTTTACTTTCAGTAATGTTTGTAGTTTCTATTGTTCTTCTTTTGTTAATATTGTTCCTAAGTATTTCATTCTTTTTAAGCCATTGTGAATGGGATTGTCTTCTTCATACCATTTTCAGATCGTACATTGCAAGAATATAGTATACAGAAATACACTGAAGACCCAGTCTGTGTCCAGAACTCTGTTTAGTGCTAGAGATATGATGAGACATGGGTCAAAGGCATATACTTTGTGGATGTGGCTTTTTTAAAAAAATTAATTAATTAATTAGTTTATTTTTGGCTGTGTTGGGTCTTCATTTCTGTGTGAGGGCTTTCTCTAGTTGCGGCACGTGGGGGCCACTCTTCATCGCGGTGTGCGGGCCTTTCACTGTAGCAGCCTCTCTTGTTGTGGGGCACAGGGTCCAGACGCTCAGGCTCAGTAGTTGTGGCTCATGGGCCTAGTTGCTCCGCGGCATGTGGGATTTTCCCAGAGCAGGACTCGAGCCCATGTACCCTGCATTAGCAGGCAGATTCTCAACCCCTGGGCCACCAGGGAAGCCCGGTGATGTGGCTTTTTAAGGAGCCCCAAACCCAGTCTACTCCTTCTGATGGCTGTAGAGCCTGCTGGTTTTCAAAGCTAGTATGGAGCTAGAGAGAGGAGGGTGAGAGTAGTTTGAGTTAAAACTCCCTGAGCCTACTGAAGTTACTGAGGTTCAACCTCTTCATAAATAATAAATGCTCTTTGAATTGTTTCAAGTCTTTGGTTAATTTCCAGAGTTCTGAAAAAGTTGATTTTGACAACATTGTTTTTCCTTTTTGTCGTAGGTCCTCATTCCACCGTTCTGAAAGTCCTGCACAGACAGGTCCTATTAAATTTTTGTCTAGTCCTTCAGTATCCTGCATACCCCAGGATTGCATCCCCAGGCTAGGAGAGATGGGCATAGTGTTCCACCCTCTGGTCCAAAGTAAGTTAGCCCTTTCTGGCAGTGGTGGTACCAGTTTTCACATCCAGCTCTGCCCTTGTGTAACCATCCTGTTCATTGAGCTGGGCTGGGGGATGCTGGTAGCTCCATGCAAGAGTGTCACAGAGTCCCACTCTACTCACCCAAAGTTGAGCAGTGTTTTGTGAACATATGCATCTCAATATATCATATGCCTTTCGTTATTTTCCAGAGACCTGAAATGATTGTTTTGACAGTTTTATCCACTTATGGTTTTGTATTTTAGAGAAAAGATTTATTGACCTCATCTTTCCTTTATTACCAGAAGTCATGCCTATGATTTTAAATGTCTAGAATATGTAAGGCATGGTGGAGTATGTGTGAAAGCCTAGTGGAAGAGAAACAAGGTTTATAATGAATCTCGGTCTGGCATTCCCAATTCTATCTATTGTGATCATTTAGTAAGGTCAACTCAAAGTGAGTGTATCACCCAGTGTTGATGGGACCCTCCATGATGCTTATTCTAATGTCATAGGGTAATTCTTATTTAGAGAAACATAAAAAAATCTCTTTTGTGTTTATTTTTCCAGTGAGATAATCTGTAAAGATATGACATCATTGATGGAGGTTAAATAAGAGAGACTTAAACAGTATTAAAATTAGCCTAGGTTAATTTGCTGCAGACGTTAATACTTCGGTATTCAACTATACTTTGAGTTTCAATAGAATTTACAGAAGAAAATACAAGTTATAATGCAGTTTAACAATGCCATTTAGATAAATAATATAATAATGTAATTAATGCTAGTTTTTTAGTAATTTGTTAGTTGATCATTGAAGATAGTTTAGGGTAAAATGCTGAGGCTACTGTGAGCTTTAAAATTCTGAGGCATTGTACAAATTAATTGCCTAACACAAGCAATATTATTTTTACATTTCTAAGACAAGTTGTTCACTCTTCAGTGCAGTGTTCTGTTTTTGACAGAGATTCCAAAGATCATTTCCCAAGAAGGCAGGATTATTTTATTTTCAAAGTTAAAACGTAAGCTATATACTGGCAAAATGAATCCATCAATATGTAAAACATTATACTCAATAACCAGTGGGATTTATCCCAGGATGCAAGGTTAGTTTAACAACAGAAAATCAATTAATGTAATACCTCATATTAATAAAACAAATGACAAAAGCCACACAATCATCTGAATAGACACAGAAGAAACATTTCACAAAATCTTCCCTTTCGGGATCAAAATACTCAACAAACTAGGAATAGAAAGGAATGTCCTAAATCTGATAAAGAACATCTATGAAAAATCTACAGCTTAACATCATACTTAATGATGAAAGACTGAATGCTTTCCCTTTAAGATTGGGTTATCTACTCTCACCATTTCTATTCAACATTGTACTGGGGGTTCTAGTTAGGGTAATCAGGCTAGAAGAAGAAATATATGTATCCAGATTGGAAAGGAAGAAGTAAAACTATTTGCAGGTGACATAGCTTTCCATATAGAAAATAAGAAGAATTCTGTAAAAAGCTATTAGAACTAATAAAGAGAGTTCAGCAAGGTTGCAGGATACACACAAAATAAATATACAGAATCAATTACATTTTATGTAATAGCAATGAAAAGTTCGGGAAGGAAGTTAAGAAAACAGTTCCACTTACAATAGCATCAAAGCAAATCAAATACTTAGGAATAAATTTTATTCCTTAGGAAATTTTTTCCTTGGGAAAAAGAAGTACAAAACTTGAATCTTGAAACTACAAACCATTGTTGAAAGAAAATAAAGAAGACCCAAGTAAATGGAAATATGTCCACATTCATGGGTCAGAAAACAGTATTGTTTTGAAATTCCAGCTCCCAGTTTTTTTCAGAAATTGACAAGCTTATTCTGAAATTGCTATGGAAATGTACAGAACCCAGAATTGACAAAACAATCTTGAAAAGAAGAAATTTCACGGACTAATTCTTCTCAATTCCAAAACTAACCACAAAACTGCAGTATTCGAGACAGTCTGGTATTGGCATAAGGTTAGATACATAGATCAATGAAATAGAATTGAGATTCTAGAAATAGACCCTTACATTTACATCAATTGATTTTTTGCAAGGGTGCTAAGACAATTCAATGGGGAAAGAATAATCATGTCAACAAATGGTTTTGGAACAACTGGATATCCACCTAAGAAATGGTGGATTAATGCTGGAGCCCCTTTCTCACACCATATACAAAAATTACCTCAAAATGGGTCATAGACATAAATGTAAGAGCTAAAATTGTAAAACTCTTAGGAGAAAAGTAGAGTAAACCTTTGTGAACTTACGTTAGGGAAAGCCTTCATAAGTATGAGTGCAAAAGCACAAGGGACAAAAGAAAAAATATAAATAAATTGAACTTTTCCAGAATCAAAACTTTTATTTTGCAAACAATACCATCAAGAAAGTGAAAAGATGACCTACATAATGGGAGAAAATACTTGCAAATCATATATCTGATAAGGCAATGGTATCCAGAATATATAAAGAAATCTTATGTCAACAACAAAAGGACAGCTCATTTAAAAAGTAGGCAAAGAACGTGAGTAGATATTCCTCCAAACATGATATACAAAGGGCCAGTAAACACATGAAAAGACATTCAATGTCATGTCATTAGTCATTAGGGTCAATGTAAATCAAAACCACAATGAGATAATAGTTCACACCCACCAGTATGGCTATAATCAATAAGACAGACAATAATACACGTTGGGAGGATGTGGAGAAATTGGAACCTGATGTGGGAATGTACAGTGGTGCAGCTGTTTTGGAAAAATTTAGCAGTTCCTCAATATGTTAAGCAGAGTTACCATATGATCTGGCAATTCCACTCCTAGGTGTATACCCAAGAGAAATGAAAACATGCATCTACATACACAAAGACTTGTACAGGACTGATCTTAGTAACACAGTCACAATAGCTAAAAAGTAGTAACAACCCAAATGTTCATCATCCAATGAATGGATAAATAAAATGTGCTGTACTTATTCAATGGGAAATTATTTGGCAGTAAAAAGGAATGCAGTACTGGTACAGGCAACAACGTGGATGAAACTTGAAAACATGCTAAATGAAAGACCGCATATTGTGCGACCTCAGTTATATGAAATGGAATAGGTACAGAAAGTAGATTTGTGGATTAGGATGAGGTGCTTGGGAAGAATGGATAGTGACTATTAATGGGTACAGGGTTTTTTTTGAGGGTGATGAAAGTCTGCTAAAACTGTGGTGATGGTTGCACAGTTTTGTCAATATACTAAAAACCGCTGAAATGTATACTTAAAATGCATGAATGATATCTCAATAAAGCTGTTTAAAAAAAGCTTTATTTCCCATGGGAGTTTCATAGGGCTCATTCATCCTTGAATTTACCAAAACCCAGCTTTCCATATTAATTGTTTCATTGGAATTGTCAGGTTTTCAGAGGTCTTCTAGTGAAGGAGATTATAGTTAGTGCAAGACAGTGCATCATCTTCTAGAGCTTCTTCTGTACTGTTGCATATTTCTTGAGAGGTATTGGGAAACATACAAAATGTTATCAACTTATTATTTTGGCATACTTATTATTATGATCAACATTTTCATTAGTTCCTGGGCATTTTGCACAAGCTCTTGAAATACATTTCCTCACTTAGTCATCTTGAAAACTCTATGAAGAAGGTGGTGTATCTCCATTTTTCAGATAAGGAAGTTGAGTCTTAGATACTAAGCAGTCTAGTTACAATTGATGTGGTGATGCTAAAACCAGCACTTAGTTTTGGTTGATACCAATGATTTTGCCTTTTCCTTGGGCTTCATTGTGCCTGAGTAATATAAGTATTGGGTATATTTTCCTCTTTTGTTTTTTAATACTCTTCCTGGGACACCCTCCATTTGGGGGGGCTTGTTTAGCAGATATTTCACTGTTTTCAGGCAGACTTCTGGGTTCATTCATGAGCCTATCGTTATGGCTGCTGTTTGGATGACTTTTCTGCAGGTGCCTATTGTTTAGATCCGTTCCCTCCGATGTGATACTGTGCTCTTTACTGTCTGCCCTGGCAGTCAGATAGAGGTCTGCAGGTGGTTTCTGGTGGTTAGCTTATCTCTCTGGAAAGCCTTGGTATAAGTTGAAAGTATGAAGACTCCAGGGTGCCAGGTCTCCTTCAGATTACAGAAATGTGTTAAGTGGGTCGAGTCCAGCATTGTTTTCTGGAAAATAATGGAATTCATATTATTTTTGGCCTGTCTTTGTTCTTTTGCTCTTCACTCTCTGAAATGCCCTTCCTTTTTATTGTCCCTACTTCACCCCCAGTAAATACCTCTGAATATTTCAAGAGTTAGTCGATTGTCTGTACGTCTGTGGATCATACTTACTAATCCCTGCTCCTCTAGTTAAGTACACCTCACTTTCATTTATGGCTTCACTGTACCCTGTAAAAATAGTTGCCACAGCACCTTTAACACTTCATTTTACTTTTGGTTTATTTAGGTACTTGTCTCTTCCCTCTAGCCTGTCAGTCCCTCATGGGTAAGGACTGTATCTCTCCATCTTATTAATTTTTGCATCCGTAGCATAGCACTGTGTCTGGGGACCTAGCAGCCTTTCAGTAAATGCTGAATGAATGTGTGGGAAACTTAGGTGAAGCCCAAGTATGGGTGAGTGATCCTGGTCCTTGCCATGCTGGGATAGCCTGGATTCTGCTGGTTAGAAGTTACAGGTGTGTGCGCGTGTGTGCGTACGTGCGTGTGTGTGTGGGGGTGTGTGGGTGTGTTTTAATGAAGGGTACCTATTTGGCCACAGAGTACCTATTTGCCTGTTAAACTTTTTGGGTTGTTTTTATTTTATTTTATTTTATATCGGAGTATACTTGATTAATGATGTTGTGTTAGTTTCAGGCGTACAGCAAAGTGATTCAGTTATACATATACATGTATCTATTCTTTTTCAAATTCTTTTCCCATGTAGGTTGTTGCAGAATATTGAGCAGAGTTCCCTGTGCTGTACAGTAGGTCCTTGTTGGTTATCTATTTTAAACATAGTAGTGTGTATATGTCAATCCCAAACTCCCAATTTATCCCTCCCCTAAATTTTATTTTTTTGTTGGATTTCTAAAAATGCTTGAGTAAAAAGCATCTGTTTTTAATTATATCTTATTTGTCCACCGTGTGTACAACCTCCTGTGAGCTAGTTATTTGAACATCGCTGACCTGCCTCTTCCAGAAGACAGTTTGGGAGTTGAAATTACAGTCTTGGTGAAGAAGCTCTTTGGATTTAAGGATTTTGCCTAATCTGTAGTAATTACCCCCAGCCCTAGGGTCTTTCCACACACTCCACATTCCTCCCCCAAATTCCCTAAAGCTGTGCTTCTCAACGCTGCTGCTCAGTGCATTCACCAGGGGAGCTTGAGAAAAACACGTCTCGGCCCCTCCCACAGAGAATTTCTAGGGGTGAGACCCAGGTGTGGGTATCTTTTGTAAAACTCCCAGATTGAAACCGAGCAAGACCCTTGTGGGGCCTTCTTGGGTATGAGAAACTTTCTGTATCCCCCGATTCTTGTTTCTAGGGAAAAGGCTTCAGCCTCCTAGTCCTTCCCTGAGTTCCAAAGGTCAGATTCAACAGTTACTAATTAGGAAAGTGAGGGAATGCAGAAACAAAGGAAAAGCAGTCAAGAGACAGTAGTACAGTGATAAAGCAGAGTCCTAGTTCCTCCCCAAGGGATGTACGTAGCAATCTGTACACATCTTAGAGTTGTCCTATTGTAACTAAGACCCCCACCCAGGTGGAGGACAGCAACTTCAGGCTGAGCACAAGATTCCTGGAGCACCGCCCTGTTCCCTCACCACCAACCAATCAGGAGAAAGTCACACACCCTGCACCCCTCACCCCAAATGTTGCCTATTATGACTCTTCCCTGAAAACCGCTGGAGAGCTCGAGCCTTTGAGAACGAGCTGCCCATTCTCCTTGCTTGGCCCTTGCAATAAATAAATCTTTCTGAATGCTCCAAACTCTGATGTTTCCGTTTGTTTGGCCTCACTGTGCATCAGGCACATGGACTCAGGTTTGGCAGTGAGGCAACTGATGTGCAGCCAGGGTTGAGAATCAAACCCTGTGTGCATCCTGGGGGTCTTTCAAAGATGATGCTGTCAACGTGCGTATGAACTTTTGAGGGCAAATACCTTGTTTGGGAGGATGAATTTAAAGCAGAGGTTCTCAAAGTGTGGTTCCCAGATCAGCAACATCAGCATCACCTGGAAATTCATTCAAAATGTGTATCCTTGGACCTCTACCCCAGACCTAATGGAGCAGAAGCTCAGGGGTGGGCCCCAGCAATCTCTTTTCACAAGCCTTGCAGGTGACTGATGTACTCTGAAGTTTGAGAATTATTGAGTTAAAAAGGAGGAGCTCTGTCCTTGGAAGGCACGAGGGCCAGACCACAGCTGGCGATGGTCCCAGCTCTGAGAGTCTGCCCTCCTCAGGCCTCCTGTGTTGCAGGAAAGAGTGTGGGGCGTGAGAGGGTGGTCACATCCCAGGACTCAGGCAAGTCCCTGGGACGGCCACAAAGTGTGACTTCTTGGCTTTGGGCGGGAAAGATTTCAAGAGTGAGCCATAGTAAAGTGAAAGAAGGTTTATTCAGGGAGATACATACTTCATAGACAGAGTGTGGGCCATCTCAAAAGGCAAGAAGCCCCAATATGTGGGGTGGTTAGTTTTTATGGGCTGGGTAATTTCATAGGTTAATGAGTGGAAGGATTATTCCAACTATTTTGGGGAAGGGGCAGGGATCTCCAGGAATTGTGCCCCTGCCCACTTTTCACCTTTTATGGTCAGCCTTGGAACTGTCATGGCACTGGTGGGTGTGTCATTTAGCATGCTGATGTATTATTACAGTGAGCGTGTACTGAGGCTCAAGGTCTAGTGGAAGTCGACTCATCTGCCATCTTGGACCTAATTGGTTCTAACCAGTTTATGTCGTGTCCTCAATGGCTGTCATTCTTTTAAAGGTTGTGCCCTGCCCCCTTCCTGTTTCAGCTGTACACTCAGCAGAGCAGAAGAAAGCCCCGCTCTGCCTCGATTCAGGAGACGAAGGTCCATCCTGGGCTAGTTTTGTTTTCAGCAGCCTTTCCCCCACTTCCCCCATAGGTAGCGGGACCTCCTTGTTCTTGTAAACACTGGTGCTTTGGCCGATTTTGTTTACCCTTCTTCCCCTTTCTGCTTCCTGCAGGATCTTCAGTTCCTTTGCCTCCGCGCACCCAGCATCTTGGGTTTTCTCTCTCTGCTTTCTTCTTCCCTGTCCCAGCCGCCCAGCAGCCCATAAAACCTGCTGTGCTCTTTTCAACACCAGAGTGCCCAGAGGTCCGTACTCTCCTTCCTCACTGCCTTGCCACGTTCAAGCCTATTTACCCATAAGTCACTTCTTCACTGTTCTAGTGAAACTGCTTTTCACCGAACTGAAGTTTATGAGATCTAAAGATTCCCGCCGCCACCCCCCCACCCCATTAATCTTAGTCTTCTTTGAATTTTCTGTGGTGTTCGATGCTATTGGCCACCCTTTCCTGACTGGTAGATAACTTTGTGTCGTTTGCGTGTCACTTACCCTCTTGATTTTATTTTCCCTGCCTGCCACTTGCTCGTCCCCAGAGCTCTGCCTTCTGTCCACTCACCCACACTGTGTCTGACACTCTGCTTGGTCCTGGGGATACGACGACACACAGACACAGCCGTCGCCTCCCCAGAGCCACTGGTCCCCCAGCCCCACTCTTCCAGAGAGACTTTGAGGGGAGTGATGGCTCTGCAGGCCTGGTCAGGAGAGACTCACAGCGGAGGGGACTTTGGGTAGGGGATGCCCAGGAATTTGCCTGTGGCAAGAGCAGGGAAGAAATCATTCATTGTGAGCAGAGGAAACAACGTGACATTTTCTGACATTTTCTGAGAGCGGCAGTTTTAGTGTTAGAGCACAGGATGCACGGGGGCAAGTGCTGGAAGTTGACCCTGGAGGGGTTTGGGGGGCCAGATGAAGACATTACATTCTGTGTTTAGAAATTTGTAATTTACCCTTAGAGCAGTGAGTTTAAAAATACACATTTCCAATTTAACTTTTGCCCCAAATAACCCATTCTCACTATATCCCCTTCTATAAAACAAACAGCTCCCCTCTGTAGTACTCAAGCATTTAAAAGGAAAAGTGAATTTCCTTGCCCACAAAATCACCCCAGGGGTGACTTCTGTTACCAGTTTGTGTGTGCCCCAGACGTTTTTTTAAAAAATCTTTACTGGAGTATAGTTGATTTACAATGTTATGTTAGTTTCTGCTATACAGTTATACATGTACACTTATCTATTCTTTTTTAGATTCTTTTCCCATATAGGTCATTACAGAGTATTGAGTAGAGTTCCCCATGCTATACAGTAGGTTCTTATTAGTTATCTGTTTTACATATAGTAGTGTGTATATGTCGATCCCAATCTCCTAATTTATCCCTCCCTGCCCCTTATCCCCTGGTAACCATATTTGTTTTCTATATCTGTGACTCTACTTCTGTTTTGTAAATAAGTTCAGTTGTGCCCCCTTTTATGTTTAAGATTCCACATATAAGCAGTATCATATGATATTTGTCTTTCTGTGTCTAATTTACTTCACTCAGTATGACAAAGTGTAGGTCCATCCATGTTGCTACAAATGGCATTGTTTTGTGCTTTTTTATGGCTAATATTCCATTGTATATGTGTACCACATCTTCTTTATTCATTCCTCTGTTGATGGATATTTAGGGTGCTTCCACGTCCTGGCTATAGTAAATAGTGCTGCAGTGAACATTGGGGTGCCTGTTTCTTTTCGCAGACTTTTATAAATATAAAATTTGCTGCTTTCACTTAATACATTGCTGTCATCTTTACACATCAGCACGTTTGGATCTGCCTCATTCGTTCTCAGACCCATGGCACTTCATTATATCAGTGTCCTGTATTTTGTTTAACCACTTTCCTATTGATGGGCATTAAGGTTGTCAGATTTTCACCATTGTGAACACATAGCAGCAAACATCCTTGTCCATGTTTCTTCGTTCTTTCGTGTTCCAGTAAACTTTTGTAAGAGGGAACACAAAGGGGAAATTGCCAAGCCCAAGATTAAGCTCATTCAGAATGTCTCTCCAAGGTGGGTGGAGGCAAAAGGAACTTTGCCAAACTGATAGGTGAAAAATAGGCATTTTATATTTTAGTAGATGTCCCTTTCATTAGCGACATTGAGAACATTTTCCTATGTATGTTGACCAATGATTTCTTCTGTGAAGTGCCTATCGTTTGTCCATTTTCTTATTGGGTTGCTTTTGTTTTTTTCCTTCAAATTTATTTATTTATTTATTTTTGGCTGCGTTGGGTCTTCGTTGCTGCGCGTGGGCTTTCTCTAGTTGCGTTGAACGGGGGCTACTCTTCGTTGTGGTGCGCAGGCTTCGCATTGCGGTGGCTTCTCGTCGCGGAGCACAGGCTCTAGGCATGCGGGCTTCAGTAGTTGTGGCTCGTGGGCTCTAGAGCGCAGGCTCAGTAGTTGTGGCGCACGGGCTTAGTTGCTCCGCGGCATGTGGGATCTTCCCAGACCAGGGCTCGAACCTGTGTCCCCTGCATTGGAAGGTGGATTCCTAACCATTGCGCCACCAGGGAAGTCCCAGTTGCTTTTTTTTCTTGTTGATGCAGGGAGGTTTTAAAAACATTTGAGATATTATCTTTTCATTTGAATTTAATTAACATTTTAAGTTAAAATGCAGTCTGTGAATACTTGCAGATATAAGTTTTGAATACTCATGAGGGCAGTCCCTCCACCTCCCTCCCCCAATCCTTATCTTTGTCCCCCTGCCCCAGAACTTTTACCATTTTGGGGAGTGACCTTTCATGCCCCTTTATATCCCTTTACACACATATGTACTGAGAGAAAATATCTTGCATTACTTTGAGGGTTTTATTTTTCTGCTGAGGCTACATTTCAAGTTCTGAAACTTGCTTTTTCATGAACAGTGTGTCTAGTTCATCTTTCTTTGTTGCTACATACAAACCCAGCTGTTGTGTTTACCTGCTGCATAATATTCTGTATGTAGCTGTAGCAATTGTTTGAACCATATTCCCCATGGATGAACCCTGCCGACTCCGAGTCTTTCCTGTGTTATAAGCAGCGCCACAGTGACCATCCTTGTGCGTACCCCCTTGGGCACTCCAGTATTTGTCGTGGATGGTTTAAAGTAAGAGAGTTAGCGTCAGTTGTATCTGTCAGAAACCACTCTGACAGCGTAGTGAAGGAAAGGGACCTAGGTTGGAACCAATTAGGAGGTTATTGCAATAGTCCAGGTGATAGAGAAATGAATCTGAGGGAATGAATGTGAACTGATGCAGTGGGTTTGGAGAGAGAGAGGACCTGTGAGAGGGGTGTGGAGTGGTTAGGCTGTCCACAGACGAACTACAGAGCTTGAAAGTTGAAACAAAGCTTCTTTCTTCTTATTGATGAAGTCAGTACATAGATTGGCCTGATATGAGTAAAACAGTGCTAGCTGTAGGAATGTCTCCTGTACTGCCGGTCCCACGGGACAAGGAGAGAGTCTTCAGCCCAGGGAGGATTAAGGGTTACAGCTGTCACTCTGCCAGGCAGGACCCAGTGTGTGCTGAGGTTAGGTGTGTGTGTGTGTGTGTGTGTGTGTGTGTGTTCCCAGTGACCTGGAATCCTGAGGGGTGCTACTTGGCTTTCTTTTGTCAGGGAAAGGACAGCAACTGTATTAGTGGTTTCCAGAAGATGCCACAGTAACCTCACCTAGCCCTGGGCAGAGGGCCGGAAGACCCCTTCTTTTGTGGGGCTTCTTTACTAGGGCATCTGGGAATGTATGGGATATATTCACTCACTGTCTTAAATTACTTTGTTAAAATGTCTCATGATCTTCAGTTCAAGATTTGGGGCCCCTTTAGGGCCAAATCCAAACCCTAATGAAATCCTATCATCTTTTATAATAACATTAAGGGCCTTTGAACTTGAACTAATTTAGAGGAGAGTCTGGTAACGAAAGGGCAAAAGCCTTGTTAAAAGGTAAAATCTGCCCAGACCCCTCTGCCTAGGAGGGAAATTTTCTGGGTGATCTCTTCCAGCAGAAAGAGAGAAGGTTGAAATGACTTAAGGTTGGATATGGGAGTGGGAAAGAAAAGTGAGAGTCGAGAGTGACTGAGTTTGTAGTTCAGGTGACCAGAACGATAATGTATAAATGGGACAGCAAGATACATCTGTGCTAGAGTGCAGTTTGTTTACAATGCTCATAGCCCACATATTAGGTAGGGTTCTCCAGAGAAACAGAACCAATGGGAGACACACACACACGCTCACTCACTCACTCACGCGCTCAGTCACTCACTCACTCACTCACAACATTTATTATCAGTAACTGGCTCATGTGCTTATGGAGACTGAGAAATCCCCAAGCTGGAGGCCCAGGAAAGAGGTGGTATAGTTCAGTCGGAGTCTGAAAACCAGAGGCACCAGTGGTGTAAATCTCAGTCTGAGGGCCAGAGTACACGATGTCCCGGCTCTGAAGTCAGGCAGAGTGGCAAGTTCTTCTTCTTTCCCTTTTTGTTCTATTCAGGCCCACAATGGATTGGATGATGCCCACCCACATTGGAGAGAACAGTCCGCTTTACTCAGTCTACTGATTCAAATGCTAATCTCATCCAGGAACATCCTCACAGACATAATGTTAGCCTAATATCTGGTCTCTCTGTGACCCAGTAAAGTTGGTACATAAAATTAACCATGCCACTCCATAAGACAGATGTGTCTAATAGGGATTACAGCTCAAGAGGTAGATGAGGACTACAGATATAGGTACACTCATGACCGTGAAAGTGGGAGTTAAAGCTTTGAGAGTGAATGGGAGTCCCAGAAAGAAGGTGTGTCAGTTGAATAGCTAGTGAGACAAGCAGAAAACCAGGGAAGAACTGGGTTCTAGAAGCCTAAGGAAGACACTTTCAAGGAGGAAAAGATGAGAAAATTTAGACATTCTAGTTTGGTTTAGTGTCCTTTGTCCTTGGAAATCAGGAGATCTTCATGCACCCTTTTCAAAAGAGGATGCTGGTCCTTTCCACTTTAAGTGTCTGCTCTGTAGCTGTGTCTGTTGCCTTAGTCAGGGCAATTCAAACTAGTTGCTTTAATTACACCCCTAGAAATCTCCTGGGCTTGACACAATTAAGTCATAGTTTCTCACTCATACCACATACTGTGCGGGGAGCCCCGCCTTCCTTGGCAGCAGTCCTCCAAGCAGTGACTTGGGAATCTGAGAGCCCTTTATCTTATCATGCTGCCTTCTTTACAATGGTCACTGCAGTTGCTGTGGAAGGGGAAGAGAGAGCATGGACAGGATTACAGGGGTGTATGGCCAGGTCTGGAAGCAGCATAATTAACTTTCAGTCATACCCTTTTGCCTGGAACTGTGTCACATGATCTCTACGTAATTGCACAGGAAAGCCAAGACTGGGAAATGGAATTGGTGAGCATTTAACCCTTCTCTGCTACAATACCAAAGGCATACCCACAGCCTTCACCTCTCTCTCTAGTTACAAGGTCCACATGTTGAATTTATTAGTGGACATTTCAGACTCTACTTGTTTGAATTACAGTTAATCCTTAAATAACATGGGGGTTAGGGTGCTGACTCTCCAAGCTGTTGAAAATCCGTGTATAACTTATAGTCCACCCTCTGTGTATGCCGTTCTTCTGTATCCACGGTTCTTCTCTATCCAAGGTTCCACATCCTTGGATGCAACCAGTCTCGGATGGTGTGGTTCTATAGTATTTACTATCGAAAAAAAAATCTGTGTACACATGGACCCACACAGTTCAGACCCGTGTTGTTCAAGGGTCAACTGTAGGTCTTAAATACTCCCTTCCTCCATCTGCACGAGAGATTGCTTTCAGCTGCTGGTAACAGAGTTTAATTTTATCCTTTAAGGCCAACTCTGGGAGTCAGAGAGGGACATTCCTATCTCCAAGCCTTTGCTCAAGCTGTCGCCTCTTGCTGGAATGCTTTTCCTCCAGGTATTTGTCTCACTGCCTTCATGTCTCTGTTGAAACTTCACCTTCTTAGTGAGGACTGCTTTGTCCTCTCTATTTAATACTGTAACACCCCGCCCCACTTAGAATTCCTGATCCTCCTTACTCTGCCAAACCTCTTTCTTTTTATAATGTGGACCATTTTTAAAGTCTTTATTGAATTTGCTACAATATTGCTTCTGTTTTATGTTTTGGTTTTTTGGCCACAAAGCATGTGGGATCTTAGCTCCCCAACCAGGGATCAAACGTGCATCCCCTGCATTGGAAGGCGAAGTCTTTAACCACTGGACCGCCAGGGAGGTCCCCCTACATCTTTCTTTATATATCTTTTACCTTCGGATGTACAATATACTTGTTTATTATACTTATTTTTTATAGGCTGTTGTCCCAGAAGAATATTAGCCCCAGGGCAGGGATCTTGGTTTTCATTTCCTGACTGAGGAGATCGAGTGTCTTGGACAGTGTCTGGCATATAGTAAGCACTCTATAAATATTTGTTGAGTGAATTGCATTGAGTCGATTAGACCAGAAAATCTTGGAACCAGTTTAGGAGGTAGGAGCACAGAGAGGGTACGGTTGGCGGTCAAGTCCAGCAGCGTCGTCTTTGCAGTTGCTGTGGCATCTGTTCCCTGGCGTGCTCACGGTTTAGTTACTACTACACTGTTTGGTTGGTTTCTGCATCACTGGCCTCTCAGCTTTGAGGGCTCTGGCCTTGCCTTCTCTTGCCCCTCTGCGCACGTAGCCACGTGCATCTTCCTGCAGTGTCCCTGATGCTATGATCGCTGTTGTAAGAACACAGCTCTTGTACATGGTCTGCTTTGCAGGGGAGGGGGTGTGTGGGTGGGGCTGCCTGGTGTTCCTTGTTCCCGTGGATAGGTTTAGATTGACTTGTCCTCTGTACCAGGCAGTCTTGAGGACCTAAGATACTTTTGTACTGCACCCATGAAAATATTTTAGTTTGTTTTAAAATCAGTAGAGAAAACTCAGAACTTTTAGGTTGAAGAAAAAGCTTGACTATGTAATAGCATACTCATCTACAAAGTTGTGAAATACAATAAAATATAATATGTAATTAATAGGTACTTGCTATGTAATTAATTAATATGTAATTATTGGAGGAAGGGGCAAAAGCGACCAGGGCTCATAAAAGTCACATTGCAGCCCTGGCCATGACTTGCCTGAGGTCACTCAGAAATATGGTGGACTTAGGTCTAAGATTGTCTTCAAGTCCCTCTCACGGATGAGGGAACTGGGGCCCTGAGAGGCTGTCACATAATGTTGAGTTTTTGAGGTCATATTTAGGTCTCCTGAACTGCTGGCTAATGCTTCTTGCCTGTGTGCCATGCCCCTCTGTCTGAGAAACCTTCCGAAGAAGTAACTTAGATGAGTATAGTTGCTAAGTATATCTCATTTATTTGAATTATTCAACAGATGCTTACTGACACTCCATTGCTTAACCATTTATGAAGAAGATACCTGTGAGTGGCTGCGAAGTGTTCATCCCATTCTTCAGTCACGCTGGATAAAAAGTTTTACTGTGTTAACTAACAAGCCAAGTTTTTTTTTTTTTTTTTTTTTTTTTTTTTTTTGCGGTACGCGGGCCTCTCACTGCTGTGGCCTCTCCTGTTGCGGAGCACAGG
>NC_041215.1:42094770-42116572 GCF_002837175.3 Physeter macrocephalus | reverse complement strand
GTTGCGGAGCACAGGCTCCGGACGCGCAGGCTCAGCGGCCATGGCTCACGGGCCCAGCCGCTCCGCGGCATGTGGGATCTTCCTGGACCGGGGCATGAACCCGCGTCCCCTGCATCGGCAGGCGGACTCTCAACCACTGCGCCACCAGGGAAACCCCAAGCCAAGTCTTAAAAGGGAGTAAAGTAAGGGACCATTAGGTCAGTAGATAAAACTCTTAAAGGGGATAAGAACTGCTTTACAGATTTTTGTGTTTTAAAATGAAAATGCATCTGGAGGCATCTGGTCCTTAGTAGGCAAGTATTAATTGATTCCTTTCCCTTCTCTTCCATTAGACAACATTTTTAGTCCTCTGCATACATCATATTTTATGCCATTGTTTGCTCATTACCCTCCTGGATCAGAGACAAGTGAAGAATTAAGTCATATAAAACAATTAACCCAATTAAGTCACATATAAAAACCACATTCACCTTCATTACCATTTCAATTCCCTGTGCTATTTTGCTCATCTAGACCGAGTTCCACCTAGCCTGTATTATAGCTTCACGTGGGCCATTTTCTAGGCTCCGGGGATACAGAAGAGAACAAAGCAGCTGCTGTCAAGGAGCTTGATGTCCACTGGGGGCAACAGTAGGTTTGTTTGACAGCATTTTCAAGTTTGAGGTTCTGGATAGCTCTGGATGTGTGTGTGGGTGGTGTGTATACGTAAACACTCCTACACACAGCAGAAGCCTCTTAACTGGATATGGTTAGGATTAGGTGTTTTGGTCAATAAAAAAGTAGGGTAAACCTGGGAACATAGATATCTTTAGTGTTATTTTTATTTATTTATTTATTTATTTTTTGCGGTACGCGGGCCTCTCAGTGTTGTGGCCTCTCCCGTTGCGGAGCACAGGCTCCGGACGCGCAGGCTCAGCGGCCATGGCTCACGGGCCCAGCCGCTCCGCGGCATGTGGGATCCTCCCGGACCGGGGCACGGACCCGCGTCCCCTGCATCGGCAGGCGGACTCTCAACCACTGCGCCACCAGGGAAACCCTTTAGTGTTAATTTTAACTTTATAAAGTTTATGTGTCTACACTAAAACATGTAGATCCTTCCTTTGAATATGGATTCAGTGCCAGGAGTTCTGAATTGAGCTTGTTATAAACCGTATCCAGAACACGCTGCCTCTGATTCCCAGTTGCCTGGGGTTAAAGCAGAGCAAGCACAAACACGTCCAGACATGTCAAGTCATCCAAGCCCAGGATTCTACATTTTTTATGACTTTTTTTTCCTCCCACTCTTTCACAATTATCTTGCCCATACCTGGTGTCAAGCTGACTATTTTTCAACAAAATGGCTATTAATAAGTCTTTCTAAAGCATTTAATCCAATTTATAAAAACTATTATTTTTTTTTTTGTCCTCATGAATATCAATCTACGTAATATTTGTGTAGCCAAGCCTAGTAGTTAAAAGCATGGGCTGTAGGGCCCGACTGCCCAGGTTCTATCTGAGCTTTGCTACTGTGAGCTTGAAGCTTGGTTGTGGCCTCAGTTTTTTCACTGATAAAATAAGCCAAATGATCAGACATATTGCACAGGATTGCTGAGAGAATTATATCAATTAATACCAATGAAGTCCTTAGAGCAACTCCTGGGACATAGTATGTGCTAGCTCTTTTTTTTTTTTTTAACTATATTTATTTATTTGTTTGGTTGCACTGGGTCTTCGTTGTGGCAGGCCGGCTCCTTAGTTGCGGCTCGTGGGCTCCTTAGTTGCAGCTCGCTGCCTCCTTAGTTGCAGCATGTGGGCTCCTTAGTTGCGGCATGTGAACTCTTAGTTGCGGCATGCATGTGGGGTCTAGTTCCCTGACCAGGGATCGAACCTGGGCCCCCTGCATAGAGAGCTCGGAGTCTTATCCACTGCGCCACCAGGGAAGTCCCTGTGCTAGCTCTTATGATTACTGTAAATATTTAGTATTATGTGATTGTATTAACAAATTCAACTGGCATAAACAGGATTGGGAGCAGGCAACACTGTTTCCTGGCTAAAAACTCGTGAAATTGGAATGGAGCAGGCATCCAGGGAGAACAGCCCAGATCTCTGGGTGTTTTACAGTAGTACTAGTGGCCGCTACTCTGGCTAGTGCATAGGTGGAGGTCAGTTAAGAGAGGTTATGCTCGGTGTATAATTGATCGTCTACTTGTACATACTATAAGTCAGAACTTGCATCACTGCCTGGAAGTATATTTTCCATCATTTTTTTTTTTTTTGGTTCAGTGAAAGCCATTATCTTGCTACCAAACCATTCTCTCTGATTCTCTCAGAAAGAGAATGAGAAAAAGAGAGATAAATAGACAGACAGACAGACTGACCTACCGACTGATCTTAAGCCCATGCTCCATGTCGTGCTGTAGAGTTTAGAGTCTGCAGATTCTATGGGATTCAGAGAATTGGCCACCATGCTCTCTTCTGAATTTGGCACTCTGTGTGCTTGATGAAATGATATTTACTTGCTGATCATCCAAACTAGTAGAAGGAAATGAACCTAAAGTAATGAACTCAGCAAGCAGGATTTCTGCCAGGGGGTGTGCCTCTCTGATTTACAGTTCTGCTGCATCGTCGGCTCTTGCAATGGGGAGAGTAACTTTTTGCACCACATATGTCTTTGTTTTCATCCTGCGGTGTGTTTGAGAGGACACGGTGACGGGCAACATATAAATAGCTAGCTTCCATTTTTATTTTTAGTGGTAATGACTTTTTTTTGAAATGGGATTTCTTATTTAATAAGTTATGGGATGTAATTACCACCTAGTTGGAATGTATCACGTTCATTTGAAACTCTCGGTAAAATCAAAGTCCACGTATAACAGAATAAAATAAGCCTGGTGATGAAACAGATAACCTTTAGGCTACCTTAATGTTCACTATTTCCCTCTCTCTCTCCCTCCCCCCTCCCTTCCTTCCTTCATTTTCTATAAATTGGAATGATGCCACTTAAAAGTGTTTCTGGAGTGAGCTAGTAAAAGGCGAAAGATTTATATGATCTGAAGAGAAACCAGAGTATTCTGGAGTGAGCTAGTAAAAGGTGAAAGATTTATATGATCTGAAGAGGAACCAGAGTATTCTGGAGTGAGCTAGATGGCACGAGTCTTCTGCCGTCTACAGGTCTCCTATTGTTCAAGGGCTGTACCTATAAGTGGATTTTTCCCTTTGCATCTTCATATAAGTAGTGGCCCACAGCCTTTAAATTTCTCCACCTAGAGAACATGAAGACTTCATTAAATGACCCTCCCTTTCTGGATCGGGAAAGGCTGCATAGTGGTAGTGGCAGAGCAGCCTTCGTAAGGGTTAATCACTGCAAGGCAGCCAGCATCTTCCTGAGCTAAACCTCTGCATATAAAAAAATCCCAGAGCCAGAGTTACCTTCAATTTTTTATGAATCACGCTTAGTCACTAGAAACTAGTGACAACTAACTGCAGTTGTAGGAGAACTGAATGGCCTGGGCCCAGATTGGAGAAGCAGTGACTAATGGTCAGTTTTGGACTTGGCTGACCTCCCACCCCCTTCCCTCCTCCCCGGCCCCCTCCCTGCTGGGCTGTGTTCTCACCACCTGAGGTCTGCACATACAGGTCTCTTCATCAGAGGATTTATTAGGCCATCTCATCCAAATAGGACTGCAGACAGCACCGGGGCATGTGTCTTTTGAAGAGCTTGGTGGTGACTGCGTCTTCTCAGTTCCTAGGAGATGCTAAGGGCAGAGGGCAAGGAGACTGTCTGCTTCTGCTGGGGCTGTTCTTCTCAAAAGTCGGTCTCCGGGGGAAGGTGTGGTGTAGTGTGTGGTTTCTTCACTGGCCGTCAGGCTCAGTGCTGCACAAAGGGGGTTCCTCATGTCATCTTAATTGAATGCATTTAGAATCACAGCGGAGCTTTTAGGGGATTCTTGTGTCCTCTGAGAAGCTGAGAGCGCCTGTCTTTCTCTTCTCCATGTGTCTCAATTCTGCCCTCGCCTCTAAAGGTGAGCTCAAGTTCTAGTCCAGCCCTGTCGGCAGGTCCTGTCCATTCACACGGATTTCTCCCTTCTCTGAGCTCATAGGAGCTTAATCTGTACCACACAATGCAGGTATTCATCACATAGTGTCTCATCTTCCTAAAAGCTTCATATCTTTATTCCCAGCGAAGCAGAAGCCCCTGGAGCCTGAGCTTTGGAAGCTGAGTAGGTGATTATTACAACATTGGTCTTCTCTCATTTCCAAGGATATATAATATCTATGTCATGCCTGTCTTATATGTGGACATTTCTGGGTTGTGAAGGCTACAGGAAAACGTAACATTGTCATTGTTCCTAAAAGCCAAATGGGAGGCAGCCACATCTGTAAAGGGCGGCATTTCACCGGCAGTGTGAGTCCCAGAATGTCCGGCTATGGAATTTGAGCTTTATTTGGTGGACACCGGCGACTATGAACCTTTGTAGATGGAAGTGGTGTGATGCAGATCTGGGTTTTGGAAGCACTGGGCAAGAACTGGGAGAAGCCAGACCAGAGGTGGGTAACTGGGCGTAGTCACAGATGCCAAGTGACAGCAGACAGTCTGAGTTGGGGGCGCTGAGAGCGAGGGGAAGGGTTGGGTGGGAGACTTCAGGGAGGGAGGGAGACAGGTAAGAACATAGGGTTAGAGACAGATGAGCTAGTCTGCCCACTGGCTGTGTGCCCTTGGGCAAGTTACTTACCCTTTCTGTATCTCCACGTGGTCCTTGTCTGAAAATGGTGACCTCAACCTTAAACCTCATAGGATTGGATTAGGTGTAGTTCATCAGCAACTCTTGGAAGAAATAAGAATCAGAGGGGCTTGGGACTGGAGTGTGGGAGAAAGCCTGAATGATGAAAGGAATTTAAAGTCTAAGTGACTGATGGATGAATAAGAGCAAGTCACTTTATCCTAAAAGTCCAAACCATATGGCTGTTGCCATTAGTAACGTGGTTTGTGATTCTCTACCTCTCTGGGGTTTCTTGAGTGTTTGGGGGTGTGTTAGTCATATTTGCATTGCCAGTGCACTGCATGCAGTAGGCACTCAATGAGTGTTGAGTGGCTCATCCTTCTCTAAGTGTTGGCCTCTTCTTTGATCCTCGCCTCCCCTTTTCAGTGTCCAGGTCCTCTGTGTTCTATCTGTACATCAGAGCTCACCCGAGTCCCTGCTGTTTCTACCTCCTCTCACTTCTGAATATCAAGACCTTGTGCACACACCATTGTGATAGCCTCATAATTATATTCTGCTTTCAACCTTTGTCTTGTACAGTCCATCCTGGGGGGGTTCCTGGATAATAGCACATCTCGTATTTCCCGCTAACATTCAACAGCCCCCTTTTCCTACTAAATAAAGCCCATGCTCCTTAGTCTGCTGTTTAAGGCCTTTGATGAACCCTACCCTACCCTTCAGTCTAATTGGTCCTCTACCCTCCACCGGGAACGGCCTCCTGCTCTCCCAATTTTTTGCATATCTGATTGCTACCCTGAGATACTAGCTCAAATGTCACCTATTCCATGCAGCCCTTCTTGATTCTGCCATCAGCAAGCAATAAATCTTATGGCCTTTTGGACTCTTAGGACAGGCAGACTTTACATCATGATACATTTGCCTTACTGGTGAGTTTCTAGGCATCAGGGTCCATGTGTATATCCTGGAGTATGCACATGGGTAGGTTCTCCACCACCCCATCTGGTATATGTCTTTTGCACACAGTAGGCATCTAATGAATGCCTACTAGATTGAAGACTCTCCTTCTGTGGTGTAGCCTTGGTTGCTGGCGTGTGCTGGTTGAGCACCCTCTCCCTG
Organism: Physeter macrocephalus; assembly: GCF_002837175.3. Classification (NCBI taxonomy): domain Eukaryota; kingdom Metazoa; phylum Chordata; class Mammalia; order Artiodactyla; family Physeteridae; genus Physeter; species Physeter macrocephalus. The sequence continues at coordinate 42,110,756 of NC_041215.1, read as the reverse complement.
TGTCCTGGGATGGCCTTGTCTTCCCTCTCAGATATAATGCCACTTCAGTTTCATCTGATTTAGGGACTCTAGATTGGACCCCAAGGTGATAATTGTCTTCTTTGTTTGGCTTTGCTTCTCTGGCCCAAATGATGCTGTGATGGGATGTGATTGGCATAGGATGGCTATGGGGGCAGATGCCTTCATTGCAGAATCCTTCTCTCTTCCCCTCTCCTTTCTTGTTCTCTGATTTACTCTTTTCTCTTGGAGTTGCCAGAGAATGTTTTTTTAATTCCATTAACAGCTTAACAGCTTTCCAGGCCTGTGGGCTGACTGATTCTCCAGGTTCTTCTCAGCTCTACATGTAGTAGGGTTTATGGAAAGACAACAGTCCTCATATTCACCGGATGAATCCTCTTGGTTCCAGAAGTGTTCATCTAGGACCCCAAGGTAAGTGGACTTGGACTTAGGGAGATGTTATAAGTTGGGTACAAACCTACCTGACGTTGAAGGGATTGGGGTCCAATTTTTTTTCTGGGCTTCTGTAACGTTTTACTTCCCTTTGGATGTGGCGATTTACAGACACTGTAAACTGACAGGGTTATTTTTTTCTTGTAACACAACAGGGAACACGATGAAGCTTCTTTCCTCCTAAAAGTAAATTAAATGTAAACACTCTGTAGTAATTGGATTTGAAATGCATCCCTTCTTGTTATGTTTGAATACCTCTTCATCAGTGCCAAGGAGGTCTTTGGAGCCTTTTCTGTTTTTGACATCATGTGGCTTAACTGAATCTTTGTTACCAAGGAAAGGAGTCCCACCAGCCAGCTACCCCTGGGGCAGCATTTGTGCCTCTTTGCTTAAGCAACTGCTGTCCTATTCAGAGTCTTAGTATTCCAGAATTAGAACGGTCAGTTGACAAAGTTTCTCAATGCCCTTGATACTTGATCTGCCTATGAGTTCCTGTCTCTTTTGTGTCTTCGTTGGCCTTTGGCAGGGACATATATGCCTGGATATGTGGAAAGCCTGGCCCTGGGGAGTGTGACTTATGCAGAACTTTAAAGACCACAGGTTTTCAGGACTCTGGAGTTAGGTATTAAATAAAAAATGGACACTTATTAAACCCTTGTTTTCCCACCTTTTCATTTTGCCCAAGTCTCATGGGGAAGAAAAGTGCCACTCTGTCTACTGTTCATAGGTGTGGAAAGGATAAAGGGATCATTTTGGATTTCTCTGGTGGATTAAACGTAGGTGATGCTTGACTTAAGATGGCTTGGTATAATAACCCCTGGCATTTTGTCAGATTTCTATGGTTAAGTAAAGCCTTCGGTAACAGCCAGCGCTGAGACTTACCGCCATCTTGTGACGGGGTCTGCAGCAGCAGTCCCACTGGACACGCCTGGACTCTCTCAACAGCTGTTACGGGTTGACTTGCGTTTCCCAAAATTCATATGTTGAAGACCTAACCCCCAGTACCCCAGAATGTGACCATATTTGGAAGTGGCATCAAGCAGCTATAATTAGTTAAGATGAGGTCATACTGGAATAGGGTGGGCCCCTAATCCAATATAACTGGTGCCCTTCTACAAAGGAGAAATTGGGACATAGACACACACAGGGAGAATGCCATGTGAAGATGAAGGCAGAGAATTGGGGTAAAGTAGCATAAGGCAAAACAAGACAAAGATTGCCAGCAAACCACAAGAAGCTAGGAGAGAGGCGTGGAGCCTGTTACCTCTTGCAGCTCTCAGAAAGAACCAACCCTCCCGACACCCTGATCTAAGACTTCTAGCCTCCAGAAATGTGAGACAATACATTTCTATTGGTTGAGCCACCCAGTCTGTGGCGCTTTGTCATGGCAGCCTGGGCACATGAATACAAGCTTGGCTTGAGATTAAGGGATTCCCAAAGAACAGGAAGTTGCCCTGGAAACAGTCCTTTCTGCAACAAGTATCATCCAAAGACTTTCTGCGGCATTTATGTACCTTGACCCAGCTGGGAAAGTTTTTACAGCTGACGGCCCAAACTTTGAACATTGTTTGGAGGTCCTCAGAGCCTTGCTTGCTCTTCGTTACAGAATTCATTGCACTCTTATTTCAAAAAGTCTTTTGTGCTAATATAAAAGTCCTCCCCAGGAGGAACACTGATGATAAGGTGTCTATATTAAAATTTTGGCTTTATTTATATTTAATGAATGAAAAAACAGCTATTTCTTTCTTTTCATGGTTACTTTTAATGAATGGAATATCCCAATTTTACATCATGTTTATAAGAAATATTAATGATAATAATAGTTAACATTAATTGAGCATTGACTATGCCAGGCTCTGTTCTAAGCACTTTATTGTATTAACTTATTTGATTCTCATGTCAACCCTCTAAGAGGAAATGGAGGAACGGAGATTAAGTAATGTGCCCAAAATTGCCCAGGTAGGAAGTGGAGGTGAGATTATAAGAGTTTTACAGATGATTCAATTTGCAGCCATCACCCGGAAATGGATTAGGTTAAGAGGGTGAGATTGCTGTCTCTTTCTACTCCTGTTTCTGGGGAGGGATGGGGGTAGAAATTAAATGTATAACAAATGCCTCTACACGTGATGTGGTTATAATAGAATGAAAATGTCTGCAGGCAGAGCATGCAGTTTTGGCACCTGTCCTTTAAGTTCCTAAAGAACATCCAGGTGTCCGTAAAGTGTCTTGGCCATGGAGCATCTGTGGGGTCACTGTGTGCAGTTGGGGTACAGAGCTGGGCCTTGAGCTCTGCAGTTTACCAGCTCTGTGGTTCTGGACAATTCATGGCCTTTGGTGGCCTTAACTTCCTTAGCTGTAAATGGAAATTACAGCTTCCCTGCGTTTACAGGCAACGCTCAGTGTCTGGGCACATTGTTGATACTTTCACCTTGTAGATGGTTTTGACAAACTTTCAAGTATGAATCCGATACAGGTTGCTTTCTTCTTTCCCTAGCAAGAATCTTGGGTCTTCATCCTGTGTTTTTGGACTACTTATTACTAGCACTTTCAGAGAGGTCTTCTAGAATGAAGGCCTTCCAAATAAACTTTGAGGATTGTATCTTGCTTGAAACTCAGTTTGTGGGAGGAATTTTCCACCTATGATTTTCACATGGGTGACAGTGAAGGAGTTGTGTAGACCACCTGGCAACCCTACTATATGCTCTCTGGGTGTTTGTTCCATGACCTTGGAAGGGCTCAATGAATACATGCCTTTGCAGATGCTGCTTTGAACACCATGACTGGGTGGTGAGTTTGTGGTTTTTGTTCAAGGCTGATGCCTTTCTCTGATTCATCCCTCTCTTGGCAGGATTCTATGTTTATGCTTTTGATTTTAAGGGTTTGCATTGTTTCTCAACCTTGCTCCTGGCGACAGCTGAGAAATTTTACTTGGATATCATTAGGGCATCCAAAAATGTGATTCCACCTGAAGAGCAAGGAGGGTTTAGTGGTGCATCTGTTTTATCTTTTAACCTTTATTTCTAACAATAGCTTACATTTCCTGGGCGGCAATCTCGTAGCCCATTTATTTAGCACCTACTACGTGCCAGGTGCCGTTCTAGATCCGTGAACAGAAATCCCGGTCCTTATGGGGCTCAAAAGAAATAACATACATATTCCATTGTTAGTAGTGCTGTGGAGAAAAGTGCAAATGGAAAGGGACCAGAGAACAAAATAGCAGTTCCTTGTTAAATAATGTAAGGAGAGAACGCCTCACTAAGAAGGTCACAGATGCGCGGAGGATGTGAGGGAATAAGCATGCAGGTGTCTGGGGAGGTGCATTCCACACAGAGGGATGGACAAGACAGCGGGTCCTGAGCAGGGGAGTAGGCTTCCCAGAAGAGCTGGGCAGCCAGTGTGGCCTGAGCAGGGATGGGGGATGGGAGGTGGGGGAGTATCAGTTCATATGAGAATCTGAGCATAGAGTAGGAGCCTGCTAAAGTTTGAGAGCATGGGTTGAAGGTAGTGCCCATGGGTGTGGTGAGGCCGTTTTCCAGGAATTCCATTGGCTCTAGCTCCCTTCTTGGCCCTGGAATTCTACCTCAATTGCAGACACATGGCCTTCCACTTCTGAGGGCCTGTGGCCTTCTCCATGGGGGCCTCCTTAGCCCTGGATTTGGTTTGATTGATTTTTTTTCCCCTTCAGTCTGTAGGAGCTTCGTATCAGATTTTTGTCCTCTGAAAGTTTTATCCCTAAGTGACAAATATGAGCGTCTAGAGGGTGATGATGACGAGAGCTAATTATGAAAAGCTTACGTGCTGGTAGGTATTTACTCTGCGCCTTGAATGCTTTACATGTATCAGCTCCTTCAATACACGGCAACTCCATGAGGTAGAGATTAGTATTCCCATTTTATAGGTAAAGAAACCAAGGCACAATGACATGAAAGAACTGGCTCAGTTCTCCATCCTTAGCAGGGGTGGCATGAGTATTCAAATCCAGACCGCTGGGTTCTAAGTAACTGCTATGCCAGTAGTAACATTCCAAGGGAGCTCCAAAGTTTCCCTTTCTACATGAGTAAGTGAAAATGAAATTATGCCAATATATTCTTTTTTTCCAAACAATTATTGCGCAGAGATGCCTCCTAAAATTGAGAAGTACGTTTTAGTGCCATCGTTACAGGAGGTAGAGTAGAGATGTCTTAGGAAGCATGTGAGGCGTGTTCCAGCAGGTGGATTCTTTTCTTGTCTTTGCCAGTAAGAGAATTTAGGCTCCTTGAATCCCCGTAAGCTCTTCCTCCGCCTTCAGCCTCTTCTCCTCTCAAAGTGGAGGCTGCCCCTACCTGCGACAGCACCACCTCCTCTTCTTCAGTTGCCAGTGACTTAATGTTGCCATAAAATTGGATGCAAGGTTATCTTTTGTTCCTTCTCCCAAAGACTGAGCATTTATCATGACTAAATGGTTTTCTGCAGTTCGTTGTTCTAGAGGCAGGACTGACCTGAGTTGGTGTTTCTGACTAGTCTAGGTGCATATGCATTTGTAAAACTTACCTGTCCCTGCCTTAGCCTCTGCCCCCTCTTTATTTATTTTTGTTATTGAAGTATAGTTGATTTACCATGCTCTGTTAGTTTCTGGTGTACAGCAAAGTGTTTCAGACATATACATATTTTATCATATTCTTTCCCATTATGGTTTATTACAGGATATTGCGTAGAGTTCCCTGTGCTACACAGTAGGACCTTGCTGTTTATCTATTTTATGTATAATAGTGTGTATATGTTAATCCCCCCCACCCCTTTGGTAACCATAAGTTTGTTTTCGAAGTCTGTGAGTCTGTTTGTTTCATAAATAAGTTCACTTATATCTCTTTTTAAGATTACACATAGAAGTGATATCATATGATATTTGTTTTTGGCTTACTTCACTTAATATGATAATCTCTAGGTCCATCCATGTTGCTGCAAATGGCATTATTTCATGCTTTTTATGGCAAGTAATATTCCATTGTATTTATGTACCACATTTCTTTATCCATTCCTCTGTTGATGGACATTTAGATTGCTTCCATGTCTTGGCTATTGTAAATAGTGCTGCAGTGGACACTGGGGGTGCAGGTATCTTTTTGATTAGAGTTTTCTCTGGATATATGCCCAGGAGTGGGGTTGCTGGATCATTTGTCTGCCCCCTCTTTAGTTCTTTTCTGTCTCAGAAGGCATCTTTCCATAGTACACAGCTTTCTTTCTTTCTTACCTTTTTGAAATGATCATACTTTCCAGGAAACCCTCTGAAAGTTTCCTCAAGCTCTTGCATTTCTTGTACTCTGTCATGGGCCTCTGCTGTTTGGGGTGTGTGCATGTAAACCCAAGCAGTTTTGATAAAGGTATCTCTTGATATTTCTATCCACACTTAGGGTGACAGAGCTTCATGACACCATTTGGAAGGGAAAACTCCTCAATTTATAGGTAGCCATATTTTGAGCCACTGAATATTTAAAATGGAGATTCAGTAGCCCAGAGGTAGGAGGGATAGTTGCCTTTTTTGTTCCAGTGCTTTGTGTAAAGATGTTTTCTTCATGGCTGATATGGAATAATTAGTGTATATGTACTGATATGTATGATGGGAAAGGATGGGGAAACTAAAAATAGAATCCCTGCATCAAGGTCATAAGAAGATCTCCCCACCCCAAAGAGTATGAAGAATGTTCTAAGCTCCTGTAGATGGCATATCATTGGGGGGTGTGATGGGGGAGAGTCCATACAGCAAAGCAGCCAGAGTGGGATGGTAGCTGCTATTTTATATTTGGATGAAAATGGACCTAGTTCTGGAATGAATGTGAACGTTGACATTCAATTTTTCTCACCAAAGGGAAGTAGAGAATTTCAGATATTTTCTGAAAGAGACAAGCATGATGTGTTGTTAAGGCTATTTGCATGTAGACACTTTGAAGAGGGTGTGAAGATTGTTTCTGTGGTATGTATTTTCTAGTTAATTTTTTAAAAAGTAATTTACTTTTTAAGAGGAAAAAGGCTGGTGAGTTAGTTTTCAAAGAGCTACTCTAGGCGACAGAACCTTGGTTTTCAAAAAAAAAAAAAAAAAAAAAGAGAAAGAAAGAGCAGGGCTAACCTGAAGTGCTGTCTCAGGATGCTGCTGGTACCTTCTGGACTCCAAGTACTTTTCTGCCCGATTTGCCCAATGTGTCTCTGACCCTGAATGTCATCTCCTTGCCCTGACTCTGTTCTCGCTGGCACCAGTATCTGCAATAGTCAGGAAGTTTGTCTTCATTAAAGCATCTTGGAACTGAATTGAGCCTCAGTCGTCATCTCATGAAACCTTACCTGGAGAGGTTGGTCGGCCAGAGCCAGGCTGAGCCAGAACCCCTATTCACATCTTGCCTGTGTCCCAAGGTTGTTGACTTATAAATGAATTAGTCTTGGACCCAGTTCCAGATTCATTTCTTGTTGTCCCAAAGACTGACATCCTTTGCACAATGAATGAATGAATGAGTGCATTTTATTGCATGTATATTATTATATATTTTGAGGGGAAGCTGGTGAGCTCCTGAATAGGATTTTGTTTTACTCTTCTTTTGCAAAAGGAGCACTTTATAGCGTCACATAGTCTGTTCCATCAACCTGCTTAATTGGGCTTGACAATCAGGTTTTGGTTCTTAAACAGTTTTGTAACTCTCCTAATTAAAATCCATTGTATGGTGTTATGTCTCTTAAATTGATGGCTGTGACTCACGGGGTTGAGCCGGACTAATTAATTTGCAACCTTTAATGAATTCTAACTTGTTTCACCTTTGTTTGCCTCACTATAAAATTCATTGAGGTCCAGACAGCAGCATTTAAAGTGCCATGAAAATTCATCTTCTAAGTTTAAGAGAATTCCTTTATTAACATGTAATTGCACAAGTAAAATACTTCTGCTTTGCTTATTGAAGCTCTTGATGAAAGCCTGGGGTTTAGATTTCTTTTAAGTACCAAATCTTCCCTGGTTTAATAATCAATCTTTGATACATAAGGTGCTTTTTGTTTCCTGTGACTTTGTTTTTTTAAGACTAGATTTTTCAATTTGGTATCACATATGATCTTTCATGCTGTATGTAAGAAAAGAAATCCTTACCATTAACCAAGAACCAAGAATTAGGTTTTTTTTTTTTAGCAAGAAATGCGCATGCAGTGAGAAGTAAATTGTTTACTACGTGACTGATATTTTACATACGTTGCTTCTAATTTTCACAACTTTATGAGTTAGTATCTTACTTTTCAGACCTGAAAACTGAGGTTTAGAAACATTAAACAATTTGCCCTGACTTATGGCTGATGTAGGGTCATAACTGGATTCAAATCCAGATCTTTCTCAGTGCCTCGTGTAGCCAACTTCACTACCCCTAAAAGAGCACTTGTCCTTTCTTGTAAGGGAGCAATTAGGGGGAAAAAAGTACTTAGTGGCAGAAACTTCACATTTACTTAGAAAGAAAATAAGGAGGAATGAATCATCCCGAAAAATTACCAGAGTCAATTATAGCATCAATGTCCTACTTGTAGGTAAATAGGTTTATGGTGGTGTGTTTTTTTTAAATCCATTTTGTTTTGTAATGTGAGAAAAACAAATCGAGTTTTGAAAAAGAATTCTATGTCCACACTACGTATGTTTCAGCGAACTGGAAAATTTACCAGTAGTCTTTGTATTGAAAGCTCTTATGGGAATAGTTTCCCTTTTGTAGATATAACAGCACCCCCTTGAATGGACTTGGGAGAGCTGGCGGTTGCAGGGAAGCAGTTACAGGAGCTGGGGCTGCTGTAGCAAAGTGGGGTGGGGCATGGAGGAACCAGACTCTCCCCCCAGTATAGGAAGGGCTTGGTGCCATCCTGCCCTTTCGGGGGACTCCTTCCAAGTGTTCTACCTGCTGGAAACTTCCCTTCTTTTGATCTCCTGTAGGAATAATTGAACCATCCTATTTGTTTTTGTCTATTTAAATACTGGTTGGGTTCAGGATAGAGGTTTATAACTCTGTGGTACGGAATTTGGGGATGGAGGGAATGTATAATAGTAAGTTAAGTTGTTGGGGAATAGAGTAGTCTTCTTTTACCTCTCTCTTTCCTGAGAACATTGTCAGGTGCCACTTGGCTGAGCTATAAAAAAAATTGTTGGTTTATATGCACATGTACGTGGAGACACACACACACACACACACACACAGTTATTTATGTAACCACTTAGGCCATGAGGTTTCACATGATCAGAATTACCTTGTCTAGGTTTTATGTCAGATTCCTGGGATAAGATGAAAGGGGAGTAATCACCACGGCATATTATCATTTTGGATGTGTAGAGTATTTTTCATATTAAGTGTACCGTGTACCGTGTGGGTTATCTGATGCCTTTTGCAGTTTATTACCAAATTAATCTTCTCAGAATAGCTACATGCAACATTACACATGCAAAATCTAACTGTTAGCAAATTGGTCGCCTGGACCCGTGCCAGGGTCCTAGCCCAGGCAGAGGCCTCTTGCCTCAGTCGGGAAGGTTCTTTTTCTGCTTGAATTTTCACAGCCAATAAGGAGCACAAGGTTTTATTCAATGGCCAAAGAACGGAGAAGCAGGAACTTAATATGCAAATCAACTTCTCAGCCTGATTTGGGATGAGACACCATATGTATAGGAGGGTCCAGGTAAAAGGGAGGGAATTGAGTAAAGAGAAGAAAGAATATTCATGAATTCTCTGGTGACAGGGGTGTGGTTTGGATCCAGAACTGAGGCAACACTCCTTTTCAGTCCTTATATATGCTCTTCCTGTTGTTGTCATGGCAGTCATCAACTGTCATGGTGCTGGTGGGTGTGTTCTTTAGCATATGCTAATGTATTATAATGAGCGTATAATGAGGCTCAAGATCCACTGGAGGTCAGGTCTTCTGCCATCCTGGGCCTAGTAGGTTTTAACCAGTTTTTGTTTTTCTCTTTGCAGCTTCCTCCTTTTGTAATTGGGCCTGAAACTCAGATAAGAGCAGTTATTCTCCATTCCAGGAAGGGGTAGGGATATGATTCTGGGGCAACAGCCTTGGTAACATAACCAGGATGCTTGACTATTCACTTGTGTAGCAAGATGGAAATATAATTGGCTGACATGAAAGTCACCCATTACATTTCTGGTTCCAGAAAGGCTATATCAGTGCAGTGGAGGCATTGACATAACCAAAATGTTCTGCTCTTTCCTTAGGTGGGTCTGTCTGGGTTCTCCTGTTTGACTTTGGTGAGAGTAATCATTTTGAAATGGGCAAATCCGGAACACAAAAGTGTGAGCAGAATCTATATGTGAACTTTTTTTTCTAATTAAGTCCTGTGATTAAGACTTTTCATGTAAACCTGTAATGGAGCAGGACCCTATGGGCCTTCCCTGGACAGGCCTTTCCGCATATCCTCTGCTTTAGCTACTCTCCAAGTACCTAGATAATAGTATTTGATGCAAATTTCCTGAGTTGTTTTGCAGATGTGAACCAACCCCCTTCCTCCCCCAAATGGAAGAACTACTTGAAGACCTTGAGCACATAGCCCCAGGCCTCCTGGAGCCTAAGGACTGATAATGTTAACCCCTGTTGCCTCACCATCAGCCAGTCAGAGAATCGTGCTTGAGCTGATCACGCACATCCGCCCTCTCCTGGCCTTTTTTTTTTTTTTTTTTTTTTTTTGCGGTACGCGGGCCTCTCACTGTTGTGGCCTCTCCCGTTGCGGAGCACAGGCTCCGGACACGCAGGCTCAGGGGCCGTGGCTCACGGGCCCAGCCGCTCCGCGGCATGTGGGATCTTCCCGGACCAGGGCACGAACCCGTGTCCCCTGCATCGGCAGGCGGACTCTCAACCACTGCGCCACCAGGGAAGTCCCTTTTCCTGGCCTTTAAAAATGCTTTGCCGAAACCCTTCGGGGAGCTCGAGGCTTTTCAGGGCATGAGCCACCTCCTCTCCTTGCACGGCCTCACAGTAAACCTTTCTCTGCTCCAAACTCCGACGCTGCAGTTTGTTTGGCCTCACTGTGCGTCGGGCACATGAACTTGCATTAACAAACCTGCCAGAACATTGAATATCTCATTTGAAAACCATCCGTTCTTATTTTAAAATTTTGAAGCTAATATTAACTGTATTATCAAAAGTAGGAAAATTAAAGGAGTCATTCAGCCATAATTTCCCCTCATTTAGGATAGAGGTAAATATCCTGTGGGCCCCGAGGCTCACAGTGGCAGGTGGGAGAGAGCAGGGAAATGTGTGGGTGTGGCCTGGGCATCTGGGAACTTCCTGCTGGTGATCGCAGGTAGAGGGGGAGGTTGGGACGCTTCCCTGCTCCCTCTGTCCTGGCTCTGAGCCTCTGGAACAGTGGCCCCACAGGGACTTCTTTCAGGAGTGGCACCTCTTGCTGGGCTCCAGGCTCCTGCTGGCTCTGGGGACACTGTCCCCTCCCCTTGTCACTCCAGCCTTAGGAGTGGAACCAGCTTCTGAATGTTACATGCCTGGGTGACTCACCATCTTAATTTTGCCCCCTTAACCCTGCAAGGTAAGGTCTGTTCATTTGCGCCATTTGGGGTGACTTCTGTTCCCTGCTGGGACCTTGGTTGATAGAAGGGATTCTAGGGAGGGAAAGGACCATCCAGAAAAGAGAGGATGTGATTCCCATAGAGAAAGAACACATATTTTGTTTCTCAAGGGGAGTTGACTTAGAGTCCATGCCATATGTATCTTTGTGTGTGGGGTGTATTGTAATGTGTGGTGCATATATGTGTGTATGTATATTGTAGACAGAATTTGGGGTGAGGGCTGCAGGGTGTGTGACTTTCTTCTGATAGGTTGGTGGTGGTGGTGAGGGAACAGGGCGGTGCTCCAGGAATCTTGTGCTCAGCTTGAAGTTGCTGTCCTCCACCTGGGTGAGAGCCTTAGTTCCTGCACAACTAAAGATACAGTTCTGTATATTCCTTGAGGAGGAACCAGGACCCTGCCCCAAGGCTGCGCTATTGTTTCTTGACTGCTCCTCCCTTGTTTCTGCATTCCCTCTCTTCCCTGATTAGCATCTGTTTGAATCTGCCCTTTGGAACTCAGGGAAGGTCAAGGAGGGTGAATGAAGCCTATCCTACCAACAAGAAACAGGGGACAAAGGAAGGAGTTGTACAGGGAGGACCCCTTAGGGTCCTGCTTGTTTCATGTGTATGACATGTATATGTCTGTGTATCTGAAAGGCTTAAAAAAAAAAAAAGGCTGCTGCCTTCATTAACTTCAGGAGATATTTATTGGGTGCCTGTTTTGGGTCAGCCTCTTTGCTTGGCACTGGGGTGAGGTTGGAGGAGGGGCTTACAAATGGGAATAAGATAGTTGCAGCTGCTGAGAGTTTCCAGGCTGGAGAAGTCAGAAAAAGCAAACTGGTTTGAATGGGCTGTGTGTGATAGTGCACAGATAAAGGTATCTGCAAGATTTAGAAAGTGCTGGCTGTGCAGCATATCAGCAGGGAGGATGTATTAGTATCTTTGTTTAATGATAACTCCATTTAGGAGACTTTAAAGGGTTGTCCCTACCTCCTATCCTTAGCGTTTATAGCTGGAAGAAAGGAACCCTGTGCATCAGAAGAACGGAGGTGGACCTGTTTGCAAAGAGTGTGTGAAATGTTTGCAGATGCATTAGATTTGGGGAGAGCCGTGTCCCCTGCCAGCCCTAAACCCTCGGCTTTGTAAGCAGAGAGGCTCAGGCGAGGCTCGGCCATTATCTTGCACTCCTGCTGGCTCCTGCTGGTTTGTGTGGGAGACCTTTCTCTCCTAAAAAAGAAAACCTTGGCCTCTGAGAGGCATTCAGCCCGATTGGTAAGGAATCCTGCTGGGCCATTTGTTCAAGCTGCAAATTCTCACTGCCGCATATCGGGTGGCCTTTCATATTAGGAGAGCTGCTTTGCAAGCTAGAATTAGGCTCCCCTGGGATCAGGCCCTTATAACTTGGGTGTGCAGCTTTCCCCGAACACGTGAATACCAGTGGCCCTAATTGGTTTCCCAATGTAGGGCTTAGTGAGAAATATAACAGCAACAGACGCTTCCTGACTAAAACCACTTTGTTGAATTTCACAGGCAGGTCACAACCCCGTACCTAATATTTTGTGACCTTCTTTTTAAGAGCTCCAAGAGTTTTCACAATCCTCATACTCCCTCTATTCTTCCTTTGTGTCCCTTGTCTCCATTTCAGCCTGCTCAGCTGACCAGTCAGGTGTCCTTTCCTCAGGGGCCTGTCCACCTCCGGACACTGTTGATGCTCCGGCCAGCCCTTCCCTGAAGCACTTAAGGCACTAAACCTCCCAGCCCTCATTGTTCTCCTCCCCGTGGCTCCTTTTCTTTTTTCTTTTGTCACTGACTCTTCCATCCTCTTCAGCAGAGGTAGTCCCCAGCGTCCTTCCGAAACCTTCTTTCCATGGAGAACTCTTTTTCCATACATACCCCAGGGCCCTCCACAAGCCTAGTGCTGATGCTGAAAGCTTGGCCTTTGTGCACCTGTGCTGAATCGAATCTCAGAGACAGAGTTTTGAGTAAATTAGAAAAGAATAGCTTTATTGCTTTGCTAGGCAAAGGGAGATACTGTGGGCTCATGCCCTTGAAAACTGTGTGTCCCAACCTGGGAGGATTTGGTGAGTTTTATAACATTGTTTCAAGGGTGGGGTTGCTGATAAGATTAGGGTGTGTGCAGGGCCTGCACGTCTCCTAATCTTTTTAAAATAAATTTATTTATCTTGGTTTCATTTGCTCTTCATTGCTGTGCGTGGGCTTTCTCTAGTTGCGGCCAGCGGGGGCTACTCTTCATCGTGGAGCGGGGGCTTCTCATTGTGGTGGTTTCTTTTGTTGCGCAGCATGGGCTTTAGGCACGCGGGCTCGGTAGTTGTGGCGCACGGGCTTAGTTGCTCCGCGGCATGTGGGATCTTCCTGGACCAGGGCTCGAACCCGTGTCCCCTGCATTGGCAGGAGGATTCTTAACCACTGCGCCGCCAGGGAATTCCCGGTCTCCTAATCTTCATGAACTTCTCTGGTTCCTTTAATCTGGAATGAAGAATACTAACACTTGCCATTTGTTGGGGGTTTTAGTTCTGTAAAGAGATCAAAGATACTGATATGTGTACCCCTGGAGGCTGCTCTATAGTTTCTTGGCTGCTCCTCCCCTGTTTCTGCAATCGCTCCCTTTCCTGATTAGCAACTGTTCTAATCTGCCCTTTGGAACTCAGGGAAGGTCACGGAGGCTGGAGTCTGCTCCCTACAAAGAAGAAACCGGGGTCAGAAAAGCTTCTGTGCCCAGGAGCACCACAGGGTCCTGCTGTTTCAGTGCCTCTCCTGGGGACTCAGTACTGCTTGGAGATTGTCTCCCTAAAATGTGCCTTGTTGTGATGTAGAAGGTTCATCGCCTGTTGAAATCCTGCCTAACTTAAAATAGAACTCGGCTCGTCTGTGAAATCTTTTGTGTTCTCTCCCAGCCCAATTGGACACACTGCACCGCTGCAGTGAATTTGTTCTGCCTTCCTGGAGGCTGGGCATGGCTCCCTGTAATGAGAGACCTATCTCATTAGAGGGTGACACAGAGGGATGGCTTGGAGCTAGGAAAGATCCTGAGAACACTGCCTATGTGTCTGTTTCCCCTACCAAACTGTGAGCCCGGGGGCAGGGATTTTTCTGTTCACTTCTGTGCCTGCAACTATTGTTGGACTTAAGTCCATGTGCCTGACACACAGTGAGGCCAAACAAATGAAACGTTGGAGTTTGGAGCAGAGAAAGGTTTATTGCAGGGCCAAGCAAGGAGAATGGGTGGCTTGCACTCAAAGGACCTGAACTCCCCTATCATTTTCAGGGAAGAGTTCATAAGCAAAATTTGGGGTGAGGGCTGCAGGGTGTGTGACTTTCTTCTGATTTCTGGTGGTGAGGTAAGGCGGTGCTCCAGGAATCTTGTGCTCAGGCTGAAGTTTCTGTCCTCCGCCTGGGTGCAGGGGGTGGGGTGGGGGGGGTGGGGTGGGGGGGTGGGCATTCTGTGCCTGCAACTATTGTTGGACTTAAGTCCATGTGCCTGACACACAGTGAGGCCAAACAAATGAAACGTTGGAGTTTGGAGCAGAGAAAGGTTTATTGCAGGGCCAAGCAAGGAGAATGGGTGGCTTGCACTCAAAGGACCTGAACTCCCCTATCATTTTCAGGGAAGAGTTCATAAGCAAAATTTGGGGTGAGGGCTGCAGGGTGTGTGACTTTCTTCTGATTTCTGGTGGTGAGGTAAGGCGGTGCTCCAGGAATCTTGTGCTCAGGCTGAAGTTTCTGTCCTCCGCCTGGGTGCAGGGGGTGGGGTGGGGGGGGTGGGGTGGGGGGGTGGGCAGGGAGAACAACTCTAAGATGTGTATCAGATTGTTATGTTCCTCCCTTGAGGAGGAACTAGGACCCTGCTTTATTACTACACTATTGTTCGACTGCCTTTCCTTTGTTTCTGCGTTCCCTCACTTCTCTAATTAGTAACTGTTTGACTCTGCCCTTTGGAACTCAGGGAAGGTCTAGGAGGCTGAGGCCTTTTCCCTACAAACAAGAAACAGGGGACACGGAAAGGCTTTCCTACTCAGGAGGACCCTGGTTTCACAACCCTGCACACATGGCAGACCCTCAGGCAAAGTGTGTGGAGCTGAAATAAAGGCAGGTTTGAGCATTACCCCCAGGGAATTGTCTGACAACCTGGGAGGCAGTTCTCAGCCTGGGCTCCTGGAAGAACATAAGCAGAAATGGTGGAGAGTCAGGGATGGGGGTCTGACTGTGGTTTAGATGGATTTGTTTCCAGACTGCTTAACCAGGTCCCATTGTGTAGGTGGAAATCAAGGCTGAGCATCTGTATAAAGTTATCCCAGCTGTTACTATGCGTGTTTTATGATCATTTCCTTCCTCTTCATTCTTCCCCCTCAAGCTATGCTAAAGAAAACTCCAACAGGGCCAAAGAGGTCAGGAGTCTTCCTCCCCTCCCCTCTGTCTGGCCTTCCAGGCTATATGCTTAGGATCCCTACATTGACCCTTTCTCCCCGGAGCCCAGCAGGTCTGGGCTGGCCTTGCTCAGCAAATGGTTCCTACATTTTTCCCTATCATGTGGCCTAATTACCTCCAGGCCGTGGGACACCTTTGAGCATATTAGGAAAAGGCCCTCTTTTCTGAGTGTGGCTGCAGCCCCCACCCCAGGGTGCTCAGCTTGGTGGGTCCACTGTCCCTCACTGGACCCCTTGGCAGGAAGCCCTTGTGCAGTCAACAGCCTGCACAGCTGTACAGGGCTTTGCATCAATGTGAGCCATCATGCAATTTTTTCCCATCTTTTTTTTTTTTTTTGATGCCTGTCTCTTTTGCTCAAAGTAATGTTTTTGAGATATTTTTATTTGAATAAGCAGTTTATTCTCTTTTAAAAACTGAGTAATTTAACCTTGTATGAACACATCACAAAACACTTATCCATTCACTTAATAATGTACATTTGGGTTAGTTCAAGTGTGAGGTATTATGAACAAAGATATTGTGAATATTAACTCACCTGTCTTT
>NC_041215.1:42005764-42090129 GCF_002837175.3 Physeter macrocephalus | reverse complement strand
GCTGCAGGTTCGTAGTTCCTGTTGTTTTTGGTGTCTGTCCCCAGTGGCTAAGGTTGGTTCAGTGGGTTGAGTAGGTTTCCTGGTTGGGGGGACTAGTGCCTGTGTCTTCCCATCTTGTAGCTGGGAAATCTGCAAGCACAGCACCTCCTGTGAATGAGTTTACCCTACCATTTCGTCTTCAGGTAATTTCTTCATCGAAATTGGTGTTTTCTTGGTGCAAGTTAAAGAACACCGAAAGGCCTTGACAACTAATAAGTAACTTTGGGGAGGGGACATTTGAACACACCTTCCTAGGTCTTTGGTATTTATATAGTTGGCACCTTGGCTCTGTTTTACTCTCTTAATGCTTGACCATTCCCCCCTGCCTCTATAAACACACAATAAACAGATCTTATTTATTTTTATTGTATTCACCCACTCTGTCTCCTAAGCTACCAGGATCTGCTGCTTTTTGACTGCTTGGCAATGTGCATTTTATTTCCCACTCCTAATTGCTTTCTTGATTTACCAGTATTTTTATAGTAGTTTAGAAAATTTTACTCTAAACCGTTAGAAAAGGAATTAAAATTACAAGCTGCTGGGTGGTAGCCAGAGGCTCTGGCACGCAGGCCACCTAACAGATGATGGCTGCCTGGGCTATCTCTTGGCTGTGGGTCCCTCTCCAAGTTCACCTGAGGGTCTTAACTCCCTGAGTTCTAATAATGGAAGCAGAGCTGCAACTGGCATCCCAAGTATAATGACCAAATTCTACCAAACAACATTCCAAGTTTTGCAGAATGAAAGGACACAAGCCTTAAAACAGTGAAATAAACAGACTAAAACTCTAACTAAATATTTACAGCAACTGGAATCCTCTGGTTAATTAAGTTAGGTTTTAAATTCTGTTTTAATGTTGGAAATTATCTTTAAATATCATCCTGCTTGACACTAAAGCAGTACAGAATTCTCAGAATTGATCTATGTACACATTCTCAAGAACTGCAAATTGGCCTTTATCTCTTTAGAGCAGTGTTTCCCAGCCTCTGTGCTATCCATAATTTTCCCTGGATAATTTTTGGTGTGTGTGTGTGTGTGTGTGTGTGTGTGTGTGTGTGTGTGTGTGTGTGTGGTCTGTCCTGTGCATTGTAGGACGTTTAGCAGCATCCCCAGCCTCTGCTCACAAGATGCCAGGAGTAACCCCCTGTCCCGAGCTGTGACGTCAGTGTCTCCAGACATTGCCAAATGTCCCCTGGGGTGGGGGCGAGCAATAGTGCCCCCAGGTGAGAAGCGCTGGGTTTACACTTTTCTGACACACCTTGAATGTCACTTCCTAGACTGAGCCCCTTCTATCCATTAGTTTTTTTAAGAAAAATTTGACATGTATTTCACATTAGAATATGGAAACATTCTCATCATTTGAGTCTCCCAGTTGTTTGATGCACATCATGAGAATCTATTCTGTAGAGAAATGACCAGTTTTCTGTCTTCATGTGCCTTGGTGGCTCTCTTCCTGTAGTATAATAATGATAATGTGCTGGGGAGCCTGAAATCTCTGTTTCCTCTGGCCACGAAATGCCCCTTGATATTCTTTCATCAGCACACAGCTTGCTCAGGAGTTAGGACGTGGAAGGCCCCTTGGTGGTCAGTCCAGTGCCTGCCTTTGTGGGCGGTTGATGTCTTAGGCATGTTGAATCTTTGCAGATTCAGCACTGTGTTGTACTTCTGGGTAATCATGAATATTTACAAGGGGATACATATAAACAGCATCTAAATGTCATATCAAATATCCTCCAGTGCAGCAGTGATTTTTATTAAAATTTATTTCTAATTTGAGGAATATTGGCTCTTTGCAGGGCTATACAGATTTCCTTGCACAGGTCATGAAGAGGACTTTATTTCAGATCATTAAGTACTTAAGGGCCTATAATAAACGTATATGGTCTTCTGAGATATGAGCCTGGGCTGATAGGATATCAAGGGACACTAGAAGGGCACGTGACTTAACGTGAGGAGAGGAGGGTTCTAGTCCCAGCTTTTAGACACACTGATGATGGGGCCTCAGTAAACTTGCTTCCCTTCCTGGACCCCAGTGCTTTTTCTGTTAAATAAAGATGTTGGACTAGACGGACCATCTCTAAGGACGTTTCCAGCTTTAAGTGAAAATGTAAGATTTTAATTAAAGTGATAATGAGCTTGGTATTTTCAAATATAATTAAATTGAGTCAGAGAGTTATCTTTTTCTAAGAGGAGGGTTAGTGGTAGAATATTAAAAAATTATATTTATTCCATCAGTGAAACTTGCAAAGTGATGGATATAATTAATGTTGCCATGGAGAATTTGTGGCTGGAGAATCAAAGCTCTCTTTGCAGTTTCTTCATTTGCAGTCTCTGCTCTCAAGTGAACCTCTTTGGAAGATATGTGTCTGGAGACTGAGGGTGGGGCTGACTGTACTTTCCTCTCTCTGGGAATCTGGAGACCTGAGTGCCAGTTCTAGCTTTGCTCTGTGCTTTTGGGCAAGGCACTTTGTGTCTCAGGGCTCCAGTCTCACTCTGATGTGAGAAATTAAGCTTTGGTCCTGTCTAGAAACCGATAATGTAGCAGGTGGGCTGCTGCTATCCTAGAAAAGCCTGCTTGCAAGGCTGGCCTTTGGGTGGCATGTGGGGACTTGACTAGTGAAGCATGGATATGACACTTTCAATGATCAGAGGGGCTCACTGAGCCTAAGCTCTCTGTAGAAACAGTGTGGTTTATGCTGAGCACCTGCTTGCCTTCTGGTAGTCTGGGGTTTTAGTACCTGCTAGACAGGAGGTAATTATAAGACAAGCCCCGCGGCCCACGTCCTCCCGCATAAAATCCCCAGGTGCTGAGTCTCTAATGAGCTTCTCTGGGACACAACACTTCGTCCCTGTTGTCCCAACTTATTGCGGGAGGAATTAAGCACATCCTTCTCTACCTCGCTGGGAGAGGACTCTTGGAAGCTTGTGTCTGGTCTCCTCTGGCCTTTGCTGATTTGGCTTTGTATCCTTTTGCTGTAATCAGTCTTGGCTGTGGCTGTGACTAAATGCTGATTGTTGTGAGCCCTGGTGAGTCACCAGGGCTGCTGATGTAGGTAATCTAAAAGTTGAAAATCTATACAGTAGAATTCTTTGGATTTTTTTTTTTCGGGGTAAAAATAATATCCATACCTTAGGCTTTCCCCACCGCTGAACTTGGTAGTGAGTAAAGGTCATGGCAGAGGCAAGTGGGGGTGAGCTGTCAGAAATCCCCCTGTTCTGTGGTTAAACTATAGCCTAGTTGGTTAGAAAATAAATGCCAGTGAGAAAGGATCACTACAAAGTGAGACGGTAACTAGGCAATACCATTTCAGCCATTATCCTATTAGCTGTGTGCATCCTTTGTTGTCAAATTAGATGTAATTGGATTCTTAAGACTGAGGATATTTATAATTTGAGGGCAGCTTATTGTTTGCAGAGATCCTTGCGTGCATCAGTTCTTAATTTATCTTTGACGTGAAGCCAACTTGAGTGGGGGAGCTGTGTTTAGCATTGAGTGTTCTGATTGAAAAAGAGGTTCATGTGTTGTAGCCATCAAGAGTGTTCAGGTTACAAGCAATAGAGATGCCTCATGTTAATTTAAGCACAGTAAATGAGAACATATTACTGAGTGCAATTGGCTGGATCCGTGGCCTCAAGTGATGTTGTCAGAATTCTCTGTCTCTCCTGCCAACCACTTCCTTCCTTCTCTCTCCTCTCTCCTTTATTCTGTGTCAGCCTCATTCTTAGGTTGACTCTTCAATTTGTGGTGGCCTTGAATTATCTCAGAAGGCAGGGCCATCCTAGTATCAAGTACCCCCACTGGAAAGGGGCAGACCCCCCCCAAAAGAAAAGATTTCTTATACCTGAACAGAAAATCAGAATGAGCAAAAATAACTGTCTAGGATATGTGGATCCCAGAAAAAAGTTCCACGGTGTCCACAAAGTTGAGTATTGTGGGTCCCCTTGGTTGGTGGTAGTTGGTGGACGTCTTCGAGGACCATCTCTGAGTATGGGAACAGAATACGGCCTTATTTTCCCTGATGCGTAATAATTGTATTAGGGGGGCTTTCCTGGTGGCACAGTGGTTAAGAATCCACCTGCCAATGCAGGGGACACGGGTTCGAGTCCTGGTCTGGGAAGGTCCCACATGCCGCGGAGCAGCTAGGCCCGTGCGACACAGCTGCTGAGCCTGCGCTCTAGAGCCCCCGAGCTACAAGTGCTGAGCCCTCGTGCTACAACTGCTGAAGCCCATGGGCCTAGAGCCCGTGCTCCGCAACAGGAGAAGCCACCGCAATGTGAGGACTGCGCAGCGCAACGAAGAGTAGCCCCCGCTCGCTGCAACTGGAGAAAGTCCATGCGCAACAACAAAGACCCAATGCAGTCAAAAATAAATAAATAAATAAATTTATTTATTTTAAAAAAATTTGTATTAGGGGCTTGATTTGTGCCAGAGGCTGGGCATTGGCTAGAACACGAGTCCTACCTGCAAAGGACTGTATGTAATGTGAAGACCATCCCCCTTATTAATGTGCATAGGGAGCCTTCATATATGTGTTTTTCAAGTGTTTGTTTTAATTACCTCTTTGCAGCTAAATTTTGACAGAACCCTAGCTCTTAATCAAGGTAAAAAGGAAGTTGCTATGATGGAAAGGGGGTAGGAGTAGAGTGGGAGACCCTGTGTGATTCCTAAAGGTTGTAAACCTATAGAGCCTAAGGAATTGATTTAGAAAAACCCTGAGGTAGATGGGCCAACCATGGTTAAGAGTTTCATTCGCTATCCTGATAGGTAGTTATGAGTTATTTATCAGCACTGAGTGGAAATAAAGCTGGTCCTATCAGGGAAGAATTATTGTCATAGGATCAAGAAAAACCATGACTCCTTAGTTATACTTTCTTCTAGGGGCATCAGCACTGATTCCTCTTTGATTTATAGCTCAATATCACTGGGAGATTGTCCCAGTTCATGTAAAATGCCAAAAACACAGCTCTCACGTATAAAATTCTACCGGAGCTCAGTTCAGGCTGTTTGTCTCAGGCACTATGGGTCTTTGGCTTAGTGACACCATGGAGTGTCTATAATTCACGTTCGAGGGTTGTATCGTCCATATTTGTTCTTGCGACTGAGCCTAGGCTTCTCCTGTGAAGTTGTGTTGATTGTGTGATGGGTCTGCTGATATCTTTTCTTTGCTGTTGTACTCTCTACACCTTAGAATGCTCACAGGGCACATGCATAGCTGATGCATTTGTTGACTTAGAAACTGAACTTAAGATTTATTTCCTTTATTCTTGTTTCTACCTTCTTGAAGGCCATGATGACTCATGCTGAAGGTTAGTGAAAGCTGACAATATTTTACTAAAACATAATAGACCTGGGACACCCCAAAATATAGCAGTTAACACATGCTTTCAAATATTGTAAGGTGAATTATATTTGTTGAGTAAATTACCTTATTCTATGATAAATCTTATTTGGATCACATTTTATTTTTTTAAGTGATAAGAATGCTAAGCTTATGCACTGAACTACTTCAGGTGTGATGGTGACCTTTATATAAGAAAACAGGTAAGTTTTCAACCCCCTACAGAGGGAGCAATGTAGCCAAGTGCAGACCTGACCTCTTTAGCCACTGCAAAATACATTCTCTGACCTTCGTGTCTAGGAGACAAAGTGAGTGTCCAGGACAGTTGTATCACTGAGGATGTTTGCATTTGTTCCTCCTCCTCTTGATTATCCATCACCACCACCCCCAACTAGGAAGGAAATGATTTGTTGCAATGGAGAAAAGTGCTATCTTCGGGCCATTAATTTCGGGCAGTCTCTAACCTTTAATTTTACTTTGTGGATATTGACAAATAGTGGGTCTAGGTGATTTTTTTTTTTCTTTTTGTTTTTTGGGCTGCGCTGTGCGGCTTGTGGGACCCTGGTTCCCCGACCAGGGATCAAACCCGGGCCCTTGGCAGTGAAAGCACGGAGTCCTAACCACTGGACCGCCAGGGAATTCCCTAGGTGATTTTTAACTGGAAAGTAGGCCCAGGTAGTCTAAAAAGTTAAAGGCCAGCAACTCTAATCTCCATCTGCACAAGCCCTTTTTGGCTAAATCCAGTTGAAATGTACTATGGCAAGCAACTACATAATAATTGGTTGGCAGTGGCTGTATCAAAAGTGGTTAGCTTTCTTTCTCTGGTTGTGGCGCATGAACCTCTATCTCCACCTTGGAAATAGATGCAGGTACGTATGCAGAGTAAGGGACCCAAGGCATACAAAAGGATGTACAGTGGAATGATAGCATCCTTTAAACTTCACACTCCCAGTCCCCTTCTGAGGTCATCATCATCATCTGCAGTTGTGTAACTTCTCTGAAATTTTATCTGCCTATGTATGCATTTATTTCTGTACATACATGCACAATCTATTAATTACCTTGCTTTATTCACTCAATACATTTTGCAGCATTACAAATCTTTTTCAAAGAGCTTAATTATATCATCTCATAGAATGAATGTGCAATAATTTACTAAATCACTACCTTCTAAATGGATACCTAAGTGGTTAATGTTTTGCTGTTTCACATCTGTAATAAACACTCTTATGTGTATTCTTCCTGCACTTATGTCAGTACAAGTACAGTAATTCCCCTGCATATGAACCTTCAAGTTGCAAACGTTCAAGGATGCGAACGTGTGTTCACATGTCCAATCACGTAAGTTAGTTCACATGTCTGGCGTACATTGTCACGTGCAGCTTGACCTCCGTCTCCTATTGCGATGATCCTTCAGCTCTACCACCTCCCCACCTCCTCTCCCTCCCCCAGTCAGTAACCCTTCTTGCCTGTTCACTCAATGCCAGCCTCTGTATGCCAGCCGTTGTACTGTACTACTGTACTTTTCAAGGTACTGTACTGTAAGATTAAAAATGTTTATTTTTTGTGTTTGTTTGTTTTTTATGTATTATTTGTGTGAAAAGTATTATAAACCTATTACAGTACAGTACTATTTAGCCGATTGTGTTAGTTGGGTACCTAGGCTAACTTTGTTGGACTTACGAACAAATTGGACTTAACGAATGCACTCTTAACGAATGGAATTTGTTTGTAGGTAGGAGACTTACTGTACCACCAATTTATACATTCTACTGCTGAACATTTGGATTGTTTACAGTTTTGACAATTAGGAACACTGCTGCTGTCAACATTTTTGTAAGAATCTTTCCCCCCCACCCCGGTACGCGGGCCTCTCACTGTTGTGGCCTCTCCCGTTGCGGAGCGCAGGCACAGTGGCCATGGCTCATGGGCCTAGCCGCTCTGTGGCATGTGAGATCTTCCCAGACCGGGGCACGAACCCATGTCCCCTGCATCGGCAGGCGGACTCTCAACCACTGCGCCACCAGGGAAGCCCTGTAAGCATCTTTTGGTATCCATATATATGTATGCATTTCTCTTGGGTATATAGTAGTGGAATTGCTGGGTCATAGAGTGTGACTAGCTTTTATAGATACTGGCAACCAGTTTTCTTAAGTGTTTGTACCAATTTACACTTCCACCAGCAGTTTTTAAGAGTTCCAGTTGTATCACATCCTTGCTAACATTTGAAATGGTCAGCCTTTTTTTTTTCTTGTGTAGTGGTATCTCTTTGTGGGTTTTAATTTTATTTTTCCTGGTGACTAATGAAGGTGAGCATATTTTCATATGTTTATTGGTCATTTGTCTATCATCTTTCATGAGGAACTTGTTAAGTCTTTTGCCCATTTTCCTACTGAGTTGTTTTTCTCTTATTGATATGTAAGAATTCACATATTTTGGATAGAAGTCTGCTAGTAGTTATAAGTTTTGCAAATATCTTCTACTGCTCTGTGGCTTGCTGTTTTGCTCTTTTAATGAGGTCTTTTAATGTAGTTTAATTTACTGATCTTTCCCTTTATGATGAGTATATTTAAGTCCTGTTTAAGAAATCTTTTACTTCCTGTAAGATTATGAAAATATTCTCCCATATTATATTTCACATATCTCCTATGTTGTCATTTACTTAGCATATTTATATCTACAGCTCATCTACAATTGTGTTTTGTGTATGGTGTAAGGTAGGGTCAGCGGCCCAGCACCATTTATTGAAAAGATGTTTTTTACCCCCAGTGTACTTCAGGAGTATCTTTGTTGTAAATCAAGTGACCATATATGTGTGGTTCTTTTTTTGTTTTGTGGTCTTTCTGTTTACCCTTGTGTCAGTACTATTCTATCTTAATTATTATAGCTTTGAAATAAATCTCGATATCTGGTAGTGACTATCTTCCAGTTTTTGTGTTGTTCAGGACTGTCTTGCCTATTTTGACTCTTCACTTTCTACGTAAACTTTAGAATCATCTGATCAATTCTCTCACAAAAAATCTGCTAGAATTTTGATTGCCAGTTGTGAGTCTTCTATCCATGAACATGGTACATCCTTCCATATGTTTAGTCTTCTTTAATTTCTCTCGACAATGTTTTATTATTTTTCTAGGTAGAACTCTTACACATTTTTCATTAGTTTTTCCCCTAGGTATATGATTTTTATGCTGATGCAAATAGTATCTTTAAAAAAATTGCATCTTCTTAGTGTCTGTGGCTAGTATAGAAATAACCAGTAATTGTGTGTTAACTTAATGTCTGGTGGCCTTGCTGAATTAATGTCTTAATTCTCTCTGGTTCCCTGGTTCTGTCTGCCAGTTTGTCATCCTCCCTGTTCTAACAATTGGGGCTGTATGGCGAGCTGGGGCATGAAGGGAGCATCATGCAGCTTTAATTTGAGTACCTTTTCTCTGGATGGTTTACATTCAGACTCAGTTATCTACCTTGGGGAGCATCTTCCTGCCCTGTGAGCATGGCTGAGGGTGAAACCTCTGCCCCTCTCCTTGAAGATGCCACTGGTTTCCCAACTGCCTGAGTTTTGTACCAGTGGCTGTCTGAGCAACCACTCCTTTGGTTTCACCTTCCTTGCTTTCTAGTGTGTGGAGTGTGGGGAAGGGGGAAGGGTTCAGGAGTGAATGCTTCAGCTCACTCCCAAACTTAGAAAACTCACAATTCGATGGTACAATCATCAAGAGCCCAAACAATGACCCCCTTACAGGCAACAGCAAGATTGAAGTATGTTATCAGCTCTCAGCATATTCCTTCTGTATAATGTAAACTTTAATGTATTTGGTAGATATTCTTTAAATTGGGGGTTTGAGGTTGGCCACTTCCTAGTTTCTTTGATCATTATATTCTTTCTCTAGTTTTCCATGCTTCTTGTTGCTTTGGTGGGTTTTATAGAGAACGATAGGGAGGGAGGGGAGAAAAGGCCTTTATTCTACCATGTTTAACTTTCATTCTTTGAGTGATAATGTTAACGGTTTTCTAATGACTTTGATTCAGCTCAAGTGAGTAAATAATTATTCAGCACCATCTCTTTAAGCCAAGTCTTTGAAGTCTTATTCAGTGTATTCCTCTTCCCCAACAATATATTCTGTTTTTTAAAAAGTTCCTTTAGTAACTCTTTAAACCAAAGGAGTCCAATGTGTGGTATGTGTCAGCAGTGCCAGACTAAGGGCATCTTAGTCATCTGACAAGGTTGACCTTGGGTGGCAACATCGACACCATCGCGAGCTCTAGTTGCGCATGGCATTAGCTTTTGGTTCTGGTGTGAATTAATGATTACATATTAAGTGAAAAGCTGACATTATTATTAGGGCTTAGAGATTTCTCAAGAATTTATTGCTCAATAAGCATTTATTAAGCATCCACTCTGGGCTGGTGCTTTCACAGGCCTTGGAGATAGAGAGTTGAATACAGTGTAATCAGCCTGATTTCAGGTCTTCATAGGCTGGTTGGAGAAGACACAAGGATCATTTCTGTGTGGTGAAAGGTGAGGGCAGCAGGGACAGGGGCTTTGGGTGCCAGAGGACAGATGCTGAGCCAACTTGGAAATAAGGGCCTGAGAATGAGCGTTCAAGCTTCAAATTCGCAGCAACCACACTCAGAACAGAAGGCTAGAGTTGACAGACTGTGAGGTTCTGTTTTATAACATTCCCCCATCTCTGATTTCTGTTCAGTGAATGCTTTATTTATGAGGCAAAAGTAGCAGCGTTCTATGATTAAGGGATAGTTAGGGCTTTTAGAGGTATATTTCATCAAATCGCAGGGCAATTCATACCTGTATCCCCACCTCATCACAGCAGTGTGTGGCACATAGTAGATGCTCAATAAGCATTTATTTATTGAATGAAAGAATGATTGGGGAGCTCAGCCTCCTCATGTTCATCTGGAGAGGGTTGCAGGACAGGGCCAAGTGTCGTCTGAGGACCCCTGGCCAAGCCACCCACAGGCAATAGAGCTGTGCTCACAGTAACCAGAGTACAGGGAGGAATAAAATTATATGTAAGGCAGTTGACGTTCAGCAAGAACCTTGCTCTTCCCCTTAGTTCTGGCGAGTGAGGTCTTTGGAATGATTGTAAGAACAAGTGAGGGTGGATCGTTTACTCCACTGATGACAGTCCGTAAAGGATCATCAAAGTTGGGTAACCGTGCTTCCAGCAGCTCATCCACCTCTTTATTCCCTGTTTGTAGAAGAAGCGAAGTGAAAGTGTGCTGTGTTGCTGAAGAAACTCTGGCATGAAAAGCTGGGCTCTTGGCTTTTCATCCCTGAACTGGTGCCTCCTGTGCCTTGGGACCCTTGAGAGCCTCTCGAAATCCCGACTTTCCCTGTTAAGTAGCAGTTGTCCCGTTCATGTTCCAGGAACGCTGATTTCCCGCTCTGGAGTGGGGGTGGGTGCTTTTCATGTTACACTCATTGAAGCAGAGCGAATGAATGTCTGGTGTGTGTTGGAAGGAGTGAGGTGCGCTGGTCCAGGGTGGAGACTCTCCCTGGGTTATTCTCATTCTGACTTTCTTTTTTCATGTACTTTTTATTCTGTGCTGGCTCTTGGCTTTCTGGGTTCAAGGCCGTTCTGGCTCTTCCCATAGTCCCAGGTCTTTGTCATTTGCAGATGCTCCAAGTTCTCTAAAAGAATGGGCCTTACAGAGGCTGCTTTCTCTGTGATGCCTTGCAGAGTGCTGGCTGCCACTCCCGTTTGCTCAGGGAATGGCTGCCTGGTCATGCATCTGGGCCTCTTGGTGCATGTTGAACCCCAGTCCTGTCTGCTTTCTCCCCGAAGAGTTTGTTCACTGCAGGTTGAAGCTAAGCAGTAGGCGTCGTTTCAATCAGTCAATCAAGTTGACGGCTCTTGTGTGTTCAGGCATTGATTTAGGCATATGAGAGACACTGAGGAACAAAACAGAAAAGCCTATGGCCTTTGTAGTGCTTACATTCTAATGTGTGAAGTGGGGCAAATGGTATACAGTATTCATAGATAAGTAAGTGGGATGGTGTGGTAGAAGATGTATGTGCTCTAGATAAAGGAACCCTAGAGCATGGTAAGGGGAAGGTTGCAGTATTAAGTAGGGTTTCCAGGACAGGCCTACAAGGTGAGCTTTGAACAGAGACCTGAGGGCAATGAGGGAGTGAGCCAGTCGGATTCTGTGGTAAGAATGCTCCAGGCGGAAGAATGAGATAGAACCCAGACCAGCAGGAGCATGCCTGGCTGAGGGGAGGTCAGTGAACAGGTGCGGCTGTAATGGAGGAGGTCCGTGCATGGGACCTCCTCCATTGTAAGGACCTAGGCCTTTCCTGGGAGTGGGACAGCTAGAACCACTCTGGCTGCATGTTGAGAAAGCAGGGGGACGGTTGGGAGGATGGGGAGTTCAGGCAAGACACCTTGGGAGTTGCTTCCTGTTATAAACCTGAATGCAAATTCATCTTTCATTGCAGAGCTCCCCAGGTCACCATCAAATGATGCTCCCCACCCCATTGCAGTAGCTCAAGGACAATATTTTCTAACCTCTTCATGACTGTCCTTGCTGTGGGTCACACAGGTTATTGTGGGTGTGGGATGGTGGAAGGGACTTTATGGCCACTTTTTGTACATGACCTGCCTCTTGTCATGTGAAAGCAAGAGAAACCTTCATAATCATCCCTGAGGTCTTGGCAAGAGCTTCCCTGTCCGCAGACAGGCAGAGCCCTGGAGGGTGGGTGGGCATTGCCCATAGCCTACCTGGGCTAATGACTGCTTCTCAGGTTCTAGGGAAGATGAATCTCTCAAAGAATGGTGTTGGCTTTGAGAACTGACCCACCCACCGTACAGCTTTCTGTAACTTGTCAAGAGCCAGATCTGACAGTGGAAACGTTGGAGGCTACTGTTCATTCAGTAAAATGAATATTTAGCAGGGATTTTGCTGGGAACTGCAGACACAGAGGTGAAACTACTGTCCTTTCCCTTAAGCTGCTCAGGGCTATACCCTCAAGCCTGCCGGGTCAGCTGGATACCAAGAGGGGCCAGGCGGGTGAGCGAGGCCAGCTGGGTCCAATGCTGCAGGAAAGGCAACTGGCCAGGAACACGCCCCATCCAAACACAGCGCTGCACCGCTGAAAGGGACTGCCCAGCACCCGCAGATCTCAGGTTTTCCTGACTTTAAAATGTTGGTAGCCAGTTCTGATGCTTGAATAATACTGTATCGGTCAAACAAAAACTTCTGAATTTCATCCTTAGGTGCCCTTTTGCAAATCATGGTCTAGACAGACCAAAATATTGGGCTGGCCAAAAAGTTCGGTGGGGGTTTTCCGTACCATCTTACAATACAAAGTCGTCACTGTGCTGCCGCTGAAGATGAGTAGTTGAACGGGCTAAGCAGTTCTGTTGATCTATTTTCCTAACTGCTTTACCCTCTTCCTTCAGCGGTGACTGAATTCAGCATCCTGTCACTCATTTATTGGTACGTTATATTCTTGTTTGAGTGGGAGGGAGCGTCTGGAAGCTGTTGCAGGTTCTCGTGAAGTGGGTCAGAACATCAGTCAGTTAATTTTGACTCCTGCTGCCGCCTGGGTTGCAGCAGCACAATGAAGGTGGATGATGGAAGAATGGGTTCGCAAATGGCGTTAGTTCCGTAGCTGTGGGAGGGGTGGTTGGTAGGCGTGGGAGGGCCAGAGGTGGTCTAATTAAAGTGGGGTTGATTTATTAACGGAGCTGTACTGGGCACAGAATTTAGCAATGGGAGGTGTTATGGGACCTGAGGTATTGCTGAAGAGTGCTAAGGCTCAAGACAATTACTGCCTGACTTTGGTGAGAATGACAGATGGGTCCTCGCTGTTGGATAAATTTCGCCTGCAGCTGAAACGGCATTCTTTGTTTCACCCTTGAGGGGCTCTCGGCCTTGACCCTCAGTTGCCTTGCTGGCTCTCTCACCTCCCTGTGCATTTCCAGGACCTCCCTGTGCATTTCCAGGGCACTTTGTCTGCACCTCTGCAAGCCTGCTGCTTACTCAGCTGCGGGATTTGCATGTGGCTTTGCCCTAACAATGGGTTGCCTGGGTCCGCTCCATTTTCCAGCTGTCCTTCTGTTTGAATTGGAGTTTCCAGCTGAAGTGATTTCTGGCCTGAGTGGGACTTAAAGAAGTTCTGGTCTTCAACCAGACCTGTATAAATATTTCCATAGGACTTCTGTTGTATGTGTGCTTCTGGGAGTGTAGCTGTTATTACCCCCTTGACATGTTATTGAAAGTGGAGTGTAGGACACGCAAAAACCACGGAGGCTGGAGGTCCCTTAGACGGGAAGTGACATTTTGCTTGTGTCCCTGGCCTGCCTGCCCGCACCATGCTTCTGAGAGCTCTTTGGGGCATTTGCAAGCTGCTCCTGTAGGTGATTTGGCCTCGGGAGATGGATTTCAGAAATGGAGACGTAATAAAGATGTGTATGGTAGTATGCGTTCCTCTTAGCCAGAAGCATTCGTGAGCTCACAATGCCACCTGCTCTCAGATGTGCGTGATAAATCTGATTTCTGCTCTGCTGATTTACATCTTTGACTACGTTGTTACAAGTCGGATCATTTTTCCCCCAAATAAAATGGATTTCTTTTTCTAACTTGAATGGTCATATATGATGGTTGTGGAAAACGTAGGAAATACAAAAAAAGTAGAAAGGAAAGAAATCCACTCAAACAGCCCTCAAATATTCCAACCCACCAAAGATTAACCACTGTTATGATTTGAGGGATTTTTAAAAAGTTGTTTTCAATGCATTTTTAAAGTGTAGTTGTACTGTATCACATATATCATCTTGTCTCTTGCCCTATTCTACCTAATTTTTTTGCTCAAACAGTAAGGAAATCTATGATCTACATAACTTCCCTCTTACTCCCTTTTGTCTCGGACAGAATGGCCTCATAGATGTCAGGTGTCCCACCTCAGGGCCTTTGCAACTGACTCCTCTCATTATCTGGAAGTTTCTTCCTCCAGATGATTGCACTGCTCACTTCCTCACCTCCTCCAGACCTTTGCTCAAGTCTCACCTTCTCAGTGAAGCCTCTTCTGACCTCTCCATTCAGTTTGCACCTGTACCAGGCAGAACCCCTCCTGACCAAGACCCATCCTTTCCCGCAGCACCCAGTCCTGGTGGCACCAAATACGCCAGCTGTTTATTGTCAATACCGTTATTCTATCTAGTATGCTAATATCAACGTTAGCCAACAGCACTCTTGGTAAACATTTTTGAACAGCTATGTATAGCTTATTCTTTAAATGGACCATTCTTTAATCATTACCCTACTGCTGGATATTTAAATTGCAACCAGTGTTTTGCTATTATAAATCATGCAAACCTACTGTGAAGCTTTTGTGTAGAAGGTGTTTGTCCATTTCTTAGGCATTAAAAGAGATTCTTGGAAAAGGGATGACTGGCTCAAGGTCTATTAAGACTCATTTGGCTGCCAGTGATACAAACTCAATTCAGACTGCCTGAAAAATTATTGGATATTATTGACTGATGTATTGATATTTGAAAAATATAGGGCTAGACTTCAGGTAGCGCTGATTTCAGAGGTTCAGTCCTTGTCACCAGTGGTTTGATTTGTGTCTGTCTTAATAACTGCTTTCCTCCACATTGGCTTCATCCTAAGGCAGCCTCCCCTCATTTGGGGCAGAATTGCTACTAGGCAGCTCCTGTTTTCTTGCTGCCAGCTCTACTGTCCCCTCTTAGAAAGACATCCTCTTTCCAGTATTTTCAGCAGAAACTCAGGACTGGTTGTCACTGACTCAAATTGAATTGTGCCATCTCTGAATCATTAACTTTGGCCTCGGGACAGGGATAGACTAGAGTGGGGGTCACAGTGCCGTCCCACTCAAACCCCATAGTCTGAGGGTAGGGGATATACTGTTTCCCGGAGGAGCCTCCTGGCCCTTCTACCCGAATGGCGAATGGCTGCTGGGAAGGCCCCAAACTATAGATCTTCACTTGACTTAGGAACACCTTAAGAACCCTGTGTCTTAGTATATAAAAAACAAGACACAAGACAGCAGGGAAAGTGAGAGGAGCCCAGTTGCTAAGCGTGCATTTTTGGGTGTGCTAGGCCAGCCTAATCAGATGGCAGCCTAATTCCACTCTGAACACAGGGTCAACGGTCGGGGTGGGGGAATGGGAGGAGGGAAGCCAAGGCCTCAGCTCCCTGGGGAATGAGACTCACTGGCCTGTAGGCTGTACCACCTCCTTGAGTGCGTGGTTCAGTGATGAGTGTTAAGAGACAAGTTCTGAATGTAAGGATCAGAAACATTCCTGAAAATTTCCCTGATTTTCCCACTGCTACCAGTGGTATCCAGATGAACCTGTAGGCTGCTGATGGTTGGGCGTGTAGCCGAAATTCGGCCTCTCTACACCGCTCCCGAACTGAATCTCAGAAACAGAGTTTTGGGTAAAGTAGAAAAGAATGGCTTGGGCCACAGCAGGCTAATGCCCTCAAAGCTGTGTGTCCCCACTTGGGGGGCGGGCAGTGAGGAGTTTTATAGTAATGGTTGAAAGAGGAGGGCGTGATCAGCTCGTGGGCATTCTTCTGATTGGTTGGAGGTGAGGTAATTGGGAGTCAGCATCATTAACCTTCTGCTTCCAACAGGTCTGGGGTCTGCGTGCTTGCGGGCAGCAGACAGTTCACTTCTCCCACCTGCTGTGCGTTTCAGTATCTGCAAAACAGCTCGAAGATATTGTTCTGTGTATCCCCTGAGGGGGAACCGGGACCCTGCCCCAAGGCTGCACTATTGTTTCTTTTTTAATTTTTTTTATTGAAGTAGAGTTGATTTACAGTGTTGTGTTAATTTCTGCTGTACAGCAAAGTGACTCAGTTATACAAATACATATAGACATTCTTTTTTTAATATTCTTTTCCATGATGGTTTATCCTAGGAGACTGGATATAGTTCCCTGTGCTAGACAGTAGGACCTTGTTGTTTATCCATTCTAAATGTAATAGCTTGCATCTACCAACCCCAAACTCCCCATAGTGGGAATTTGCACTATTGTTTCTTGGCTGCTTCTCCCTTGTCTCTAAGCTCTCCTCCCTGCCCTGATTAGCAACTGTTTGAACCTGCCCTTTGGAACTCAGGGAAGGTCATAGAGGCTGAATGAAGCCTGTTTCCTGCAAACAAGAAATGGGGGACACAGAAAGGCTTTTGTGCCCAGGAGCCCCACAGGGTCCTGCTAGGTTTCAGGTGTTCCATCCAGGAGCAGCTGTGGTGTGTGTTAAACAGCCTCACACTGCGTGCTGAGGGCCACAGAGGTTTCATTATCTTCAGCTGGGCCTCTGTCTTGACCCAGAGCAGCCTTCCTAGGAGACCTCCACCCTTGCAATGGGATTGGACCTTGCCAGCTTGCAGCATAATGGTCTGAGGTCGAAATGGCCCTTTCTTCTCTGTTGTCCAGTGTTGAATCTATATCACCTGCCTTAAAGGCACCGCTGGACTTTTGTTGGACCTTTGCTGACTTCCCAGCTCCCCTCAGCCAAGTACGTGTGGGCTCCAGGGGCACCTGCCCTGTAATCTCTGCCTTGGTGGGTCATCTTGGCCCAGGATCTCTTCAAGTGAAACTCATTCTTAGCACGAGGGAAGTTGGAAACGCCCTCATGGAAACCCCATAGTTGGCTCTCTTTCTGTGGGAGTAGCGGCTGTCTAAACCAATCCGACCCTTTCCTTTGAGTTCCTTCTTATCCCAGAATTAGGATGTGTCATGTCAGGTTAGGGCCAAGGAAAATAAAGTCATTTACTCTTCAGAAATTCCTAAAAGTTGGGCTGACCTCTTCCATTTGGGTCCCATGCTAACGACTATTTGCTATTCTGTCTTTGCGAGAGCTGGGGAGTCACTCCCAAAGGGAAGCTGCCAGACCTGTGCCCAAGTGGAGGGCCCTTCCGTGCTCCCTCGATTCCCCATGCAATATTCAGCCTTTCCCCCTTTCCATTGCATCAAGGAAATTAGATGGAGCCAATTTAGAAGTAAATGAGACATGGGAATGCCTCCCTTCTCTTCAGGACTCTAGGTGAACCTGGAGCCCTCCTGCTCCAGTTTTCCTTGGTGTGTGTGGGATAGAACAATATGAAGATTCTACCTGTGCTCTCAGTTATTCATCCACTGGGCAGGCTCAAATCGCACAAGCAGAATTTTCCAGTATAGTTGTGAGAGTACGTGGAATCTGTAGCCCACTCTACAAATGCCTGGTATTACCAAATAACTTGATTAAAACATTTTACAGCGAGGGTTTACTGCTTGGAAAGCAGGAGGTCTTCTGTGAAGGCTAGTGGAGGGCTTTTCCAGCTGTGTTGTCCATTCCGTGCTGCCCGGTCCAGACAGTGCAGGTGGAGACAGAGAGGGGGATCCCGCCTGGGCAGCTCTTCGTGTGAGGTATATATTGAGCATCCGTACAAGATGCTAGTAAGAGTTAATAAGGTTTCCATTACTGGTAAAGAAGTCACCCACGAAAAGCACACAACTAAGATATCCTAAAAACAGATTGTAAAGGAAACAAGCCAGATACTCATTTCCATTCATTTCTATGAAATTTTATTAAGCTTCCTTCACAGTTACTGAGAACTTACTGCGAGCCAGGATCAGTGTCTTACAGGGCACTTCAGACCTGGCAAGGGGTCTGCTGCCTTTTTTTTTTTTTTTGCACATGCCAACCTGGCCGGGAGTTGAGTTCTTTGGGAAGGTCCAGTGCCCCTTTGCACCATCACACCCACGTTGCCCTTGAAAGCTGCAGTCGGTCACTGCATACGGCTGGCTTTGCCCTTCTCTCTGTGCCAGTAAGAGTGACAGCAGGGGTGACAGGAGCAGCTCACATCACAAACACAGAAGGCCAGCAATGTAATGGGTTGCACTCACCTCACATAGCCCGAGGACCCGAATGTGGTTGAGTCTCTGGAAAGGCTGGGAAACTTCGAGAAGCTAGCAGTTCTCTCTTGCCCCAGTGCTGTGCTTACCCCTGTAAGAGCTTGTCTCTCTGCTCCTCAGTCTGTGTAGCAAACAGTGTGGCCAACCCTAGCTCTGGTGTTTCAATTCCAACAGCATAAATTGAATGGCTAGACTCTCTCTCTGTCTCAATTCTTTTTTTTTTTTTTTTTTTTGCGGTCCGCGGGCCTCTCACTGTTGTGGCCTCTCCCGTTGCGGAGCACAGGCTCCGGACGCGCAGGCTCAGCGGCCATGGCTCATGGGCCCAGCCGCTCCGCGGCATGTGGGATCCTCCCGGACCGGGGCACGAACCCACGTCCCCTGCATCGACAGACGGACTCTCAACCACTGCGCCACCAGGGAAGGCCAATTCTTTTTTTTTTTTAAGTTTGAAACTTTATTAGAACACTTGCCAATCTTGTGTTGCAATTATCTATAAAATTGTCTATAAAAATCAAGCCAGTAGTTGGTTGCTTATAACATTCAAAAATCCATCAAACTGTTGCCAGGCAAAGAAGATAGGTACATTGACATACTAGATTAGTTCTACCAGGAACTTGGTCAGAATTGGGAGAAATAAGTTCTAGTATATTTATCATCTACATCCTTTAGAACAATAAAATCCTTTCTATTTCTGCTACACAGAGGAATTCTTAATTCATAGAAAATGAAATATGCTTGGGTTACACTGGGTCAGATGACCCTCTCATGGCTGCGGGCAGGGGTACAAAGCACAATATGGCCACCCGGGGTCCATATGGATAAGAGAGAGAGGAGCCCCCAGAGAAGGGACATGTGCTGAGTTGAGTGGGAGTCCAAAGGGGTATTGACCTCCATGCCCTGCATCCATGCCTCCCTTACTCCTTGAGGGAGTGCTTGTAATAACATCTGTGCCCAGAACAATCCACTTCAAAGCCTTGCTGACCCACTGGGTTGGGTTTCATTCTTTATTAGTGAGTGGACATATGCTTGTTTCATATGGCTTTTGCGTGGAGACCTGCCTTATTAAGTCAAATTGAGAACTGTCTTTGAAGCTGGACATTGCTTTGTTGCAGAACAGATTACAGAATTAGACAAAAGCGCTACCCAATCAACTTGCCCCCCAAAAGGTCGACTGATTTTTGAATATGGATGAAATGTGTTTTAATTATAACTGTAACACCTACTTTTTTGTAGACATCTCTTGTTTAAGATAATTTGTTCTTTCTTTTTCTAGACAGTTTTCATGAGGTCCACACTGGATTTTAAGCTCTGGTGGGCAAGAGATTTTATTCCAACCGTGCCAGCAGTGGTGTGTGCATGTAGTTACCACCACTAATTACCTTATTATGGGAACAGTTTGGACGGTTACAGTTTCACTTTCAAAGTTTAATATGGTTCCCAGCTCTCTATTCCCAGTTGTTAAATTCTCAGAGCCTCAGCTGTCATTTGATTGACAACTGCTTGAGCATTTTCATTCTGAAGCTGGCCCTTTGCTGCTTCAGGGCACACTGGGAAGAGAGGGTGTTGCAGGTGAAGTCTGGACGCTTTTCACATCGCTCTTGAATTTTTTTAAGTCTCTGATTTGACAAGTACAGTTAATTTTTAATTTCCTTCTCTTAGAACTTTTCCACTGATGTGTAAAAGGCCATATCAAATATATGAATAGTCTCACAAATGAGAGAAAATACCTAAGAGGTCTTAAAATATTCTGAATAATATTTTCTTTCTTTTTAGCTGTCTCCGTTATGAGGTACAGCGCCTCTGCTTTTGGGTTTGCAGTAAGTAACCTGAAATGTACTTTTATGAAGTTTTGCACGTTTCTCCTGAGCCTGCAAATCTCACCCTGGGCTCTTAATTAAGAGGGTGGTTAGTAGATGAGAGAGAGCATGACAGTCACACCTTTTATGGAAGTGGCTTCTACAAACAATTATAATTTAATAGAAGTAAACTGCAGTGACGCTGTCTAATTCTCAACAAGAGATCAGGGCCACCATGTTTTCTGCAGCTGGTTGAGAAGGATGTCTTATAGGGTTTTAGCCCTTCCCCCCAAACCCCCAAGGTTTTAGGTTTGAAAATGGGCACACATTGGAGTGAAGCATTTGCTGGTGTGGGCAGTGCTGTTAGGAGTTAAGATCGGGGCTGCTGGCACTAGGACGTCAGTCCGTAGCCAGACTAGGGATAACCAGGCTTCCCTCTGCCTGCTTCCTGATGGGTGTTGGTTAGAGAAAATGGGTCTCAGATGCTGGAAACTTGAGTGAAGTCTTCCCACATCCCTTTAAGAGAGTGCTAGTGCTTGTAATTTTCCAGATGAAAAGTGCGGTGCCGTGACTCATGCAGAGAAAGCTCCTTGAAACAGCCCTCCTGCATAGCTTCAGGGTTTCCTGTACCTGAGGGTGTGTGTTCCTGTTCCCAAACGTACTTCTTCCCTTTGTTGTGGGGAGAAGTCGGTTTGGGAACAGGAACACACACCCTCAGTGTTTTGAGGCTTGCAGATTCTTTTCAGAATCTTTTGAAAGGTGTGGACTGTCTCTCCAGAAAAATGCCAAAATGCCACACACACGCACTCACACACTCCAGCCCACCCCCCGCCCCCCTGCCCACCTCTCTCTCATACTCCTGTCTCTTTCCCCTCCTCTCTTACATTTTTCTCTCTCTCTTATGCATTCACTCGTTTATTTGAACAAAAGCATTGAATTTTGCATCCCATTTCACGGTGTTGGCAGACCTCCCGGAGCCCCTGGGTGACCCCACCCTCTGGACCCCTGGACCCCAGGTATCAAGAACAGTCCCACTGAGAGCCAGAAACAGAGTCCTTGGCCTGAATCTTCTGCTTGGGATGGGCAGGAAAATGCTGAAAATTATCTTGCCTGCCCTGGGGTAATCAATTTCACACGTGTCAGAACAGTGTCATCACCCAGCCTGCGTCTCCAGAGGGCTGGGAGCCAGAGGCCCCGGGAGCAGAGCCCAGCACACCCGAGTGTGGTTTCTCAGGCCCCAGGAGCGAGGGACCCAGGGGGAGCCGTGACCCTGGCACCAGGCAGGCGTGTTGGGTGCCCTGGCTCAGAATTCCCAGGATTCACCTTGAGGATGATGAATGACCAGCATTGTAACGATGTGAAGCCTGTTTGCTCTGAGGTCACTGGCTCAGATGTTCTGAATCACAGAATGGTTACCTCGTGTCTTCGCAGTTGTACCCTATTAACTCTGGAAAACCACTAATACCGTGTCTCCTTCTCCTAGTTTGATGCCATCCTCGACGTCCTGTCATCTGCGATCGTCCTGTGGCGTTACAGCAACGCGGCCGCTGTACACTCTGCCCATAGGGAATACATGTAAGTGGATTTTTGTCTTCTTCCAGACTGCAGAACCCTCGCAAATGAGGGGCACATAATTAGGCTGTCAGCACAGCTCACCCTGTAGCTTTGGTCCCGGTGATGAGAATAATAAGTTCCCCAAATTGGCCTTTGTGACTGGCTGGTGTGGTATCAGCTATATGATCGGCCCCTTCTGGGATGGTCAGAGAGATGGCATGTCCCTTTATAATTCTCCCTGTTCTATGCACCTGAGTCTGGAATGAATATTTGTATGCTCATTTGTCTGTCCATCCATTCATCTATCCGTGGATCAATCCGAAACTGCACAACTCAGATTGGGACTTGAACCCCCAGGCCAGGACTCGAACCCCGTCAAACCCCAGTCTGGGACTTGAACCCACTGTCTTTTCATTGAAATCACACACCTGGTCTCAGGACTTACTGAAGCTCAACTTCTTTATGTCTCGGCACAGAAAGAATTCAGGGAGAGACAAAGTGATAGGTGTTTATTTAGAGAGATACACATTCCACAGACAGAATGTGGTCCCTGACTTATGGGGTGGCTAGTTTCTATGGGCTGTGGGTAATTTCATAAACTAAAGAGTGAGAGGATTACTCCAACTATCCTGGAGAAGGGACAGGGATTTCCACTAAGTGGGCCACCGCCCACTTTTTGACCTTTTATGGTTAGCCTCAGAACCATCATGGCTCTGGTAGGTGTGTCTCTTAGCGTGCTGATGTATACAGTGAGTGTATAATAAGGCTCAAGGTTTTTGTCATATCCTCAACGGCTGTGTCATTCTTTTAAAGGTTGTGCCCTGTCCCCTTCCCTCCTCTTTCAAATCCATCTACCAATCCACCCATCCTTCCATCCTCTCTCAATTTGTGTTACTGGAATCTTTGCTCCCTTGAATT
Organism: Physeter macrocephalus; assembly: GCF_002837175.3. Classification (NCBI taxonomy): domain Eukaryota; kingdom Metazoa; phylum Chordata; class Mammalia; order Artiodactyla; family Physeteridae; genus Physeter; species Physeter macrocephalus. The sequence goes on along the minus strand of NC_041215.1, from coordinate 42,067,599 downwards.
TTTATGCTTCTTTTTTTTCCTTTCTTTTTAAGTAAGATGAGTTCTCTGCTGTAATTTACAGAAGACATCTTGAAGGCATTCTAAATTATTCTATTTGTCTTCTCTCCCTCTCTGTATTAGAGGATATTGCTTGCCCCAGTCTCTACATCTTGTGGGTGATGATTTTGTCTTTGAGGTACTTGTGTTTGTGACCATGAAACATGTCTTTCCGATTTCCATTTTTTTATTCTCTTGGTAATCCCCAGGTTCCAAAGTCAGATTTGTTGGCTTTGAATCTCAGCTCCACAACTTGTCAGCTCTGTGACCATGGGAAGCTATCCTAACTGGTCTATGCCTTGTTTCCTTACCTGGAAAAAAGGGGAAATAGCAGTACCTCCTCACAGGATTATTGTGACGATTATGTGAGTGAGATAATCATCACATATACGATGTAATATAATATTATGTTATATATATTAACTTAGAGCAGTGTTTGGCATGTAGTTCAGTAAGCCTTAGCTGCCATTGTTATTAATTATAAAGGGGGCTCCCCTGGGACTGAGCCATCACTGGTCATTAGAGCAGCAGCTTTACTCCACTTCTGCAGCGTTTGGACAGTTGAATACAAATGAGTAAATGCCCTGTGCTTTGTTGCGGTGCCCAGACAGAAGGTATTCTTGATGGGGGATGCTGGGTCACAATCAGACATACAAATGTTGAGTGTCAGGGGACTCAGATAGTAATATATCTGAGGTTGCATGTGCCAGATGGAAAGCTTGAAAGATGATGCCAAAACTGATTCGAGAATGAGAGCAAATTTTAGTTTAGTTGTTGGCTTTAGATAGAGCACAAAAGCTTCTTTTAAGTGTTAACTGTGTATTTTAATGTGCATTAGCTCTTGTAACAAATATAATTAAAGTATCAAATCTCTGATATCACAGATGACATTCTTTAGGATAAGGTTAATTTTTGAAAAAGTGAGTTAACTTATTGGTTGAAAAAATTAAGAAACAATAGTAGTAAACTGATTTTGTAAAATTTCACATGACGGTATTATAATGATAGTAGTTGAATTAACACTGGTCTAGCTGAAGGAGCAAGTGAATGCGTCTACCCAGGCTGTTGCTGGCTGGTATTTGAGGAATACAGTGAGAACAATCTGGAGAGTGCAGTACAGACACATACTCGACTTTCAAGAGCTGGTCCCTGTGCTATCAGAAGAACACATATTCTTTGGATTTATAGTTGCGCTATCCAATATGGCAGCCACTAGAGGCTATTTTAGCATTTATCTGTGGCTGGTCCTGAGAGGTGTTGTAACTGTAAAATACACGCCAGATTCCAAAGACATAGTAAGAAAAATAGAGTATAAACGTTTTATTAATAATTTAAAAACAATATTGATTACATGTTTAAGAATATTTTGGATGTATTGGGTTAAATAAACTATTACAATTAATTTTACTTGCTTCTGTTTACATTTTTAATATGGCTTTTAGAAATTTAAAATGACATATGGGGCTTATATTTCTATTGGGCCTTGCCCTCAGAAGAGAAAGCTCTTCCCTCTGACTTCTCTTATTTTGGAGTTAATAACCCAGAATTTGATTTGCATTTCTAGAAGGAATTGAATTCAGTGTTTCTCAATTTCTCTCTTCTAATTTGCTTTTTTAATCTGATTTCCTTTATGCTAAAATGAATCTCTTACATATTAGTCACAAAGCCACAAATTATTGTGGCTTTTCTATAGTGTTGGGATCTCTGTGAGCATTTGCCAGGTGGCCTGGAGTTTTTTCAACATTAAGGTTGATGACAAGAAATGTCATTGGTTTCACTGTTTTTAATGATCCCCAAACAAGTACCCTTAAAAAATGTGTATCTTTATTAATACCCATAAGGCAGAAACTCACAGATTTGCTTTGATAATTCCCAGATGATTGTTCAACATGATGATACCCATGGATTCATTTGGAGATTCTTAATCTAGGGATTAAAATAACAATCAGTCACCTGTATCGTTGGCTTAGATTAAAGTTTTAATCTCTGGCTCATCTCATGTAAATTAAAAATTCATGAAATCACTGCCAGCTGAGAAACTGATGTTTGCATATTAATGAGCATGAATGAATTATGAGGGGTATAGCCAGAAAAGCCTTTGGTTTTCAGTTAGCTGCTGGAGAATAAGATTTGAGAGAATGGGGAAATACCCAACTAGTTCTTAGTTAACTCTTCTAATTTTCCCTCCTCAGCCTTGCTGCCTGATGACAGTGGGTGTGACGGGTGTTTGATGCTCAGAGGGAGAGAGCATGCCTTCACCACCATCACAGAGCACAGCTCTAATAAGCTTTGCTTTGTTTCACACTTTTTTTTTGTTTTTTTCCGATACGCTGGCCTCTCACTGCTGGGGCCTCTCCCGTTGCGGAGCACAGGCTCCGGGCGCGCAGGCTCAGCGGCCATGGCTCGCGGGCCCAGCCGCTCCGCGGCATGTGGGATCCTCCTAGACCGGGGCACGAACCCATGTCCCCTGCATCGGCAGGCGGACTCTCAACCACTGCGCCCCCAGGGAAGCCCCACACTTTTTTATTGTGCTAAAAAACATATCCTATTTACCGTCTTAAATATTTTAAGTTTATAGTTCAGTAGTGTTATGTGTATTCACGTTACTGTGGGTCGTCAAATTCACAGAGACAGAAGGTGGAACGCTTCGGTATTTTTAAACAATATAAAGACATATTTGACTAGAGGATGGCAATAAGAATTGAACAATTATAAACCTAAGCTTCCTCATTTTCCACAGAGCAACTAAACAATAAATACATTTCAAGAAATAGACGACAGAATACCTCATGCAAAATTCCAAAGTCATGTAGTCACTTAGATTAACCCAAACTGTTTGTAAATTAAAAGGCAACAGCAAAAGGTCACAAAAAGCCTATTTGTTTCATAGTGTCATGGCTGATTCTTTAAGCAGATAAGCAAAGTACTGTAAAGAATGGTCAAAACTTGGCCTGAACTGTCTTCTGGTAATTATTAATACCACTATTTGTAGTTTTGTTGTCCAAGGACAAAAGCTCCACGTGGTCGATCACCTTCTGCTGTTACTGGAACAAATCTCCAGGAATTTTTCATCTTGCAGATTGAGACTCTATACTCATTAAACAACTCCCTATTACCCCTCCCCTAGCCCTTGGTAGCAACCACTCTACCTTCTGTCTCTATGAATTGGACGACCCTAGGTCCCTCATATAAATGGAATCATATGGTATTTGCCCTTTTGTGACTGGCTTGTTTCACTTAGCTTAGCGTCCTCAAGGTTCCTCCATGTCGTAGCATGTGTCAAAATTTCCTTCCTTTTTAAGACTGAGTAATATTCTGTTGTATGTATAGACCACGTTTTGTGATTCCATTCATCTATTGATAGACATTTGGGTTGTTTTCATGTCAGCCATTGTGAATAATGGTGCTTTGAATATGGATGTACACACATCTCTCTTCATGACCCTGCTTTCAGTTCTTTTTGGAACTTATACCCAGCGGTGGGATTGGTGGGTCATGTGGTAGGACTATTTCTCCCTCCCTCCCTTCCTCCCTTCCTTCCTTCCTTTCTTCCTTCCTGATCTAGTTCCCTGACCAGGGATTGAACCCACCTACCCTGCAGTGGAAGTGCGGAACCTTAATCACTGGACGGCCAGGGAAGTCCCAGGACGATTTTTAATGTTTTGAGGAATCTCCATACTTTTCTCCATAGCAGTTGCTTCATTTTGTAATTCCACCAGCTAGTTATCTATTTTGAAAAGCTCCAAAGTTACATCATCTTCCTGTGGTAGGAAATATGTATGTGGGGAAGGTGAACTGTTGGGCTTACATGCAGTAACGGTTTTCAACAGGTGACTGTGTTAGAAGGAGGGGCAAGGCAGTCATTTGTTTGTAAGGGAAGGATTCTAAGAATACACTAGGATATCCAGCTGGGTGAGGGCTGGAAGGACCACAGCAGGGTTAGTGAATAGTCAACGTTGGATTAGAAATCCTGCTTTGGTTGGCAGTTAGTTGTTGGTGTGGGGCAGTAACTTGACGGTGGGATGCTAAGGACCAGGATTTCACAGGTGGTTCATTTATTGGTGTGGATTTAGGGTGGGAGTGGGTGGCCGAGGTAGGGTGAGGACAAAAAGTCAGGGCCAGGTGTGAGGCCAGGTGTTGGCTGGATGCTCCGTCTGGGATCCAGGGGTGTTTGCAGAAGTCAGGGAGGGGATGAAGGCAGCAAAGCAGGTGCTATTGTCATCAGTGAACGGGTAGGGGGAGAACCACGGGGAGGGGTCCTGGGTGGTTTAGTCTGAGGGCAACTGGGAGTGTTGGCGGAGAGAGCCAGAGAAGTGGTTTGGAATTCACCAGAAGGAAGACAGGCTTTGAGACTGTGAATGAGAGAGAAATGCTGTCTCCACTGCAAAGGTAGGGAACAGCTTCCTTAGGGAACAGCTAGGGTTTTTGGTTTTTTTAAAAAAATTTCATTGGAGTATAGTGATTTACAATTTTGTGTTAGTTTTAGGTGTACAGCACCGTGTTTCAGTCATACATGTACATATATTCATTCTTTTTCAGATTCTCTTCCCATATAGGTTATTACAGAATATTGAGTAGAATTCCGTGTGCTATACAGTAGGTCCTTGCTGGTTCTCTGTTTTATAGACAGTAGCGTGTGTATGTTAATCCCAAGCTCCTAATTTATCCCTCCTCACCTCCCCCCAACCTTTCCCCTTTGGTAACCATAAGTTTGTTTTCGAAACCTGTGAGTCTGTTTCTGTTTTGTAAATAAGTTCATTTGTGTCATTTTTAAAAATTAGATTCCACGTATGAGTGGTAACATATGATATTTGTCTGTCTTTGTCTCAACCAGGTTTTATTAGGGCAAGAGGCAGAAAAGTCTGGGAATGTGGAGACTGGGAGTAAGATGGAAGCGTTTGGGGGCAAGGGAGCAGGGAGACACGGAGGAGTGTGGTTATAAGGGTGCGGTGGTGATGGTTGTCCTGGCGATAGTGGATTGCTATGAGGCCACGCAAAAGAAGGAAGCACGCTTTGTACTCTTATATTGTGATCTCCGAGGTTCATTAAGTGAGGAAAGCCTGGAGCCAAATCGTGTTTAGAGTCTTTTCTCTTTGTGGATGCAAACCTCTTTTGTTAAAGCCACACACTGTTTGGGCATATGAACAAAAATCTCCTCAAGCATACAAAGGAGGCCAGCAGCAGGGTCGCCTCTGGGAGGGGGACTGGGGACAGAGAAAGAGGGGAGACACTTTATATCCTTTAGACCAGAGCTGTGCATTGAACTCTCTGTGATAATGGACATGTTCTCTCTACTGTCCAATACGGTAGCTATTAGCCACACGTGGCCCTTGAGCTGTTGACATGTGGCTAGGATGACCAACGATCTGGATTTTTAACTTTAATTAATTTAAATTTATATAGTCACACGTGTGGCTAGTTGCTGCTATATTGGACAAAGCCTCTTGAGCTACTTTGATCATTTTTACTCTATGTTTTAAAAACAGACAAAGTTGTTAATAAATCACAGTCCAGGGGACTTGGAAATGAGAGAAAGATATTGAGCGGGGACGGAGATGATGGAGGCAGAGGGCGTGGGAGAAATTAGTGTAAGAGGAATTTGGCAAGGTCGAAAGACACAGAGCATTTCTCGCCTATCTTAGCTGGTCTCAGCCCCGGGTACCATGTAAGGCCACAGGAAGTACCACAGCCTCCTGCTGCCCTCAGCTGCGGAGGGCCATCAGGATGCTTCCCTGGAAGGTACAGCTGGGTGCTCACTGGGGGCCTGTGACGTTTTGCATATGATTGCGGCACAGGTGGGAGGTCCCCCGAAGGCTCCCCAGCGCCAGCTGTCTGTTTGGGCCATCCGTCCTTCAGCTCCCTGAGATGGAGTGGCGGAAGCAGATGGGAGGCTGTGCACCTTTACAGGCTTCTGATTCTGCCACATTGAGGCAAAAACGCAGCCTGGGAGGTTGTTCTCTTGTGCCAGATGTACCTCCAAATGGCATTATGCTCCGCAGCATATCGGAAAGCGAATGTGAGAGGTACAGAGGAATATTCTTAGAGAGATGGAAATCCTTTGTGTGTCTTCTCATGTGGAAAAGGTGGAACACGCTCGTTCTCACCCAGGCAGGGTGTTTGCCCTGTTTCCTTTTCCAGTTTGCTTGGCCTGAAAGCTACCAGTTGACAGGATAGCTTGACAGTCTTTTTTTTTTTTTTTTTGAATTTTATTTTATTTATTTTTTTATACAGCAGGTTTTTATTAGTCATGCATTTTATACATATCAGTGTATCCATGTCAATCCCAATCTCCCAGTTCATCCCACCCCCCCACCCCCACCCCCACCCCGCGGCTTTTCCCCCGTGGTGTCCATACGTTTGTTCTCTGCATCTGTGTCTCTGTTTCTCCCTGCACACCGGTGCATCTGTACCATTTCTCTAGGTCCCACATACATGCGTTAGTATGCGATGTTTGTTGTTCTCTTTCTGATAGTCTTTTGATTCCCGGTTTCGGTAGCCCCCTTGCTGGTTTTGAAACCAAGCCAGAAATGGAAAAAGAAAACTGCTGCAGTCAAGAGAGGATGGGCTGGTGATTTGCTTTTGGCATCTGGTCTAAGTGGACTGCAAAGGCAAAGACCACCAAGAACGTATTAAAATAGCACCACGCCCCTCCACCCCCCTCCCCCCTTCTCAGGGAGCATTCCATCTACCCTTAAACTGAGGGCTCTGGGAAGGTGAATTGCATTTCCTCCACATTTGTCTAGTGCTCTTAACTTTACAAAGCTCTTGAGTGTGTTTTAGCTCCATAGCAGACCTTGAACTAGAAGAATAAATAACTTCCGAGATGACCTCCGTGCCCGATGAGAGCTAATGCAGAAGGTAGAGCCTTGATAGCAGGACATGAGCTGCTCTCCTGAGCTCATCTGCCTGGAATAGTTTAGATTTAGTCTTGCCTGAAGGCAGAAGGGTGTTGCCTTCCACTGTCAGGAAACGAGCATAGGAAGCCCGCCCGACACAGACATGATATTAATGGGTTGTGATGCTGTGGGCAGGATGTATTGGAGGAAGGAGGGTAGGCTTGGTCCCTGTTACCAGTTGAATTGTGTCTTACCAAAAGACGTTGAAATTCTAACCCCCTATGCCGCAGAATGATACCTTACTGGGAAATAGGATCTTATTGGGAAATCAGGTGTCACCAAGTTCGATGAAGTCCTAATCCAGTACGACTGGGGTCTTTGTAAGAAGAGGAGACACACAGAGACAGAGGCACTCAAGGAGAAAGTGACCATGTGACAATGGGGGCAGAGTTCAGAGTGATGTATGTACAAGCCAAAGAATGCAAGGGTTGTTGGTAAATCCCAGGAGCTAGAAGAGACAAGGAAGGCTTCTGCCCTGTAGGTTTCAGAGGGAGTGTGAGCCTGCCAACACCTCGATTTCAGACTTTGAGACCCCTAAAACTGTGAGACAAGAAATTGCTGTTGTTTTAAGGCCCCCAATTTGTGGTGCTTTGTTATAGCAGCACAGGAAACGAATACTGTCCCGGAGAAGAATTCTCTTTCAGACCTGCACTCACTTGCTCCGTGACCTTCAGTGGTTTATTAATCTTTTGAAACTTCAGTTTTCTCATGTGTGAAAGTGGGGAGGGCCATCATAGCTACCAAAGGGCATTGAGGTGAAGATTGAACATGATATTGAATGTAACATCAATATACACTCAAAAAATGTCAGGCCACTTCTTTTCCATCCCTAGAGGGTTTTTAAAATTTTTTATTTTTTTTATTTTTTGTGGTATGCGGGCCTCTCACTGTTGTGGGCTCTCCTGTTGCAGAGCACAGGCTCAGCGGCCATGGCTTACGGGCCCAGCCACTCCATGGCATGTGGGATCTTCCTGGACCGGGGCACGAACCCGTGTCCCCTTCATCGGCAGGCGGGCTCTCAACCACTGCGCCACCAGGGAAGCCCATCCATCCCTAGAGTTTTGAAAATGTTTTTTATGAATCAGTACTGGGATAGTTTCTCATTGTCTGCTCTACTGTTCTATTTTGCTTTCAAGAGTGTGGAATAAAAGACTCTGCAAAGAAAAATTGGAAAAACTGAAATACATGCTTTGGCCTATGTAGAAAGTTGCTTTTGACCTTGAGACATGGGGTAGTAGTGTAGTAAGGTGATAAAAAATTATTCCTTGATTTCCTGATTTCATCCCATACCCCTCCTCCATCCCCTATTTTGGATCAAGACAAAGGTTGTAAAAGGTTGGGGTAGGGCTTCCCTGGTGGCGCAGTGGTTGCGCGTCCGCCTGCCGATGCAGGGGAACCGGGTTCGCACCCCGGTCTGGGAGGATCCCACGTGCCGCGGAACGGCTGGGCCCGTGAGCCATGGCCGCTGGGCCTGCGCGTCCGGAGCCTGTGCTCTGCAACGGGAGAGGCCACAGCAGAGGAAGGCCCGCATACCACAAAAAAAAAAAAAAAAAAGGTTGGGGTAATTCCTAGTGGCCCAAAGAATACAGTAAAACTCACTTGTTATAGGACCTCCCTGAGCTAACATTTTGATTTATAGCTTGTGTGTGTGTGTGTGTACATGCACACATGTGCATGGTTCCATATACATCCTTTTTTTCCACATAAATAGAGATGATCTATATATACCCTTTTGAAAACTGGGTTTTCTCTGCTACCAGCACGTTTTGAATATCATCCCATCTTACGACAGAGATATGTTATTTTTTGATAGCTATGTGGTATTCTATGTATGGATTTAACATATTTTGTTTAAGCAATTTTCTACTGAAGACATGGGTTGTTTTCAGTGTCCTGAAGTTAGAAACAACCTGAAATAACTACCTGACACATTTATATTTTAATGCTTGTTCTCTTATTTCTTTAGGATAAATTACTAGAAGTCTGCGTCAAATAATATGCTAACTTATAACTGATGCCCGGTGTCAAACTGTGCTCCAAAAAAGGTCATACTGATTTACATTCCCACTGGCAGGGGTGAGGATGTATGTTTACTCACTTTTGCCCGCACTAGGTGTTATCATTCATTTTGATCACAGCCCTTTGTCCAGGTGGAAAATTGAATTCTCTATGTTAACACACATTTAAAGAAATGTTAGTTACCAGTCTAACTGAGCATTTTCACATATGTGTTTTTGGCATTTGTATATTTCTTTTGGGAAATGGGTTGTCAGAATTTCAAATGGGATGAGAAGTCTTTTATTTCCATTTTGGGATGTTGCCCAGACTCTAGCTGGTAGAACTTCGGTGACTAAGGAAGTACAACTTCCTGCTCTGCCCAACCCCCATCCCCCCATAATTCTTTTTTTTTGCAGCGCCATATTTTTTCTTTCATAGATCTAATTACCTGTATTTAATTGATGTATTGGTATATTTGTGTATTGCCCATCGCCCTCATAAGATTTTACGCTCAAAAAAGCATGGGTATTCTTTGACTGTCATATTCTTTTCAACCCCTAGAATAATGCCTGGCATTTAGTAAGTGCTGGTTATCGAGTTGCAGAATGAATGATTGAACTATGGAACCCCTTCATCTTATGTAAATTTTCATAACCTTTATTAAGATGATAAGTATTTACTGAGCACCTGCTCTGTACCTGGTATGTGGGGCTGTGCGTTAGGTAGCGGTATTATTTAACACTTGGTAGAGAAGGTAAATATTGCTGCTGAAGGCTTATGGCTGGTAAATGGATACAACTGGAGCTTGAACCTAGGTCTTGCTTGCCTGGAAATTTGCTTGTAACCATTATGTAACACTGCCTCTCCAAAGGACCATTTGTGTGTCTTGGTTTTAGCACTTTTTTGTCCTTCCCACCCCGGGAAATGCTCCTTCCTAGCAATTAGCTGCAACCCAAAATTGATTGGAGGGAGAGGGAAAGTGGAATTAAGAACTATACAGTATTCAACTTGAAGTGCAGTCCTGGGCTTTGGTTCTGTGTACAGTGGGGAGATGGTTGGCAGCCGGCCAGGCAAGGATAAACTTGCCTGGGCCACCTCGGGGCAGTCTAGGGGGCAGGGTTGGTCTTCCCAGAAGCTGGTGGTCATGTCCCGGGTCGCCTGGCAATGGCTGCTGAGACAAGCGCTGCAGCCCTGCGATGTCTCAAAGGCCTTGCGAATGAGGATCATTTGTCTTAGCTGCAGCCTGAATTTCTTCCATGCTCTTTGCAACTTTGGTTCCTGTTTTCAGGCCAAGGTGGCAGCTGGCTAGGGCCTGCAGGATCCTGGGCTGAGGGCTTTGCCGTCAGGGAACAGGAGCCCGAGTTTGTCCATGGCTGTGGCCTCTCCTCTGGCACCTGCTGCAGGATGGGGCATTTGCTGAGTGGAGAGCATTCTCTCTCCAAGAACACCGGCCGGTCAGTTTCACCCCGAAGACGGTCACCCTTTGGGATTTGGGTTTGGATGTCCCCTTGACCGTCACCCTGCCGTCTGCCACTCTGGGCTGCGGTAGTCTAAATCACTGCCTGTGCTCTGAGGTGAGCGGACTTAGTTCTGAAGCCCTCTTTGAAATGGGGAGATTTTTTTATATATATAAATTTATTTAGTTATTTATTTTTTGGCTGCTTTGGGTCTTCGTTGCTGCGCACGATCTGTCTCTAGTTGCAGCGAGCGGGGGCTGCTCATTGCGGTGGCTTCTCTTTGTTGCAGAGCCACGGGCTCTAGGCACGCGGGCTCAGTAGATGTGGTGCACAGGCTTAGTTGCTCCGCGGCATGTGGGATCTTCCCGGACCAGGGCTTGAACCCGTGTCCCCTGCATCGGCAGGCGGATTCTTAACCACTGCTCCACCAGGGAAGTCCGAAGTGGGGAGATTTGAGGCAGTTGAGAACGAGGCCCTTCTCTCTTTTTTTAAAAAATAAATAAATAATTATTTTTGGCTGCACCGGGTCTTCGTTGCTGCACGCAGGCTTACTCTAGTTGCGGCGAACGGGGGCTCCTCTTCGTTTTGGTGCACAGGCTGCTTGTTGCAGTGGCTTCTCTTGTTGCGGAGCACGGAGTCTAGGCGCGTGGGCTCAGTAGTTGTGGCTTGCGGGCTCTAGAGCACAGGCTCAGTAGTTGTGGCGCACGGGCTTAGTTGCTCCACGGCATGTGGGATCCTCCCGGCCCAGGGATCGAACCCATGTCCGCTGCCTTGGCAGGTGGATTCTTAACCACTGTGCCACCAGGGAAGTCCGAGGCCCATCTCTTTGTGACCACCTTTGTCAGTGGGAGACATTGGCAGATACTTTCCCTTCTCTGAGGGGTTCTATTTTCAGAGGAAATCTCTGTGGGCTTGGTTCCTCCATAGTTGTCTTTGAAGGTTCACAGTCATAATTTTCAGGGCATATTTCCTCTCCCTTCAGTCTCCTATCGAACATTTTAAATTCAGTTTTGCATAGTACTTGCCACTAATGACTAATTAATGCCAAAATGTTGCTGCTAGTTATAGCTGGTGGTGACCTCCTTCTTTATACTTTCTGATTTTTGGAAAAATATTTTACAAGGTACATGTGTTATTTTTGTAATCCTCTCAAGCATCCTTTTTTCCCATTGGGGGAATAGAAAGGGCAAGCCAGTGTCGGAACAAAGACTAAAGCTCTCCTCTCCTCTCTGTTTTTACTGCCTGCCTGTGGGTGCTGCTGTGCTTACCATCAATGCCACCCGGTGCTTTTACATACGCTTACTTCCTTGATGAAGCGACCCACCACAGTGCCTGTAGCCTTCGTATGGGTGGTCATGAAATTGCCTTGATTAGAACTCTGGTGACTTTTTTCTCCCCGGTCTCCTGCCTTTCTCTAAATAGAGGCACCCTTTGAGCTTTTAGTCAGCATGGGTTTTACAAGCATCTCTGGCTGATTCAGCTTATTCATATCACTAAATAGAAGGCACCTAGAGGGATTCTTGAGTTGGTTTTTTGTTTCTTGGTTTTTTGGGGAATAATTTCTACCTACCTCGTAAAGTTGTTAAGAAAAACAAATGAGATAATATAGGTAAGTTTCTTGTCACAGTGTTGCTTGTTATGTATAGTAGGTGTTGGATAAATGGGGGTTATTTTAATTTTTTTTTATTTTAAAAAATATTTAGTTATTTATTTATTCACTCATTTATTTTGGCTGCGCTGGGTCCTGGTTGCGGCATGCGGACTCTTAGTTGTGGCATTCATGCGGGATCTAGTTCCCCAACCAGGGATGGAACCCGGGCCCCCTTCATTGGGAGCGCAGAGTCTTGCCCACTGGACCACCAGGGAAGTCCCAAATGGGGGTTATTTTTAACAGTAGGCTTTCCAGATGAAATAGAGATAGGTATGTGTTTGGAAAAATAGCTTTATTGAAGCAGACTCACAGATCTAGAGAACAAACTAGTGGTTACCAGTGGGGAGAGAAAAGGGGGGCAATATAGGGGTGGGGAGTAAGAGGTACAAACTCTTAGGTATAAAATAAGCTACAAGGTAAACAACAAGGTCCTACTGTGTAGCACAGGGAACTATATTCAATATCCTATAATAAACCATAATGGAAAAGAATATGAAAAAGCATATATATTTGTGTAACTGAAGCACTTTGCTATACAGCAGAAATTAACACAGCATTGTAAATCAACTATATGGTAATAAATTATAAAAAAAAGAATAAGAAATATAAGCTAGGGGCTTCCCTGGTGGCACAGTGGTTGAGAGTCCGCCTGCCGATGCAGGGGACACGGGTTCGTGCCCCGGTCCGGGAAGATCCCACATGCCGTGGAGCGGCTGGGTCCGTGAGCCATGGCCGCTGAGCCTGCACGTCCGGAGCCTGTGCTCCGCAACGGGAGAGGCCACAACAGTGAGAGGCCCGCGTACCGCAAAAAAAAAAAAAAAAAAAAGAAATATAAGCTACAAGGATATGTTGTACAACATGGAGATTATAGCCAATATTTTATAACTATAAATGGAGCATAACCTTTAAAAATTGTGAATCACTATATTATATACCTGTAACTATATATTATTGTATAGCAACTATACTTCAATAAAAATATAAAAATAGATTAAATTATAATTCACATAGCATACTGTTTATGCACTGAAGTGTACATACACATCAATGGCTTTTAGTATGTTCACAGTTGTGCATCTATTGCCACAATCAATTTTAGGACATTTTTATCGCCACAAAAGGAAGCCTCACTCTCTTTAACTTTCACTGTTCCAAACCCTCCCAATCCCTTTTTCCCTCTTCCTAGTCCTCGGCAACCACAAATCTCCTGTCTGTCCTGTAGTTTTGCCTATCCGGGACCTCTCATGTAAGTGGAATCATACACTGTGTGGTACTTTACTTGGCATGTTTTCTTCTTTTCCTTAGTCTGTCACTTAGTTTAATGTTTTCAACATTTCTCCATTTCATAGCGGATATCAGTGTTTCCTTTGTCTTTATTACTGTGTAATATCCCATTGTATGGATGTGCCACGTTTAATTTATCCCTTCATCAGTTGATGGACATATGGGTTGTTTTCCTGTTTGGCTATTGTGAATAATGCTGCTGTGAACATTTCTGCGCAAGTGTTTGTGTGGAAATATGTTTTCATTTGGGGGGATTTATACCTAGGAGTGGAATTGCTGTGTTGTATGGTAACTCTATGTCTAATATTTGAGGAATTGTCAAAATGTTTTCCAAAGTTGCTGCACCATTTTACATTCCCGCCAGCAACTTTCGAGGGTTCTAATTCCTCCACGTTCTTGCCAACACTCGTTATTACCTGTCTGATTCTAGCTGTCCTAGTGAGTGTGAGTAGTATCTTTGTGGTTTTGATTAATACTTGAGGGTTCATATGCTTTGGAAAAATCACCTTTCTCTTCCCTTGTTTTACTCCTGGTCTTGGTTCCCAAGGAGCTACCCCTGCTAGTTAAGTGGCTTGTGTCTGGAGAAAGCAGTCTCCAAGAGGCCCTCCATCCCACCGACGATATCCTCCTGGCCTTCTTCTGGCTCTGCAGAGTCTGGCTTTTGGCCTTATAGGCTGAGGCTTGGTGTTAACGGCACAAGGACAGGGGACTCAGATTAATCAAGCTTATAGACCTGACTGTAAAAAAAGGATGCCAATTTATCAGTGGATGCAAGGTATCTCCATTATAAGACCTTGTCTGTGTATTCACGTGGTTTTTTTCCATCTCTATCCTTGTATGTAGACCTATGTAGAAATCCCGGGTATTGGAACAAACAGGGGTTATGTGAATGCAGTGTTTTGTGGATTCAGGATCTGAGAGCCTGATATATCCATTTGTATAGCAGACATACTGCTCAGGACTAAAAGGAACTACCTTTGATACCAGGATACTGCCTGAGAGTCTGTCTCCTTTGGGAAGCATACTCTGGAGGGATTTATCATATTTGTCTTTATGATTAATTTTCTTTTGTGTGTTTCCCTAACTGACCAAACCCTTTCTGCTTTATGAGATTTTTCTTCTGTTATGTTGATAGTATCACCGTCTTCTAGCAATGGAGACTTCCCACTTTTTTTTTTTTTAAATTCCATATTTTCCGAGTGCCTATAGGCCCTAAACATACAGCTGTGGATTTTATAGTCTGGCAGGGAACCAGGGCCAGGGAGCCAAGGGATTTTTGTAGAGTTCCTATTCTGATCTGCTGGGTTTTGATCTAAAAGTGTAACTCTAAAGACAGTCTTAATTACTGATTTTCGTACCATGCTTTGGGCGCTGTGCCAAGTACTTTCTCTGATATGTCTCCTTGAATCCTCAGAACAGTCCTATGAGGTGCAGGTGTCACTGTTCCAATTTTATAGCTGAGGAAATGGAGGCTCAAGGAGACACAGTGACTTGCCCAGAGTTGGAGAGCTGGGATTTATGCTGGCAGTTTGCACCAAGCCCTGCTGGACTCCAAAGCCTGGTGTTGCCTTCCTTTCGAGATGGCACCGTGTAGATCCTGTTGAGCTGGGAAGCCCCGTGGATTCATTGTGTGCTGATGACCCGGCGTGACTTGGACTCAGAAGCAAGCAGGAATCAGGAAAGATCAGCTGCGAGTAGCTCCAAACCTTAGTCATTGCTCACAAGGATGTCTCAGGGCTTCACAGTGAGCTGGAAGGGGTTGGTGAACAGATGGATCTCTTCATTTTCCCTGCAGCCCAGAAAGAAGTCATCTTTCCAATGTGAGAGGCCAAAAGATCCATGTTTCAGGCCTGTTTTTGCTGCATATAATGTAACTACCCTTCGCTTTTATTTCCTCCTCTATTCGGTAAAGATTAACACTGCCTTGGAGGTATCAGGTAAGGGACGAAAAAAAGAGTTCTGAAGAGCTGAAAAGGGTTGCATGTTTGTGTGTTTATACATGTGTAGATATATACACACATACATTTATACATAACATATAAGCAAATAAATAAAAGTTTATATGTATAAAAATATGTATTCTTAAATACAATTAAACTACTAAACTTAAATTCTTTAAAACAGTTTTTATTTTATTGTAGTAAGAACATTTAAGGTGAGATCCACCTTAAAAAATGTTTAAGTCTAAGAAACAGTATTGTTACTATACGTTGTTACAGTCGTTGGACAGCAGAATCTCTAGGACTTTGGCATCTTGCTAACAAAATTTTTGCCTGTTGCTAAGCAACTTCCGATTTGCCCCTCCCCCCTTTAGTTAAAGGCTTAAATACAGGGCACTAGAGGGGAAAATCTCCGAGAAGATTTAGTATATGTACAGAAAATTTGCTGCAAGCTTTAAATGGCAGGGTTAACACCCACCACGCCCCCATAGCTTTCCAAGGGCGACTGTGAGAACCCGCAAAGTTGCCGTGTTTCTCTGTTTGCTACTGTGTTGCTCCAAAGGGCTCCTTTAGTGTGGGTGTGAGCACCCACTAAAATTTGTTCCTTGGAATTTTCAACCAAGAAATCATTTGCCCTTTCTGAGCGTGTGCTTTTAACGAGACGACCTGTGTGAAAGATACATCAGTGGCGTGGACATCCCCTACAAACAAGCCTGACCTTACCTGCTTTAAAATCAAAGTTCAAATCCTCATCCTCTCCCAAGGTGACTGAGGCTGAGATCGTGGGAAAGTCGGGTTCTCCGAGGTGCAATTCTTTGGATGTGAAGACACGTGCGGAGTCTGAAATTGAGTGCCCTTCAAAAATAGTAGCGGTAGGGAGACTCTGTTGACAAGTTCTGTCTGAGAGAATAGATGGAAGTTTGGAAAGTGACATGTCTACATATTGCAAACATGGCACCCCTTTTTAACCCCTATTCTGAGTAAGCATTTTGTTGGCTCCAGTTAAGACCCGTCTGGCTAAATACCTGCTCTTCCTCAGGGTTCCTATGGCTGTCGGAATCAACAGCTCAGGAAAGGTGGTCACGGAGGGACTCTTTCCTGACGTGTGCGAGTGTAGGAAAGATTTATGGATAAATACATCTTAAGGGACTTCCATGAAGTATAGGTGAATCTAAACTTGGTCCTTCTTTTGAATTCTGTAGCTCATCTGCATTTCTGGGTGATGAATGATGATCTAGGCATCCGGTTTCTGGTCGGATGGGTGTTTTGTGAATTGCGAGGAGCTAAACTTTATTATGTATGTGTGTATGTATCTATGTATTTATTTATTGTCCTCATATGTGAGGAGCTAAACTTTGTTTTGAAGCAAGTCTAGTTTTCCCGATCAGATTCCTATCAGGAGTCGCATTTTCTAACACCCGACTCTGATATGTACTCATTGATTCAGCAATGAATTGCTGAGTGCCCACCAGGTGCCAGGTACTTATCGAGACACCAGGAAACAGACAAACAAGCCTCCGCTCTCATGGACCTAACAGGAGGAGACAGAGCGTAACATGATTGTAGACAGAAGTAAGAGCTGTGAAGAAAATCAACCATGTGACGTAACAGAGGATGTGTGGAGGACTTCTCTGAAGTTGGGGGTCAAAGAAGGTCCCAGAACTGATATTTCGGATGGCAGGAAGGGGCCAGGAAGAAAACCATCCCTGGGCAGATAAGTTGGTGGGAACCAGCCTTGGTGTGATTAAAGGTCAGAAAAATAGGTTCTTGCGGCTGGACCCAGTTAGTGGGGGAGGCAAAGGGGAGATGAAGCTGGGAGGTGACCAGGGCTTTGGGACCCTTGGGAGGAATTTTGATTATCAGAACAGTGGGAATCCTTGGGCAAGTCGGGGGGGAGAAGTGATCTGATTGTATAATTTCCGTCAGAGAGCTCAGGTGGTTTGTCATAAGGGAATTCTGCCGTTCTTGTAAATGTGTGAAGCTGTACATTGTTTCTTTAAAAATGAAAATATTTTTATTCATTTCACTGATTATAGTTGTACATATTTGTAGAACAACTACATTTCAATTAATATAAAATTTAAAGTGAAAGTTTGATCTCATTCATACTTACCCTCATCCTTTTCTCTCTCTCTCATAAAAGAGAATCAGTTGGGTGTATGTATTTCCAGAATATTTTCTATGTAAATACAATATAATACACCACCCATATGCTTTATACACACACGACTAGGTGTAAATGAAAATAGGATCTTTCTGTATATATTGTTCTGGAACCTACCTCTTTTTCCAACATAAAACCCAAGGATATTTCAAAATCTCCTACCTATGGATCTAACCCATTCTTTTTAATGGCCTCATGGAGTTCTGTTGTTGGCTAAACCAGAATTGATTTTGCAGTCCTCTATTAGGAAATGTGAGTTGCTCCAGCTTTTCTGTTGTAAGCTGTCATGCCGTCTACTGCTTGTGTGTGGATCTGTACACACCTCTTTGTGTATTCCTTTAGACCCTGTGTTTGAAATATGGGGTCCCTTTTTTTTTTTTTTTTTTTGTGGTACGCGGGCCTCTCACTGTGGTGGCCTCTCCCGTTGCGGAGCGCAGGCTCAGTGGCCATGGCTCACGGGCCTAGCCGCCCCGGGGCACGAACCCGTGTCCCCCGCATCGGCAGGCGGACTCTCAACCACTGTGCCACCAGGGAAGCCCTTTTTTTCATTTTTAATGAGAGACAAACTATGCATTTAAAAATCCCGTAGTTCATCCTAGCCCAATCTGTATTCTGAGTGAGGGTGAAAGCTGACTTGTTGGCAAGAGCGTGCCTTACACAGGAGACCTGTCAGTCTCCAAGTACGGCGGGGCTGCGGTTTGCCCTGATCTGTAACCTTCGTGGTTCGTGGGGTAGCCACTGTGGTTGGAAACGCCGCCAGCCACAAATGCACGGGAGAATGAGGAACATATGCAGGGGATGATAACCTTACCTACTTTATATGCACGTCAAGCCGGCAGGATTCCCCAGGCGTCCTTCACTGTGCGGGCCCAGCTGCAGGTCTGAAAGAGGTTGCTTTCCCAAATATCATGAGTAACCAAAGCCGGGGCCAGGCTCGCAAACAGTCGACTACACAAAGCTGGGTCGGCCCTTCACATAATTAACCAGCGATTCTGCATTTCCAGAAATGTGATTGTTGGAGGTCCCAGTCAGGATCAAATACACCTTACTATCGAATCTACATCTTGCAAATACCACATCCTATTAAAAGCAGAGAGCTTAGGGAGAAGGATTTGGGTGATGCAAGGGCTCGGGAGAAAGCAATGGCTTAAAGGGAAGTCTTCGGCGTGTGTGGCTGGACCCAGTCCCCACGATGCGATGATCCAGGAAGGCTAGTCTTGCCGAGATGTTTGGAGAGGAACTGCACAGCACTTGGGGCTTGCTGCGTGTGGTTTGGACCTGAGGGTGGCCTCCATCCACTGCCTCTGTGTGCCCAGTCACCAGCAGGGAGGTGGTGGGTGCCTTCATGGGAAGGCGGATGGGCTTAGGATCGTAGCCCAGGTACATATTTCAATGGCCTTTCACAAGGGGGCTTTTTTGTTTGTTTGGTTTTAAAGGGCAAAGCAGAACCATGGGGTCCCTTTTTTTTTTTTTTTTTTTTGTGGTACGCGGGCCTCTCACTGTGGTGGCCTCTCCCGTTGCGGAGCGCAGGCTCAGTGGCCATGGCTCACGGGCCTAGCCGCCCCGGGGCACGAACCCGTGTCCCCCGCATCGGCAGGCGGACTCTCAACCACTGTGCCACCAGGGAAGCCCTTTTTTTCATTTTTAATGAGAGACAAACTATGCATTTAAAAATCCCGTAGTTCATCCTAGCCCAATCTGTATTCTGAGTGAGGGTGAAAGCTGACTTGTTGGCAAGAGCGTGCCTTACACAGGAGACCTGTCAGTCTCCAAGTACGGCGGGGCTGCGGTTTGCCCTGATCTGTAACCTTCGTGGTTCGTGGGGTAGCCACTGTGGTTGGAAACGCCGCCAGCCACAAATGCACGGGAGAATGAGGAACATATGCAGGGGATGATAACCTTACCTACTTTATATGCACGTCAAGCCGGCAGGATTCCCCAGGCGTCCTTCACTGTGCGGGCCCAGCTGCAGGTCTGAAAGAGGTTGCTTTCCCAAATATCATGAGTAACCAAAGCCGGGGCCAGGCTCGCAAACAGTCGACTACACAAAGCTGGGTCGGCCCTTCACATAATTAACCAGCGATTCTGCATTTCCAGAAATGTGATTGTTGGAGGTCCCAGTCAGGATCAAATACACCTTACTATCGAATCTACATCTTGCAAATACCACATCCTATTAAAAGCAGAGAGCTTAGGGAGAAGGATTTGGGTGATGCAAGGGCTCGGGAGAAAGCAATGGCTTAAAGGGAAGTCTTCGGCGTGTGTGGCTGGACCCAGTCCCCACGATGCGATGATCCAGGAAGGCTAGTCTTGCCGAGATGTTTGGAGAGGAACTGCACAGCACTTGGGGCTTGCTGCGTGTGGTTTGGACCTGAGGGTGGCCTCCATCCACTGCCTCTGTGTGCCCAGTCACCAGCAGGGAGGTGGTGGGTGCCTTCATGGGAAGGCGGATGGGCTTAGGATCGTAGCCCAGGTACATATTTCAATGGCCTTTCACAAGGGGGCTTTTTTGTTTGTTTGGTTTTAAAGGGCAAAGCAGAACCAATGTAGACGTTATCACTCCCTTCTCCACATCAGAGTCAGACAGTGATAGAAGCTGATAAAAGTCATCAGAGCTCAGGCCAGAAGGAATCAAAGCACAGTTGAGGAAATGTGAAAAAGTATGTACGTCAGTTTCTCTTTGGGGCCTAAGCTTTATAATGTTTGTTTGGCCCATTTCAAGAAAGGGAGGGTGTGTGTGCACGCACGTGTGTGCTGGGAAATTATACTCTGGGAGAAAATATATTTGCACATTAGCTACTTTCCAGAAATAGTTGCTTTGATTTATCCCCCCTTCAATCCCAGAGGGAAGCCCAGCATATTAGGTTTAGTTCCCAAAGAAGGCATGTGTTATTGAGTCAAAGAAACAGTCTTAAAGTAGTAATTCATGTTTTTTTCTTTTTATAGAATAAAAAGGATTTGGGTAGATTTATTGAGTAAGACACTTTTTGCATTTCATGGGGGCGCATTTTATATTGGGAAGTCAATCTTTTTTCTCCTGCCTCTTAGAGAATAGAACCCGGAGAGGCATCCACATGGACGGAGGGGCTGTGTCTTGGGCATCTGAAGAAACAGGGGCGTTTGTAGGATTAACTTGAAGGGGAAGAGTAGGTACTGCCCCCGCCTCTTCTCTCTACATATCTCTTCTTAGAGTTTGAGCCCCGTCTTCCTTTTGCTTTGGTACTCACATGGGGACATGGCAACTTCCTCACTTGCATGATTATAATTTTCTTGTGAAGGCCTGGACAGGCCACTACATTGGAAGTGGCCTTGGAGCTCGTGATGCCATCTTTTCCCCGGTGTCGAAATCTTCCCTATTGCATTTCCATTACGGTGCTGAAGGGGCTCCCTGAAGCCCCTGCTTGGATATTCGTAACTTACCATTTTAAGATTTTGGAAAACCAATTGTAAAAAAAAAAAAAAATAGTGTTTTTATGACTTTCAACTAGTATATATTTATTATTTTAAAGTTGAAAAAAATCTCAAAGTATAAAAATAAAAATCACCCCTCATCCCTCCACCCAGAGAATATGGTTAACTTTCTTTCCATCTCTTTTATACCCATTCATAGGTTTGTGGGTATTGTTTAAAAAATTGAGTTAATGCTCTGTGTTCGTTGTACATCCTCCTTTCTCCCCCACCTAACTTCCTAGAGTGAGCGTTTCTCTGTCATTAAAAATTTTGATATTTCGTTTTAAGTGTCAGTGTTGCGTCTTATGGATGCACCATCAGTAACCATTCCCATTTGATTAAATACTTGTTTTTCTTTTTTTTCTTTTTCTATTATAATCCAGCAACAAAGAACCTTGTACATTCTTGCCTGTATTTGATTATTTTTTATGAAGAAAATTCCTTGAAATGGAACTTCTAGTCAGAGATGTGATACATATGACTGTATTGTCCTCTGAGAAAGTTATGACAATTTATATTCCAACTGGCACTGGGGTTTTTCATTTTAAAAATTAACAGTTTAGGACTTCCCTGGTGGCACAGTGGTTAAGAATCTGCCTGCCAATGCAGGGGACACGGGTTCGAGCCCTGGTGCGGGAAGATCCCACATGCCGTGGAGCAGCTAAGCCTGTGCGCCACAACTACTGAGCCCGTGACCCACAACTACTGAGCCTGAGCTCTAGAGCCCACAAGCCACAACTTCTGAGCCTGCATGCCACAACTACTGAAGCCCATGTGCCTAGAGCCAATGCTCTGCAACAAGAGAAGCCACCGCTCAATGCAACTAGGGAAAAGCCTGCACGCAGCAATGAAGACCCAATGCAGCCGCCCCCCCAAATATATATGTATATATAAAAAGACAATTTAAGAGGCACAATGGTGTCCATTACAACTTTGTGTGCTTTACAAATATTTTTTAAAGACATGGTGCTAGGTACCTCATTCCAAATCGATTGTGTTTGGCTAATCAAGATTTTCCTGAAGGGTTACCCAAAC
Organism: Physeter macrocephalus; assembly: GCF_002837175.3. NCBI lineage: Eukaryota > Metazoa > Chordata > Mammalia > Artiodactyla > Physeteridae > Physeter > Physeter macrocephalus. Next base: position 42,045,688 of record NC_041215.1, on the reverse strand, counting down.
CAGAGTTTAGTTCACCTAACTAAAGCCATCTATGAAGGAAATGAAGTTAGGCCAGTGCAATTTAGGTGGACAAAATCTTGTTCATTTTGGAATGTTTCCAATAAATCTGCTGAATATGTCAACTAAGGGTTTGAAGTAGAGCTTTCATCAATCTTTCATTTCTAAGATCTATTTAAAAATGTTAAGACTTATTTTCAGACCTTTAGAAATGTTTTCTGTCTGCCCTGATTCCTTTTCAAAGACTGCCAGCAAATTTTCCATAACGTTGAATGATCCTTCAGTGATGATGGGCTTTGATGGGTTGATGATCCTTCAGGATGATGGGGTTTGGGACCTGGAGGCTGTTAGCGTGACCGGGAGCTTTTCTTCAAGTCTCTCTGGTTGCATTTCTGTGTCTTCTTCATGAATTTCCTTTTCTGTGCCTTGTCTATGTGGAAGGTCAGGATGCAAATGAAGAGGGAGTGGTGCTTGTTCTGTGTTTTCTTGGTCTCCTCTGGACCATTTTCTTGGGTTCGAGCCTGCCTGAGCATTCTTCTCTGAATAGCACTTGAAAGGTTTTGGTTTTGCCTTAAATACCAAAAAGATGTTTTCAAGGCTCAGCCCATTTGGGACCTATATCTAATATATATGTTTGCACTATTCATTTGGTTGTGTCTTTGACTAATTAATTGACGGAGTATTTTCTTATGTTCCTCTTAAATCTCACCTCATCCGAGAGTTTCCCATGCTGTCACGAAGATGGATTTATGGACATCTTTTCTTTCAATCTTGATATTTTCCAAGCCTGTGCTCCTGGTTTCAGCCAGGACCAGAACAACTCCCTCGATTAGGACGGGTGACTCTGGTAGCCTTGCTCAGGACTTTGGAAAGGCAGGAGTTGGAAAGCCCCTGAGATGTTGGTCTCACTGCCACATGCTTCTCTGGAAATTATAAAGTTCTTGTCCCTTGAAAACTTCCTGCCATACTTGTGGGTCTCTACTCCCATCCTCAGACTATATTATAGCAGGATTTGGGACTCAGGGACTTTTTTTGAGCAAGCATCCTTTGATGAGTTTGTGTTATTTCCCTCTGGAACGTTTTCTGTGACTTTTCTGAAGTGTTTTACGAGTCTTTCTGAAGTTTCTTTGCAGACTTTCTAAAGTTCTCTCCCCTCCCTCCTTGTCTGTCCATCTCTCTCCCTAGTATATGTATATCTGTACGTCCATAGGTGCACATATGCACAGATGCACATGACACATATAGGTAGACACACATACACGTGTATACATGCATATGTAGAGATTTGTAGAGGAACCAGGGGAAGTGAGAATGAGAGAATGAAAGTGAGACAGTGTCTTAATGACTAAGGATATGAGATTTATTCCTGATTTTAGCTCTTAGTCATGTCTGAAAATGGTCTGTTATGATTGGAAAGGAGATGAGGAATATAGGAGAGATACTTAAAACTGATAGTACTCTAGAGCCCCCGTTTTGTTTTGAGGTGAGGCATTTTTATAAGGACTTGATTCAGGGGACAGGGCTGAGATGGTAGGTAAGTGATGGGAGCCTCTGTCTGTTCTTCTGTCTCCACTGGGGCACACTGGACCTTGCTGTCATGTAGAGGTATTTTATGTACGTTTTTATTATTGCGTTTTCCCAGTGAAAATCTGATTGGAGTTGGTAAAAGACAAGGCATGGAGGATGAGAGTTTACTATGTCCTTCTCAGAATAATTTCTAATGGCCCAGTTAGGACCAAAGCAGACACAGAACTTTAGAAACAATAATGTTTGGAAGTGATTTCCTACAGGACCTACGAGTGCACTGCAGTGGTGGGCTGTTTTCACGGCCGTTTCTAAAGCAGTGTGAGCTGCGGTTTTAGAAGTAGGTAACCTAGATCTGGGGTCCCCAGCCGTCGCGGGCCGCAGAGCAGGAGGTGATGGCGGGCAAGCAAGTGAAGCTGCGTCAGCCGCTCCCCCTCGCTCGCGTTACCGCCTGAAGCGTACCACCCCCGTCCGTGGAAACACTGCCTTCCGCCAAACTGGTCTCTGGTGCCAAAAAGGTTGGGGACCGCTGACCTAGATGGAGAGGCTGCATGAATTACACAAAGGCTCACGTCAGGCAGTCAGGTTGTCTAGCATAGTTGTGGCGTGGATTTTAATTCAGCTCCTCCCTGATAGACTTTTGATATCAGTAACTTTTCCTTAAAATAGTTTAGAAATCTTAGGTAGTTTTATAAAATTCTGTTGTCATGCTAAATGTGTCCTGAAGCATCCCTTCCCTTTTCTTTCTTTAAACAGAAGAAAAACATGCCTTCCTTCCTATTGGCTTCAGAAAAAGAGTGTTCATTGCAAAGAGTGGAAGTCACCATGTGTTTTGACCTACTGTAGGCAGAGCAGATCTAACTATGAAAGCTCTGTGCCCAGAATTGTGGCTGGTACCCGAAGAGCCCTGGCCCAAACTATCTCTCCAGCATACTCTCTGTACCAACCCCCTCGCCTATCCTGATGGGTGAATTTGTTTTGCCGTTTAAGCACCTGTTCCTACCTGCTTGTTCTCGCGAGAAGCCTGCCGCGTCCTCACTCCACCTATCCTCACCTTGCTGCCCTGAAAGACTCACCCTCTTCTGGAAAGCTTTTCTGGACTCCATACACCCACCGGGTCTGGGAGGTTGCTTAGGCGAAGAGGCCCCCTTGAAGTCTGACCAGGGGCCGGGGCAGGTTTTGCCGCGGTTTGCACGTGGTCCCACCTTGCTCTCAGGTGTGTTGGGCCCATGCAGAAGGCAGATTTCAGTGGATCCTTCCCTAAGGACAAAGTTGGAGGTCAAAGTTCATTTGCAGGGTTCCAAACTGTCTATCCATACACCTTTACCCCAGAAGTCAGTCTCAAAAACACACTGTCCATCGCATTGGGCACACCTTCATGCAACACGTGCAGGGCCACAACGAAGGAAACCAGGGCCTCACAAGGCTGCTCAGTGAGTGATTTTGTAATATGTGGGAGAACACAGCGATGCAATTCCAAATGATCCAAATGATCAGGAACTGCTGGGTGGCTGGGGGCCTGTCGTTTACTGCAGTGCCGCTCAATCTCAGGCACTCCAGTTGCCCCGAGGACTGGTGAGAGCTCACACTGCTGGGCCCACCCAGACCCTCTGGTCAGGAGAGGAAATGAAGCTGGGAATCTGCATTTCTAACAGGTTCCCAGGTGGTTCTCTTGCTGCTGGTCCGGGGACCACACTTTGAGTAGCCCTGATTTACCATATTGGAAGATGGTGGTTCTCACACCTGGCTGCATATCAGAATCACCTGGGGAGCTTTTAAAAGTCTTGCTGCCCATACCGCTCCCCAGACCAGTAACACCTGGATGTCTGAGGGTGGGACCCATGCAGCTTGCGACCCTGTGATTCCAGGGAGGAGCCAACTTTGAGAACCATTGTTCGAAGTGCGTGGGGCTCAGATGTTAATATCCTTACAAATGCTCTGGGAGGTTAAAATGCAGATGCTGGTTCAGGACGTCTGGAAAGGGAGCTGAGAGTCTGAAGAGCTCCCAGGTCAATGCTGCTGGTCCACGAGCCACACTTGGGGTGGCAAGGCTTGAAAATATTGGAGTAGAACAGGGCATCTCAACCTCCGCTCTGTTGCCATTTTGGGTCAGATTAATTCTGTGCTGTGGGGCAGTCCTGTGCACTGTAAGGTATTTAGCCGCATCCCTGGCCTCTACTCACTACATGCTACAGACAGCCAGCCACCCACCCAGGTAGGACAACCAAAAAACGTCTCTAGACCATGCCAGCTGTCGCCCCGGGGTGGGGTGGGGTGTGGGTCAACTCGCTGGAGTGAGAGGACTTACTGAGCTGGGACTTAAGGGCCCATCTCCCTTCTTCACATTTCTTTCTTTCATGGAAGTTTTCCTCCTCTGAACAGGAGAAAGACCATTTACCTGCATCTAGACGATTTTAAGTGCCTGCCAGAGGCCACACAGATTCACCGCAAGATGAATGAAATACCAGCCTTTCTGCAGAAGGCACAGGGAGATGGCAGAATGGTGATGAAGCAGTAGGTGCCCGAGAGGTTGGGGGACCTGGGGTGGGGCCCACAAATGCCTGAATAATCTTTTAAATAATGGATTTTGAAAGATGTCAGAAATAGCTTTATATATATTTCTACGTGAAATTTTGCTTGTTCCCAATTCCAATTATCTCTGAGTTAAAAAAAAATTTTTTTTGAATGTCACATCTCAGCTCCTTTCTGTTAAAGGGAGTTTTTGGCATGTGACCTTTTAACAAGCCCATGAATAATTCCCTTAATTGACTGGCTGGTGATGTTTTTTTTATTCCACGGTGCCAGAGCAGTCCAGCCACAGCACACACACTCCCACCCCGACCTACACACCCAGTGACAAGCTATTAATTCAGCCAGGGGTGCCAATTACATATCTCTTTCATGGTTTTGAATTGCAAGCCTTTTTTACACAAAGCATGTGAATGGTTAATAAAATTACTGTGTACACATGCATCAGTCTTTATCTCCAAGACCCTAATTTTCTAATTCGGTTGAACCACCTCTGGCATTAATGGTGCAGATTGAATGGATGTTGTGATTACCGAGGGCCTCATTATATAGGCTCCATTAGGGCCGGTGTCATTCTTTTCCATCTGTCAGGAAACCAGTGGGCTGGTAATTAGGAAGGGAATGAGCGTTGCAAGGGCTGCTCAGAGCCAGGTGGTATTTTTCTTTCAACATGCACGGGATTCCATCTTTCTTAACCCCTTGCTTAAAAAAAGCAGTGTCAGTTTAATTCAAAACCATTGGGTAGGCAAATTAGAGCAAAATGGGGTACTTGCAACGGTAGGTTGAATAATGATGGCGGGAATAATAAATGACTTTCCTCTTTACTGCTCCCATGATTGTTCATCCCATGTGGCTGGCAGTCTGTCCCTACAAGGCTCTTTTTGTCGTTAGCAAAATAAAGGCAGTGGTTGATAAAAGTCTCTGTTAGATCTGAGTGCCCCAACTCAGGCACAGTGAATTATTTACAAACAGGCCCTCATAATTTCTGGTTGTGGGGCTTTGGAGGGACAGATTATCTAAGGCATGCATCCATGAAGCCCTAGCTTGCCACACTGTTAGTGCCAAAATAGCTTAGGAGACTAATCCATTTAGGTGAAACGCATTTCCTTTTTTAAGGAGCTGGCTTCCTGTAGGAGGGGATACCATTTCAAACACTTTCCTTTTGTCTGATTAATTGAGCCAGCATTTTGTTTTGTTAAGTTCTGTTTTCTCTTCAGGGGAATCTCCCTGTCTTTAGGTAGCAGAGCTGGTCTCTGCCCTCTGTGGGAAACAAGCCCCCAGCATTTGGCCTCAGTAACAGGCTTGGACAAAAGCTATAGAAGTACAGTATCTGGTTGTGAGACTTCAGGGCGCTCAGGAATCATCAGTGGAGCTTATAAAGGCCCCAGAGTCTGTGCCCATCCCACTCGAGAGATTTTCTACAGATGTGGGGTGGGCCATGGAATGTTAGGTGTAATAAGAGCTTCAGATCATGCTTTGGAGAAATGAAGACCCAGAATGGTGTGAGAAGCAGCGGGGTGGGTGGCCATACCATCCGCTTCTAGTAATACTGATGGATGAGGTATTACCCAGTATTATTTCTTGGGTAATACCCCCTAAGAAAAAAACAAAAAAAATTTTTAAACCCAAAGAAATAGAAAAAAGAAAAAAATTTAAAAACAAGAAAAAGAGAAAAACAAAAAAAGAATGAAGGTTCAACTAGAGCTTTCACTGTTGTTGCCAATAATTGGGGCATTCAGATGGATTTCTCAGAACTTGTGTATGATTCCTTCTGAGAGGTGTCCACATCCTTAATTAATGAGTTGACAAATCAGTCATTTTTAGGACATTGAGTAGATTATTTGGAGGAACGTGTGGACGTATCAAACACAGGTGGCCTTTTTGTTTTGTTTTGTTTTGTTTTTTGTGGTACACGGGCCTCTCGCTGTTGTGGCCTCTCCCGTTGCGGAGCGCAGGCCCAGCGGCCATGGCTCACGGGCCCAGCCGCTCCGTGGCATGTGGGATCTTCCCGGACCGGGGCACGAACCCGTGTCCCCTGCATCAGCAGGCGGACTTTCAACCACTGTGCCACCAGGGAAGCCCCTAGGTGGTCTTCTTAAAATGGTCCCTCCCTCCTTTTGGTAGTATGTACAGTTAGTGAAATTATAACAAGGTTTTCTTGATGCCCCTCACCCTTATTTTTTCCTTTTTTTTGGCCTTGCCATGAGGCATGTGGGATCTTAGTTCCCTGACCAGGGATCGAACCCATACTCCCTGCAGTGGAAGCGCGGAGTCCTAACCACTGGACCACCAGGGATGTCCTGCCCCTCACCCTTATACTGGCACGAGAGTTTGGTTTCCATATGAATATTGAGGGTGGGACTGGTAATGTGAACTATCTTGGCCTCTGCAGTCGGCCCTTGGTATCCACAGGTTCTGTGTCCACAGGTTCTGCATCCTCGGCTACAGAGCGCCGACTGTACTACACCATTTTCTGTAAAGGACTTGAGCATCCATGGCTTTTGGTATCTGCAGAGGTCCTGGAACCAATGCCCCGCAGTTAGCAAGGGACGATTGTCCTTTGTGCCCCGAAATGTGACCCTGAATGACGTTCGTCTGGTGCATAGCTGTCTACACCTGCCTCTCTCCCTGTAGTTACCCCCTCCCTCTGCAGGCGTATTTGTGTTTTAAGATTGCGATTTCTCCCTCCGCTCTCCTTCTCTGCCTTTCTTTTTCTTTCTTTTTTGAATCAGATCTCTGCCTTTCTGATTGAGCTTTTTCAGATGACTCAACACTCAGGTCCTCCCCTCCATCCTGGACGGTGCCAGCCTTCAGAGGGTCCACTGGCCAAACTTGCTGTGTTCTTCTGGCCACAGGAGGCTCATGTCTCTCTCTGCTTCAAACTGCCCCCTGCCTCCTAGTCCATATGACCAGATGCAGCTTTGTTCTCGGTGCCGACTTGCGGCACAGACCTCAGCCCTGATTCAGCAAGACCTCCTTTTATGGTCTATGTCTATGGACAGAGGGGAAAATCACGACTTCAGAGGCAAAATATGTAATGATTTGAAGGGGCAAAGTCTTGCTTTCTTTGACTCTCTGATCCCATTTCCTTGGCTTGGTTTATTCATAGCCTCGCTTTTGCATCTGTGAGTCTCCTACAGGGTAGTAGGGAATTACAGGCTCCTACAGCAATTGTGCCCAAGACTGTTGCTTTGGTTGGACATTTGAGCCTGGGAGAGTGGCCCAATTCTGGGGGCCTTGAACAGATTTAATGTGCAAAACCAGGAGAATGTCAAAGTGGCTGTCCTGGATCTGTTTGGTTGTTCACATGGATGTTTGTGGTCAGACACTGAGTTCAACCATGTCATCTCTAAGTTATCTTGCTTTCTCTTTGTTTTGACAATATACCACGACTGTCCTTCCTTTGAATTCTTCCTGGAACTCCTCCTGCCTCAGATCAGGGCCTCGGGCAAGGACCTGTCTGCAGGGAGATGATTGGGCAGGACCTGTCTGCAGGTAGATGATTGGGCAGTGATTCTTGATCCCAGAAGGCAGGAGTGAGACAGAGGGGAGAGTTAGCGCGGGGTGGGGGGGGGGGGGGGAGGAAAAGCAGATAATGTGGGATTTGGTCACTTCTGTAGTAGGGACAGGATTCTCCCCCGGCCTCTGAGAAATGCACATCAGGCCATCGGGACGGGTGCTGAGCTGGGACTCTGTTGGAGAACCCAGAGCCTTCATCTCGGCTGCACCCCTACTCTGAGCTGGCCGAGGGGATGTGGTGTGGCTCTCGAGACACCTGCTATACCTCCCAACCCACTGCAGTCTTTCCGGTGACATCCGTGCGCCCCGCCCACCCGCCAGTGGTTAAAAAAAACCCACCTGTTTACTCTGAGATGTCCTTGTATTTATTTGGCACTGCAGCAAGTTACATATAGACTCCTTAATTTCTCCATTCCTAAAATGGGCAGGATGATAATAGATGTGTAAGCATTTCTCTCTTAAGATGGTGTGATTGGTGATGTTTTTAGCTTACACTACTGATTTGGGGACCCAATCAGTAGCCTATTTGTAGGCAGATCTGTAGTATTTTATAGGGAAGCGTTAGCATTTTGTGACTCTTAATGAGAGAAATCAATGTAACTTAGAGTTCCAGAATTATCAGGACCTAGCTCCTCCAGGTGAAGGCTTTTAGGATTACTCGTTAATGTGTTTCTCCCAAGCTATAATATAGTGAGGCTACAGCATATTCATGTTATTCAAATAATTTAAAACTGTTGTTCTGTTTAGAAAACTAGTTGCCCAACTCGATAGATGAATAACATTGTGTTTTAAAGTGCTCTCTTTCTGTGTTAAGTATTTTTTCTCTCTTACTCTGGGAAATGTCAGTAGAGTAGAGTGTGTAGGTCACAGAGAAGTTGCAGAAATAAGTAAGAGCCCCCTGAAAACGTGGTGAATCTTTCGTGCCGCCTGACAGCTCTGTAGTGGTGTATGAAAGGAAGCCCGTAATTTATACATTGCTCAGTGGGAAACTCATATTTTTTTTCTCCTAACTTTCCAGTAGGTAAATAATACCTACTGTTCAGTTCTTACATCTCAGCTCTGCAAATAAATCTGTGCCTCAAACCTGTTGATTTAAACTAAAAATCTTTAATGAGCCAGAATTCCCACTGCTACTTTGAGACTTGAATTTTAGAGTGTCAGGACCTTGGTGATTAAATCAAAGTTGCTAACTCTCAAATGAGGAAGCTGAGGTCTAGAGAAGTTCTATTATACTATTCTGCTGTTTTTCCCCAAGTTCATGACAACGATGGTTCTAGAACCCAGGACTCATGAACTGCAACCCCAACTCAGTGACTCCAGCAGTACTGCTGTTTAAGTTAGAAAAATCTGTACACAAAACTGTGTGCAAAAATTGTGTGTGTTAAAATGTACAGAACATCCAAATAAATAAAACTCTAGCTTGTCTATGTTTCAAGCTTTAGATTTGGAGTTGAACTCCAAGTTAGCTACTGACTAGCTTTATAATCCTGGGCAGGTCACGAGGTCTTCCCTAGCTCTCTCTTTGCCTGAATCCTGCTCTCTCAGCCCTTCTAGCTTATCAGATGGTGGCACTGATAAGAAGTCAAGTCCATGGAAGTTCTCTGTAAGCCACAGACTCTTAGCCACATGCCAAGGGGTGTTTGCCCCAGGGAATTCATACCCATAGGGCTTGGCCCTAAGACTCTGCTTCAGACTGGACATGCTAAATAGTGGGTCCCAGATATGGAAGAAAATTACATAGGATTAAATGTTATTTTTATTACTTTTACATCTGTTCAGTGTCATCGTAATGACACATAGCATTTGAACCATCGCCTTATTTATGTTCAAAACAATTTTGGAAAGAAGTAGTATTTTTATCATCCCTATTTTACTTAGAAGTAAACTGAGTCTTGGAAAAGGCGACACGATCTGTAGAGCTCAGGTGGAAGCTTACTGTATTGCTGAAGTAAGAGTGCTGAAACCCACCAAAAAGCATGCCTTCTACCTGTGCTCCCCTCACGTTGCAGGACACAGAGTAGATGCTCAGTGAAAACCTGATGAGTTTGCGTCATCAAGTTTGAGACTTGGTAGAGACCAGCATTTGATGTCTTATGAAGATACAATAAAAAGAAATGTTAAAAAATGATACAGCTGGAGAAGGCAGTTTTAGAAATTTTCTTTTCATTATAAAAGTACAACATACAGAAAAGTAGAAGGAGAAAAAAGGCCATGTTGTCACCACTGTTACTTTTCAGTGTGTTTCCTGCTAAATTTTTTTACCTGGGGTTGAGATTGATTTTTACCTAGTTCTAATCTGCATACATACAATTTTATATATTGCTTTTTTCACTTAATGTTTTACCTGTTGGTAAAACATATCACTTTTATGTTGTAGACAAACAACAGTTTTAAATAGCAGTTAATAGTCTTCTGAATTGATACATCACTGTTACTTAAACCCTCCTTTTGTGGCACATTTAACTTCACTATTTTTAAATATAAATAATGCTGTCAATGAAGAATGCAGACATTCTTCTGCAGAAAGCTTTTTCTTCAGGGGTAGATTCCCAGAAGCACATCAAAGAGAATGAACAATTTAAGCCAATTACTTTGAATACAGTAATCAAGAAGGTTAGAAACACTGGAGAATAGGTCACCAAGGAAATGATACAGTATTTTTGTAGGGATGAAAAGAAAGAAGATTCAATTAACCCAATCATGCCAATAAGCATGTGTCCTGAAGGCTCAGAGCCTTTCATTTCCCACAGAGACAGAAGAGTGGAGTTGGTGCCTGATGCCTGGAACGCTGAGATGGGAGTGCCAGAGATCAAGGAGGCTTCCATTCTTGTATACCTTTCTGATTCAGTAAGAATATTCTTTCAAGAAGTGGTTTTCTTTGCATATCAGTGACACCAGGATTGCCTGCTTTTCGGGATGGACTAAAACTTGAGGTGCTTCCTCTCTGCCATAAGCAAGCTGTCATCAGACGTGTTCTACGGTGATCCTTAATCAGCCAGTGCCCTGCTCCAATTTCAGGGCTGCTTTTTTGAGGCAGCCTTATGCTGCCACTGCCATAGAGGTTTATCTTTTGAGAACCTCGTATCTGTCAGTTTTGCTGTAATGATAAACAACACTCACATCTAAATGACTTAAACCATAAACATGAATTTCTCAGTCATTTTCCATTTAAGCCGAGCCTTGGCGATGGCCTTGTTGCACCTGAATTCTCTTTCCAGGTCTTGGGCTGAAGGCGTGGCTCCTCTCTGAGCACTTGAGCAGATGCGTTGTATGTGTTGTACGTCATCTCCACTCACATTCCGTTGGCCCAAACAAGTCACATGTCCAAGCCTGAAAGTGGATAGGATGCCCACTTCCCCTACACAGAGGTGCTGAAAAGCACATGGCAAGGGCAGGAATGTGTAATTGAGATCAAACTGCTGTGAACAATGATGTAATCTACCTACTAGGAGTTGGCTTCCTTGTTTTCTTCTGACATCCATCCATCCTCTTGTCCGCTGCAGTACAGAACCTGGCTCTCTGTGTGAACTGCTTTGACCCTAGCATGAAGAGAGTCTCCAGACAAAAAGGATTTACTAACCAAGTATGTGACATTCTTTAATCTTGCCCTGTCATTCCCCTATAAGAGATGATGTCTCTTTCCCCTCCCTTTAATTTCAGCAGGCCGATGACTGACTCATAACCAACAGAATGTTCTGGTAGGATGCTGTCAGGTTTCCAAGGCTGGAGGCTTCTACCTGATTCTCAGGGAATGCTTGCTCTGGGGGAAGTCAGCCACCATGTAGGAAGGAAGCCTGTCTACCCTGAGGGATATTGGTTAACCACACTGGTCCAGAGTCTCAGCTGAGCTCAGCCTTTCAACCATCCCTGCTGTGGGATGAATCATCTCTCAGTTCAGTCCTTGTTATCGTTCACCTTGGATTCAAAGACCAGGGAAAGAATATCTAATTAGCACAAGCTTGGGTTGAGTGCCTTGGTCCAAGGCCAGGTGCAGTGATGGTCAGACTTCCCTTTGAGGAGAGTGGGGCCTGAAATGGGGAACGGATGCAGGTCTGACCCAGCAGATGTTCCTAGAGGGTGTTGACTGAGTCAGCTGTTGAAAATGCAAATCTAATCATCTTACTCCATTTTTAAAGCCCTCGGGCTCTGCATGATTTTCATAAGGAAGTTTAGACAACTACACTTAGTCCGTGAGGTTCTTCAGCATTGGCCCTTGCTCACTTCTCTCCCGTGCTTCCTGGCCAGGATCCCTCATGGAACCTTCACTCCAGTCTTACTGAGGGACTTGTGATACTTGAGCAAATGATCTCATCCACTTTCAAGGTTTTAAGTACAGTCTGTGTGATGACCCCCAGTATATGTCCTGACTTGGACTTTTCTTTGAAACTAAACTCCTGTCTCCAACTGTCTTCTCAGCACCTCCGCTTGGGTGTCTAACAGACATCCCGAACAGCGTGTCCAAAACCCAACTCCTGATCACCCCCCTGCCCCGCCAAACCCTGCCTTTCCTGCAGTCTTCCCCATCTCAGGAAATGGCAACTCCATCCTTTCCTTTCTTCAGGTCAGAAACCTCGAATCATTCTTGAGTCTTGTTTATTTCATGCTACTTGTCAACTGTACCTTCAGAATAGATCCTGAACAGACCAAAGCTTGACCTCAGAATATATCCGACACTCACCTCTCAGTGCTTCAGTCCTGACCCAAGACACCATCATTTGTCACTGTCTCACCCGAGTATTACAATGGCCTTCTTACTGCTCGCCCTGCTTCTTTCTTTGTTAAGCAGTGCGATCCTGTTAAAACATGTGACATCATGTCATCCCCAAGTCAGAGCTTCCAGTGGCTTCCCATCTTTATAAATGTCTAAATCCTTACGGTGGCTGTAAGACTTGACGTGACCTTTACCCTCTGCCTTCAGCTACCATTTTCCTCCTTCATCTTCATCCCACTGGCTGCCTTGATGTTCTTCCATCAAGTCAAGCAGACTTCTGCTTAGAGCCTTGATCCACCCTCTGCCTGGAAGGTTCTTGCCCCATATATCTGCATGGCCTGCTCCCTAGAATGGTGGCTGGCACAGAGCAGCTTTGCAGGGAAAGTGTGTTGATTGAATGGATTCTGATAGGCCTCTGGCGATACTCTCCTGGAAACATACTCTTCTACCCAGCTAACTTCTTTTGGTTCTTTCAAAGTCAACTTAAATCTCAGCTTCCCTAGGAATATTCCTGTGATTTAAATGCCCCCTTTCTCTACTCTTTGAGGAAAAGGACTATGTCTTATTTGTCATTTTATCTAGTGCATCACAGGTTTCGTGGCATCTGTTCGACCCTCACTAAATATTTCCCTCAATCTCAAATTGATGTAGTATTTATTTTAATAGGTGGTGCATGCACATTGTTTACAAAATACATAAAATACATGCTATGGTATATAGGGAAAAGCAAGCGCTGTTCCCCACGTGTTTTCTGTAGAGGCTGTCATCACTCTTTTTGGGTATCTCCCTGCATATATTTTATGCATACACAAGCAGTTAAACGTTTTTTAAACATTAAAAAAAATTTTTTTGTTTAAGAAAAAATTGCAATTGGTGCACAGATAATTGACACTAAATATAATTTTAAATATAAAATTGACTTAAATATACTTAATTGGTTCACTCTGAGTAACCAGTTTGCTTAAGTAGTAAGATTTCTTATTCTCTTGAGAAACAAGTATTACCCTGAAAGTCCTTTTTAAATCTCCCTAAAACCCATCAGTTCACTTCATACTTCCCTAGTCTGAAAACAGTGACTATCAGCAAATCTGCCTTGGGTATCACAAGAACTGGTAGGAAAGAGCCCCCTCTCCCCACCTCCACTTCTCCCGCCCTATTCTAGCATCATCTCTTTCCAGGATCATTGCTGTTACTGTTACCGAATTAAGCCCTGTGGACCCTGCTTGGGCCGTAACCCTACCAGGGCTGCAAGGAAGGTTCTTTTTTCTGTTCGGGTTTGTGCAGCCAAAAATGAAAGCAAAGCTGAGATTGAAGCAGTGCAGGCTTTATTCAATGGCTAGAGAATGGAGAAATGGGAACTTAGTTCACAAATCAACATGGTGAGAGGGATTTGATTTTAGGGTAGAGACAAAGGGAGGAGGAGTGAGGCTAATGATGGGGAGGCATATGCATTAGTCTACTGGGGAAGGGGTGGGGCTTTCTGAGGGAGTGGGGTGCCACCCTCTCTATCCTCTTTTGGTCCTTGACTTCCGGTCATGGCCTCAGGTGGGTGTGTCGTTTAATATGCTAATGCAGTAAAATCAGCATATAGTGAGACGGTTGGAGGTCGGATTAGTTGCCATCTTGGTTCCAGCTGGTTCCACTTTTGTTTTTCTCTTCCTTTAGCTTCCTTTTTTATCTCTTAAAGATTTGTGTTAACTCCTGTTAAAGGTGGGAGCTGATGGGTTTTGAGCAAGGATCTGGTACCTGTTCTGGCAACATTACCTTCTCTCTGGCCACCCAGCTTCCCCCAGTGTCCCTCTTTGGTCTGTTCTCTGCAGAGCAGCTGGAGTGATCCTGTTTACCTGTGAGGCATTTCTCTGCTTAATCCATTGTTGGTTTCCTGTCCTTAGCATGACCGTTAAGGTCCTGCATGGTCACTGTGTTCCAGCCTTGTGGGCCCCATCGCTGTTCATGGGCCCTTTCCAGATCCTGAAACAGCAATACCATAGAAACGAATCTCTCTTCCACAAGGCTCTTAGGCAAGCAAAGCTTTTTTTTATTAAAAGAGAGAGCTTGTGCACAAGGGAGAAAGCAAGAAAAAAAAGTGCCAGCTCCCTGAGTAGAAGGGACAAGTTGCTTTTATAACAAAATGGAGGGTGTGTCTCATGATCACTGATAATTTCCAGAAATTGTCCAAGTTCTTTGATCAGCAGGAGGTGGCTCCACGGTGGCTGTCGGGAGTAGGGAGCGCTTCTGTGGGGGGAAGGGAGGGCAGGAGAACTTTCTGCAAGAAAGCACCAGAACAGATGCGGTTAAAATTTATAGTTGAGCTGCTTGTCTTGTGGCAACTAGGTACACTCTTTAGTATAACGGAGATAAACTGAATCTTTGATTCCTGCCAGTCTGGTTTTTGCCTCTGGGACTCTGGCCTCCAGGGCCTTTGTTCTTTAGCTTCCAAGGCCTGTTTTGCCCAAGGCCATACCCTGGTCCTTTTCCAAAATGGATGTGCTCGTGTCTTTGTGTCTCACCTCCTGCATAGGCGCCTTTCCTCTCTGTTTCCTCTGTCTAGAGTGTTCGTCCTCAGGTAGCTGCACAGCACATCTCCCATCTCTTAGGTCTGTGGTTAAATGTCCCCTCCTTAGAGAGAAGTGTGACGACTGTATATAAAATACACTCCCGTTGTTCTCCTTTGTGCTGCTTTATGTTTCTATGTAGACTGTGCTTATTTGTGGACATGCTTATTGTCGGTCTCTCCCATGTAAGCTGCAAGAGAACAGGTAGTTATTCACATGCTTTTTCGCTGGCTGCTGAATCCTTGTACCAGGACACAGTAGGCGTCAATCGGTATTTGTTGGTCGATCAAAGGAGCCTGGGGCTCGTGGGTCTCAGCATGCACCCCCCCTTGCAGCGTATATTGAAAGTAGAGGGACTGGGTGGGGTCTGGAAATCATTAGAATGGCCGTGCCCTGTTCCTTTGTCTCCTTGCATCTCTCTACACCCCAGAAACAGCATCGTGAGACCGAGGGGCCCAGGAAAATGGCCCTGGGCGGCCAGGCTCAGGTGATGCCTCTTCAGCTAAGGTCCGTGTATCTGGCTGTCTGGACATTGCTTCTCAAGCTTCGCGAGTCCTAGACTAAACTCATTACCAGCTCCGCACTCCAGTCTCATTCCTCCTGCTTTTGGATGTGCCACGACCTCTTTCCTTTAGGAAAGGAAAATCAGGGTGAATTCCTGGCATCCTTCTCTGCTGTCCAGTCAGTTACCATGTTCCATCCACTCTGCCTCCGTAAGGTCTTTCCCGATCGATCCCTTTATCTGACTGTCAGGGCTTCTTTGCAGGGGGTCGTCACTTGTTTTCTAGGCTACTAGCATTGTCTCCCCGCTGATTCCCTTGCCTCTAGTTTCTTTCCCTTCAACGCTGCCAAACTCTAAGCCCAGTCCGAGGGTCTTTGTAAAGCCGAGATCACATCATGGGCCTCTCTTGCTTAAAACAGTTTAATAACTTCCTGTCGCCACTGCAGGCTTTCTCAGCCTCAGACGTGTGTTCCACCTTGATGATTTTTGCCCTATCGTACGTACCACCTATGCTATTGCTTACTTAACATTTATTTAAATATAATCATATTTGACTTTTTTCCCCTAGGCAACAATATCCTTGCAGGCATGGGGTGAAAATCAGTTTTTCTAATGTACATTAAAATAAATAACTATTAAATACAATACGCTGGTCCTTGTACCACCTAAGAACCATTGTAAATATCACATTCTCAAACTCCTCCAAAAAATTGAAGAGGAGGGAACACTCCCAAAGACATTCTTTGAAGCCACCATCATCCTGATACCAAAACCAGACAAAGGTACCAGCAAAAAAAGAAAATTACAGGCCAATATCTTTGATGAATATAGATGAAAAATCCTCAACAAAATATTAGCAAACTGAATCCAACAATATAAAAAAGATCATACACCATGACCAAGTGGGATTCATCCCAAGTTCACAAGGATGGTTCAACATATGCAAATCAATCAACGTGATACACCACACAGACAGAAGAAAAGATAAAAACCACAGGATCGTCTCAGTAGATGCAGAGAAAACGTTGTGCATATCATGGGTGTTGTGCCCTCCATCTCGAGGGGACTTCCAGGACACAGAGGGCCCTTCGTGTGGTCTTTGCACTGCTGCTCCCCTAGCCAGATGCTCCAGGAACAGCATCTCCACTTTGAATTGCCATGGAAGCAGGACCACCCAGTGTTACGTCTTCACATTTTTGCTTATGACGTTCCCTCTGCCTGGAGCGCCCTCCACAGCCTTCCGGCTTCGCTGCTTGATGACTCCTGTCCAGTCTTCTAGACCCAGATGAACTGTCACACCACAGAACCATCCCTCCTTCCCACTCGGTCCCCAGGTTCTGTTTCATCCCTTTGACCCCTTTCTTCTTTTTGTTCCTTGTCCATTATCTCTTCTCACATTCACAACTAGTGACTGTCCAGTAATGATTTTCAGGTTTCCCATCCCAGATTTGTGCTCTCGGGAGGCTGGGAATAGATTTTGTTTGCCTCAGCCTTGGCATGTAGACCTTGAAATGTGAACGAATGCAGTTAGCCTGGTGGAGCTATAGATGTGCTGGGACTGGTTGACATCAGATGAGAGCAAGAGTGAGACTTGGCATGTAAACCTGGGAGCTGGGGTTTCCTGGAGGCAGGGAAATGATGCAGTGATTGAAGAAAGGTACCAAAGGCATGATGCCCCTTTGCAAGGTTTCCTAGAGCAGTCCTGCTGGCCCACTTTATAAACTTACCTGATCGAGATGAGCAGCTTCTGGGTCTCTCTCTCTTTGTCTCTCTCCCTATCTATCTATCTATATAAATTTATATATTTTACAAATTTAAATTAAAGTTTTGGGTGAACTTCTTCTATATATTTTCAACCCAACCATTAGAGCTCCACTGTCCCATGTGGTAGTCACTAACCACATGTGGTCACTTAAATTTTAATTAATTAAAATTAATTAAAATTTTAATTAATTTTAAAAGTGCTTAAAATGAACACTTCATTTCTTCAGTTGTATTAGGCACATTTGAAGTGCTCAGTAGCCACCTATGGCTAGTGGCTACCCTCTTGGACAGCACAGAATGGAACACCTTCATCATCGCAGGAAATTGTATTGGACTGCACTGCTCTGGAATCTAATCCTTTAACAAATCCCCCATGTTGACTTTTGTCCCTAAAGTTGAAGCCAGGAAGAAAGTTCTATCTAAATGAGATTTCACTTGGATGGGATTAGTCATCTTGTGTATTGTTAGGTGTAAAAGCAAAGGGCCATTTGTTGAGTAAAGGAGAGGTTCTTAGTGGTTACATGCTGAGGAGTTGGACAGTCTAACCATGGACAGGGTTTGACCCCGTGCCTGGAGAGCTCTGGCCTGAGTGATGGTCCCTGGTCCAAGCCATCCTCCCCCTCACCACAGCCTGTTCACAAAGCAGCAGGTGGATGAGGTTGAAGCTAAAGAGAGAAGAAAGAGACTTCCTTGGTGGTGCAGTGGGTAAGCCTCCATGGTCCCAGTGCAGGGGGCCCGGGTTCGATCCCTGGTCGGGGAACTAGATCCCGCGTGCATGCCGCAACTAAATATCCCACGTGTTGCAACAAAGATCCCGCATGCCGCAGCTAAGACCCAGCACAGCCTAAATAAATAAGTAAATAAATATTTTTTAAAAATCGAGAGAGAAGAGAGATGGGGATGTGGGTGGAGAGAGGAGATGGAGTCTTAGAGCCTGGGAGGGTCAAGTAGGTAAGATGAGTAAGAACTGGAAGAGGAGGGGAGGGAAGTCCTGCGGTGGGAGAGGAGGTGGCTGGTGGTAATTAGTGAAGGAGCAGCGAGTCTTGAATAAACTGGTGGCTGTTAGGGGCTTCCCTGGTGGCGCAGTGGTTGCGAGTCCGCCTGCCGATGCAGGGGACGCGGGTTCGTGCCCCGGTCCGGGAAGATCCCACACGCCGCGGAACGGCTAGGCCCGTGAGCCATGGCCGCTGAGCCTGCGCGTCCGGAGCCTGTGCTCCGCAACGGGAGAGGCCACAGCAGTGAGAGGCCCGCGTACCACCAAAAAAAAAAAAAAAAAAAAATGGTGGCTGTTTGGCATGGCTGTTACAGAGAAGGAAAAATGGCTCATGGCATGCTTGGCACCCTGTCTCCTTCCCTTTATCCTGCCTCCTAGCTGGTTTTGTTCGTGGCTTTATTTAAAATGGCAGACTACGTGGAGTGAAAGAGGACTAGCTAGAACGAAACAGCATCAGAAATCGTTCACCCCTAAGTACTATGTGTACTCGCCGCTTGACTGTCTTTCATTTTTCATTATTTCACATTTGACTGGACGACAACCCAGATTACATGTGCTTTGGAGACTAGGGTGACAGATGATAAATAAAACATTACACTTTAAGCTGTAGATTGAATTGGTTACGTGCCAGAGCTATTGTGTTTTAGGTCTTTTGTAAATTAGGGGATGGTTAGAAGAAGCTTCTCTTTGGAAAATAATTTAGAATCGGTATGATAAGACCCAGGCTTTATTCATGTGAACCACAGGCCTTTAAACCTGCAGTTGACCAGGGACCAAACTTCCAACCTTCTCTCCTTTGGATGTGAGAGTGTCTGCCAACAGGTTTTGCTCTTACAACTTCAGAGGCAAAAATTAATGCTGACTGCAAAGGTGATTCATATATTCACAATGCTGAACACTGTGAGAACTTGGCGGTCTTTCGGAGAAGAAAAAAAATGTGCTAGTGGCTTTAACCATTTCTTTGGATTTTCCTAGTCTTCTTTTAGATATTAAATGTGTCTTTGGCAAGAACAATACTACCATGGTTCTCAGACCTCAGCGAACGTTAGAAGGACTTATTAAAACAGATTGCTGGGTCCCACCTGCAGAGTTTCTGAGTCAGTGTGTCTGGGGCGGCCTCTGACACTTTCCTTTCTAACAAGTTCCCAGGTGATGTGCACATTGCTAGTCCATGGACCACGCTTTGACAGCCACTGGTCCTGTGGGAATTTAAATGCAGCTTCAGTCTGGGTTGGTTGGGAGATTGTGTTGAAAGGCGGCGGTAGTTCATATGCCTCTTTCTTTTTTTTAAATTAAATTTTATTTTTTTAATTTTTACTTGAGTATAATGTAGTTGATTTACAATGTTGTGTTAGTTTCAGGTGTACAACAAAGTAAATCAGTTATACATATACATATATCCGCTCTTTTTTAAGATTCTTTTCCCATATAGGCCATTACAGATTTGGATTTTCCTAGTCTTCTTTTAGATATTAAATGTGTCTTTGGCAAGAACAATACTACCATGGTTCTCAGACCTCAGCGAACGTTAGAAGGACTTATTAAAACAGATTGCTGGGTCCCACCTGCAGAGTTTCTGAGTCAGTGTGTCTGGGGCGGCCTCTGACACTTTCCTTTCTAACAAGTTCCCAGGTGATGTGCACATTGCTAGTCCATGGACCACGCTTTGACAGCCACTGGTCCTGTGGGAATTTAAATGCAGCTTCAGTCTGGGTTGGTTGGGAGATTGTGTTGAAAGGCGGCGGTAGTTCATATGCCTCTTTCTTTTTTTTAAATTAAATTTTATTTTTTTAATTTTTACTTGAGTATAATGTAGTTGATTTACAATGTTGTGTTAGTTTCAGGTGTACAACAAAGTAAATCAGTTATACATATACATATATCCGCTCTTTTTTAAGATTCTTTTCCCATATAGGCCATTACAGAGTATTGAGTAGAGTTCCCTGTGCTATACAGTAGGTCCTTATTATCTATTTTCTTTTTTTCTTTCTTTCTTTTTTTTTTTTTTTTTTTTGGGCTGTGTTGGGTGTTTGTTTGTTGCTGTACTCAAGCTTTCTCTAGTTGTGGCGAGCCGGGGCTACTCTTCGTTGAGGTGCGTGGGCTTCTCATTGCGGTGGCTTCTCGCTGCGGAGCACAAGCTCTAGGCACGTGGGCTCAGAAGTTGTGGCTCACGGGCTCTAGAGCACAGGCTCAGTAGTTGTGGTGCACAGGCTTAGTTGCTCCGAGGCATGTGGGATCTTCCCAGACCAGGGCTCGAACCTATGTCCCCTGCATTGGCAGGCGGATTCTTAACCACTGCACTGCCAGGGAAGTCCTAGTTTTCTATTTTATATATAGTAGTGTGTATATGTCAATCCCAATCTCCCAATTTATCCCTCCTCTCAAAGTCTTTTTTTTTTTTAACTGAAGTATAGTTGATTTACAATATTGTGTTAGTTTCAGATGTACAGCATAGTGAATTGGGTTTTTTTTTTTTTTTTTGGTAGATGATATTCCATTAAAGGTTATTACAAGATATTGGGTATAATTCCCTGTGCTATACAGTAAATCCTTGCTGTTTATCTGTTTTACATATAGTTGTTTGTATCTAGGAAAGGGAAAATCACAATAGGAAAGGCACATATATGGTAAGAGTTGGAGATCTCTTAAATAAGCCAGTGCGTGGATTACAAAAAACAATCCAAAAAACAGGTTGTAAAAGCCATCATTTGCCTCTTTCTGAATCAGTGTTTTCCTGCTGTGGGATTTGGGCTGGAGGGAGGAGGAGTCTGCCCTCTTTATGTGCCGGACTAGCCTTTCCAGGTGAAGGCCAAGGTGCGCTGATGGAACAATTCCCCTCTCCTGCTCTCCCCTCGCCCCCCATCCATCTCCCCGTAAACCAGGAAAGAGCCCACACTTGCCGATTCAGAAGCCTCCATATTTGCAGTATTTGCTCCTGACCCAAATCTTCCCTGCATCCTGGAGACGACTGCAGCCCCAGGGCAGTGGTGGGGTGAGGATGTCACGTGAATGGCCAGAGCCTTCGGGTGGCTGACCACTGGGAGGGCGTCAGGAGACCTGTCTTTTATTTCTGGGTGGACTTCAAACTCCTGCGGTGACTTCGGGCAAACCTCCCAAATCCTCGACTTTCCCATTTCGACTCCTTGTGTTTCCGAAACATAACTCTCGCCACCCCCCAGCTCCCAATCCCTAAAATAACAGAAAAACAAAAACCCAGGTCTGGTGAGTGGCCACCGGGGCATTGATGAGCTGATGTGCAGAACTCTGAGCACCTGAAGAGAAAGCTGCTGTGTAAACACAATATATTATTAATAACACGTTAAAAAATAGCATCACACCCTCTGCTCATAATAGCTGCTTTCAGCTCTGGGGGAGCTCTGACACACAGGCTTCCAGCAGTGTTGATGGAAGGGTGACCGTGGGCTTTTGAATTTGCAGCACATTTAAAAGAAGATGAAGATAGGTTTTTGAAACATTTTGAGCGTATTCATAGGTATATTTGTGAAGAAAATATGACGACAGATCTGTAAAATTCAATGCGAAAAAACAAAATCATCCATTTCTTTGGATTTTTTCATTACATTTCAGAGTTGTTTTACAGTGTGGGCTATTCCATAGGCATTTTGGCTCAAGTGTTAGGAGGAGTCCCTTTCCTCTTCCCAACCCCACTGGTGCGCGGTTGATGCCCCTTTAAACTCTAGGGGGGGAAACTTACAAGTCAGCTAGTGATTACGTAATCAGTTAATGATTACATCTACTCTACAGATGCAGGAAGGGGCAGCTGTTGCCTGCTGCTGTAGATACTGAGAAATAAAAATATGGTTCTTGCCCTTAAGGGATTGGTAGGCAGCTTTGATTAAAAATGTATAAGCAAGATATTATGTAAGGAGACCACTGCATACCTGTCTCCTTAACAAAATCCAACAAAATCCAAATCCACCTTTTGTGCATTATCAAGGTATGCCTGCAGTGATCAGGAGAAACATAGACTCCTGCAGCATCACTGTTCCCTGTCAGGAAGCAGCTCAGACATTTGTTCCTGTCCCCCTAAGAGGATTATGGAGATGGAGGCTTCTTGGGGATGTTGTGATAAATTGTAGACGGTCTAGCACCCAAGTTGTGGCTGCCCTATTCATGTCTCAGGGAGAAAGGGCTGATCAAGTAACAGATATACTGCAAGTCTCTTAGGGACCATTAGACCCTTCCTTCCTCAGCACCTGGGCTGACTGCTCTCTTCTGTCCAGAGAGTGATGGATTTTTACCCCACAGTGGAAGCTCCCTAAAGACATGGCCTCCCCTGGGTCTAGTCCTGGGTGAGAGATTCTTCAGGGAGTTGCCTGGGGAGCTTTTACTTTTTTTTAATTGAAGTATAGTTGATTTACAATGTTGTGTTAGTTTCAGGTGTACAGCTAAGAGATTCAGATACACACACACACACACACACACACATGCATATATATAATATTCTTTTTCAGATTCTTTTCCCTTATAGGTTATTGCAAAATATTGAGTATAGTTCTCTGGGCTATATAGTAGGTCCTTGCTGGTTATCTATTTTATATATAATAGTGTGTATATGTTAATTCTAAACTCCTAATTTATCCCTCCCCATCCCTTTCTCCTTTGGTAACCATAAGTTTGTTTTCTGTCTGTGGGTCTAGTTCTGTTTCTGGGGGGCTTTTAAACAAATACAGATGCCTGGGTTCACCCCCAAAGATTCTGATGAAATTGATTCAAGGAGCAGTCCTTGGGCCCCTGTTCCAAAAAATTCCCCAGGGGAGTGTAAGTTGCCGTCAGGGCTGAGAAGCTAAGTTGCAGGTTGAATTTATCTGAAAGGATGAATCAGAGAGCATCTCTGCTAGTCACTCCGGAGCTTTTGGAATGGAGGGCTGACTTTTAGCCTCTTTTTCTGAAATGGCACCTCTCACGGTCCCATTTGCTTGAAGAAATGGTTGCTTCACGTGCCAGGCACAGGAGTCCACAGCCTTCTTCCCTGTGGCACAGCTGGGCCTCGGGCCAGTTGCTTTGGGAGCTTTGATTCCCCCAAGCCCTGGAATCCCTGGTCCTGCCCCAGTATCTCATCAGTTAAAAGGCCCTCCAGTAAGCCACCTCATCCTGCCTGACTGTCCTCTCGGCTGTGGCCCCTCTGCCCCAAGCACCCTGCCAGGACTGTGGTGACCAGGCCCGGCACATTGCCTGCGTTAGCCTTCTTCACTCCTGCTGCTGTGGCCCTGTGTGCTTTTGGCCTGCTTTAATCTTCTTCCCCCTTGAGTGCGTGTTTTTTCCCCTGGCTCCTTAATGGGGATGTATGGCACCCAGGGCAGATTATCCTTTTGGTTTACTGGGCCAGGATTTCCTTTTGCTCAAGCCTGTAGCAAGAGCCCCGGCCTGTTCGTTACTTTTCCTACATCTCTATGTTCTTTTATGTTTCATACCAGCCCGCAATGATCCTTTCTTTCTGTCTGTGTTTTTGAAAGAATAAAACCTACAACTAACGTGTTAATTAGAAGCCTACAGAGTGGACTCCAAGCAGCCTGTTTATATGCTTATTTCTGACTTTTAGGTTTGGGGGAACATGTCTGTCTATAGGTTGGCTAGGATTCTAAGTAGGTGCCACTTTGGGCCATTCTGTTAGTGCAGAGAAGGGAATCCAAGGTGGGTAATGAAAAATGATTTTATCTGATGTCTGGGTTGCCAGAGACAGCTGATGCCTCCCGAGCCCGTAGACATCCTCTCAGCTGCACCGCCCCCCAACCCTTCTCTGGGTGTCCTCTGCCTTTACCCTTGGCCTCATCCCTAACTCGGTCCTTCCTCCCCCTGCGCTGGGTGTCTTGGCTGACCTCATCCTTCCTTCTCTCCTCTCATTTCTTTTAAAAGAATCGCTCCATCCTGCCATGAATACTCTTCTTTTGTCATTACCAAATTATTCCTTCTTTTTATCTTTGGGAAAATCCAAAGGTGTCTATCCTGTCGTATCATCAAGAGACATCCAGGGTGGGCTTTTCAGTTACTTTGTTTAAGCCAACATTAATGGGTAACTTTTTTGTGCTCTGTGCAATTACCTCATTTCATCTTCAGGTAGGAAATAGTATTCCCATTTGACAGGTGAGGAAAATGAGGCTAAAAGGAGTTTGGTAGCTTGACCAAGATCAACCAACAGGTTAAATGGTAGAGCTTGGGATGTCTCGTGCCAGAGCCTCCACTCTCTTTTTTTAAATTTTATTTTACTGAGGTATAGTTGATTTTCAATGGTGTTAATATCTGCTATACAGCAAAGTGATTCAGTTATATATATATATATATATATATAATTTTTCATATTACTTTCCATTATGGATTATCCCAGGATACTGAATATGGTTCCATGTGCTATACAGTAGGACCTGTTGTTTATCCATTCTGTATTACAATAGTTTGCATGTGCTAATCCCACACTCCCAATCCATCCCTCCCCAACCCCGTCCAAAGCCTCCACTCTTTGCTATTAAACTCTGCACCCTCCAGCTGGAGGAGAAGTGAAATGTTGTGTTGCCAGGCAAGGGAGAAGGATTTCATGGCCTTGAAGACCCTCCCACCCCAGCATTCATGGGATGCTGTGAGGTCATGTACCATGGTGAGCCCCTTTTCCACAGGATTGATTTCGGTGATATGTCTCTGAACTGTATTCTTCTGAAGATGATTCTTTTTTTTTTTTTTTTTTGTGGTTTCATAATTTTTTATTGATGGCATTTATCCCATGGTTTAACATGTTAATTATACTGTAATAAACATGGCTTTAATATTAAACTTTTCCTTAGTATCCAAAGTCACCACAGTCCATTTCAGTAAATATAAAAATATATGCTTAATACTTTGTACAATACTGGTTTTTGGTCCAAACAAAAACTGGATCAGAAAAGCCAATAAACTCACTTTAAGAATCCCCAGTTGTTGTGTTTTTTTTTTTTTTTTTTTTTTTTGTGGTATGCGGGCCTTCCTCTGCTGTGGCCTCTCCCGTTGCGGAGCACAGGCTCCGGACGCGCAGGCTCAGCGGCCATGGCTCATGGGCCCAGCCGCTCCGCGGCATGTGGGATCCTCCCATACCGGGGCGCGAACCCGGTTCCCCTGCATCGGCAGGCGGATGCGCAACCACTGCGCCACCAGGGAAGCCCCTGAAGATGATTCTGTACCAGTTCTCAGACTAGAGGTGGTCATGTTGGGAGTGTGGCAAATTACGGTGGATCCCAGTACCTCAGGCTGTGTCACTGTCACTGTCATTGTGTAAATCAACAGGGTGGAGTTCTCCCAGTAAAGAGTCCCAATGTTCTGTTTCTTTGCAGAGCCTGTGTCATCTTGGGGGTGATATTCCTTCTGTCATCCGTATGCATAGTGGTCAAAGCCATCCATGACCTCTCGACTAAGCTGCTCCCGGAAGTGGTAAGGTTCTTCTTTTGTCTTAAGAGTCTTTCCTGACGGTACCAGCCTCCTGTGTTACCTCTCACCCCAGATGTACTGGGGGAAGTTGGGCAGGTGGAGAGAAAACATACAATATTTAGGAGTCCAGAAGAACTCACTGTAGAATGTGAATGACTTGGTGGAGAGAAGCACTGGGCAAGATAAAAAGGTAGTTGAGCTGGTACTGGGTTCTGTGTCCCTCTTCTTAGATCTTTTGGCTACTTTTAAAGTCTTTTATGTTAAGAGAAATGGAGCGATTTTTATATAGCAGAGCGATCTGATCTGTATTGTTCGCATCTGTTGTTCTGTGTCCATTCAATCACTATTATAATAAGAATTATTTTTTCCTTTGTACCTCAGTTCAGTATATAAATCTGTTCACATTAGGCTTTCTGACACAACTGACATTCAGATGCAAAAACTGGAGGACACAATTTCATATTAAAGTGTGTCTTTGACTGCTTTGTTTTCTGGGTGAGAGGCACCCAGATTCTTTTTTTGGCACTCTGATTCTTTTTTTTCCCCCGCCCCTTATGAATGCTGTGATAAGGAATATTTTTACACTCTCCTATAAGGCTATCTTCATGTTAGAAGGCAGCTGATTTACGTACCAGGAGATTAACATGCTGCCATTACAATGCTTCACTGTACAGACATACCTCAGAGATATCACGGGTTTGGTGCCAGATCACCGCAGTACAGCAAATAATGCAATAAAGCAAATCACACAAATTTTTTGGTTTCCCAGTTCATGTAGAAGTTATGTTTACACTATGCTGTAGTCTATTAAGTACTCAATAGCATTATGTCTTAAAAAAAACAGTACATACCTTGAGTAAAAAATACTTTTTTGCAAAAAACATGAACTATTATCTGAGCCTTCAGCAAGTCTTAATCTTTCTGCAGTAGTAACAAAGGTCACTCATTATAGATCACCATAACAAGTATAACAATCATGAAAAAGTTTGAAATATTGCGAGAATTAACAAAATGTGACACAGGGACAGGAAGTGAGGAAATGCTGTTGGAAAAATGGTGCCGATAGACTTGCTCAACACAGGGTTGCCATAAGCTTTCAATTTGTAAAAAAATAAAATTTAAAAAAATGAAGTGAAATGAAGTGAAATGAAGTGTACCTGTATGTAAGTTGCATAGTGATTTAATACAAAATTATGGGCTCTTCTTTTAGGATGTGATTTGGTTTGAGCTTGGCTATGTGCACCATCTTATAAAAGGCCTAAATTATGAGACCTTTAATTTCACTTTTAGAAAAATACATGTTAAACGTATTGCATTTGTGTGTGTGTATAGGGAAGATGAAAATGAAGCGGGGCATTACACTGCATTTAGTAGAGCTGTTAAGGTGACTGCTCTAAGTTGTACTGTGTGCCCACCCCCGCCAACTTGAAACAAACATTAGAGCCATTCCTTTAGTAACTCCCGAGGACGTTGACCATTATTTATCATCACAGCTGGCAAGGAACATGTTCTCTAATATCTCCATGACACAGAGGAAAGATGGAGAGCAGCGTAGGAGTGTACCTACCTATGGATTTGATCTTTTTTTTTTTTTTCCGGTACGCGGGCCTCTCACTGTTGTGGCCTCTCCCGTTGCGGAGCACAGGCTCCGGACGTGCAGGCTCAGCGGCCATGGCTCACGGGCCCAGCCGCTCCGCGACATGTGGGATCTTCCCGGACCGGGGCACGAACCCGCGTCCCCTGCATCGGCAGGCGGATTCTCAACCACTGTGCCACCAGGGAAGCCTGGGATTTGGCCTTTTTCAGCAGAGCTAGCTCAAACAAATAATCCCATGTCTTGTACCCAGTGTGCTTCCTCTCACATTGTGCTTGTCGCACCTTGATCTTCCTGGTTGCCTGAGATCCTGGACTTTTCCATCATTTTCCTCCATCAGACTGGCTATCCTGTGTTCCATTCCATCAGAATCTGAAGCTTAGGTAACATGGAGACATAAAAGTATTAAGCGTGATTGATTAAGATGTCAGTCAGATAACATCTTTGCATTTTATAAGGGATGGAAATCTGACTCCACTCTAAGAAATGTTTATTGGTGGGAATTTTCAGCCCTGGGCTAGTTGATGCATTCATTTATTTAGACATTAAAAATTAATGTATAGCTCGGCTCACTCGATGTGGAATAGATAGCTGTGCTCATGGACCCTTGTTCGTGGCCCTCCTTGTTCTTGTCTTGAAAGCTGAACCATTTTTAACCGGGAACAGTCTTACATCTTACAGTGCATGTTCTTAAGAGAAGGAGCTCACCAAGTTAAATTCCACATCAAGGTATAATGTCTGATGCCCACCCTGGCTGGTATGGGAGAGGGTGAAGAGCTCCATGATTGTACCAAGACTGGCCCTGTCCTGGAAGGGCTCACACCCACTGCCTCTTTTATTAGTCCTGGTGTGGGATTTAAAAATCACACCTGTTTATGGTCATCTCATCAGAACTCTAAGGAAAGATGTAAGGTGGTTTGTTGTTTTGTTTTGTTTGTTAAGCCTTCAGAGTTACAGAAAGGTTAACAAAGGCATGTGATCTCCTGTTTCCAGAGGGGAGGGCCTTTGATCAGCTGAGTGGCACATGGGGACCAGGCAAATGCTGCCAGGTGTTATCTGACAGCATTTCAATCCAGAGTCTTTGGGTTCCTACTCTCTGCTCTAGAAGTTTGGGGAACCCAAACCCCTGGCCTGCAGTCATTCAAGATGAGCGTCTATCCACAATGTCTCATCTGAATTAGCAGCCACAGACTCAGATGCTCACAGAAGCCAGTCCCGAAAACAGGAGAAACTGCCTGGGTCTGTGGCATCCAGACAGTGTGTGCACAGAGGAAGGGTCAGCCCCTTAGCAGAATTGCCATGGAAACCTATGTTTAATGTGAAATAAATGGGCAACTAATTAAATTTTGGGAACCCTGGTTGGGAGTCCGTTTCCCGAAGGCCAAATACAGCCTGTGCCTCTTGGCAGCTCCTGGCCTATGGCAGTAGAAACCAGGGAGACTGGTGTTTATGGCCTTGATCTTCTGATTTTTAGGTCCAAGTTACAGATTCACTCTTGCCCTCATCTGCAGAATTGCCTTTTGATGTATTATTTCCATCAAGTTGTTACTGTGGGTTTGTCTGAAGCAGTGTTTTCCCTGCCCCAGGTCCATCCTGCTCCCACCCCTCACCCCGGCGGCTTTCTTTTTTTTTTTTTTAAGGTTTTATTATATTTTATTTTTGGCTGCGTTGGGTCTTTTTTACTGCGCGCGGGCTTTCTCTAGTTGCGGCGAGTGAGGGCTACTCTTTGTTGCGGTGCGCGGGCTTCTCGTTGCAGTTTTATAAGGGATGGAAATCTGACTCCACTCTAAGAAATGTTTATTGGTGGGAATTTTCAGCCCTGGGCTAGTTGATGCATTCATTTATTTAGACATTAAAAATTAATGTATAGCTCGGCTCACTCGATGTGGAATAGATAGCTGTGCTCATGGACCCTTGTTCGTGGCCCTCCTTGTTCTTGTCTTGAAAGCTGAACCATTTTTAACCGGGAACAGTCTTACATCTTACAGTGCATGTACTCTTAAGAGAAGGAGCTCACCAAGTTAAATTCCACATCAAGGTATAATGTCTGATGCCCACCCTGGCTGGTATGGGAGAGGGTGAAGAGCTCCATGATTGTACCAAGACTGGCCCTGTCCTGGAAGGGCTCACACCCACTGCCTCTTTTATTAGTCCTGGTGTGGGATTTAAAAATCACACCTGTTTATGGTCATCTCATCAGAACTCTAAGGAAAGATGTAAGGTGGTTTGTTGTTTTGTTTTGTTTGTTAAGCCTTCAGAGTTACAGAAAGGTTAACAAAGGCATGTGATCTCCTGTTTCCAGAGGGGAGGGCCTTTGATCAGCTGAGTGGCACATGGGGACCAGGCAAATGCTGCCAGGTGTTATCTGACAGCATTTCAATCCAGAGTCTTTGGGTTCCTACTCTCTGCTCTAGAAGTTTGGGGAACCCAAACCCCTGGCCTGCAGTCATTCAAGATGAGCGTCTATCCACAATGTCTCATCTGAATTAGCAGCCACAGACTCAGATGCTCACAGAAGCCAGTCCCGAAAACAGGAGAAACTGCCTGGGTCTGTGGCATCCAGACAGTGTGTGCACAGAGGAAGGGTCAGCCCCTTAGCAGAATTGCCATGGGAACCTATGTTTAATGTGAAATAAATGGGCAACTAATTAAATTTTGGGAACCCTGGTTGGGAGTCCGTTTCCCGAAGGCCAAATACAGCCTGTGCCTCTTGGCAGCTCCTGGCCTATGGCAGTAGAAACCAGGGAGACTGGTGTTTATGGCCTTGATCTTCTGATTTTTAGGTCCAAGTTACAGATTCACTCTTGCCCTCATCTGCAGAATTGCCTTTTGATGTATTATTTCCATCAAGTTGTTACTGTGGGTTTGTCTGAAGCAGTGTTTTCCCTGCCCCAGGTCCATCCTGCTCCCACCCCTCACCCCGGCGGCTTTCTTTTTTTTTTTTTTAAGGTTTTATTATATTTTATTTTTGGCTGCGTTGGGTCTTTTTTACTGCGCGCGGGCTTTCTCTAGTTGCGGCGAGTGAGGGCTACTCTTTGTTGCGGTGCGCGGGCTTCTCGTTGCAGTGGCTTCTCTTGTTGCGGAGCACGGGCTCTAGTTGCACGGGCTTCAGTAATTGTGGCATGCGGGCTCAGTAGTTGTGGCTCATGGGCTCTAGAGCGCAGGCTGAGTAGCTGTGGGGCACGGGCTTAGTTGCTCCGCGGCATGTGGGATCTTCCCGGACCAGGGCTCGAACTCGTGTCCCCTGCATTGGCAGGCGGATTCTTAACCACTGTGCCACCAGGGAAGTGTCCTCGGCAGCCTTCTTTTTAACGTCACCTGCACAGTTGTCAGAGTGTGAGTAATTGTAAGAATGGGTGAGCTTTGAAGAAGAAATCTATGCCGTTAGTAATTTCCCACCTGTGAAGTCAGCTGGCTCTGAGCCGTGATGTTGCCTGCCCCTCAGTGGCCTCATGCTGGAGGAGTCTGGCCAGCTATGCTCTCAGGGGACCCCCAGACGGGCGTCTGCAGCGTCTGCTGTGAGGGCTTCATGAGCAAATGGCTTAAATCTGGTCCCTCGCGACCTGCACGGGGTCGCGTAGGATCACTGATGAAACAGATTCCAAAAGAACCTTCTCAGAAACTCTGCATGAACTACGGTTCTAGAAGTCGGGGAGCCTGGGTGGTGCCGCAGATGCGGTGGTGATAGTCTGGCCTTATGTCTGGGGCTGCTTTGAAAGGAACATCATCGTCTTGCTGTTTTTACACCTGCCACAGCCCGCTTTGGTAGGTGGGGAGAGGTGGTATGCTTCTCTGTTATGGTGGCATATGGGGGCTCTGAAAGCTGAAGTGATCTTCCCGAGGTCATCAGCTGGCTAGTGGCAGTACCTGGATTTGAACCCTTGTCTCCCCATCTGGGGCTGACTTGGCTCCTGGTAACTGTGAGCGTACATGCTCCTGCTGTTCATTGGCCTTTCAGGTCCAGGCCTTCTGTCTTATTTCTTCCTCTTCTTTTTAAATTTGTTTTTCCTTTTGTGTCTTCTCATCTTCAGATTGGGGTGCCCAGACCCCCAGCGGGTCCCATCCCTGGCTTTTCTGGCTTCCACTGCTGCCCTCACTGTGTGGGCCCCCTGCACTCTGTGCTGCTGACCAGGGTGTGCTCCTTTTACTTTGTCTCTTGAAAAACCTGCAGGAAAAACCTGCAGGCAGGTGAACCAAGAAGCAATGGAGAAGGAGGCCAAGTGTGAATTGAGGGGACTCAGGGGTTACATGGAATCACGCGGAAGGAAGTGCTTTAGGGAAGCTGCTTAGCGTGTGGGAGGGATGTGGGTGTGGGGGGGGCGCTGAGCTGTCGGAGGTGTGACCCCCCCCCGCCCCCGTCGTACCCACGTGACCGCCGCAGGCAAGTCGCTCCACCTCCCTGCCCTGGGCTTCCTAATTCGCACAATGGGGACAGTACTTCCATCAGAGGTCTATGGTATGGATCAAGTGAGCTGTTTATTTAAGATAATTGTCATGAGAAGACAGTGCTACTATGGCGGCTGCTGCTCTCAGCCGTCTGATGTTTAATGTTTCTGAACTGCTCATCAAAGTTCCAACTTGTGGCCTGAGGTCATTTCAGACGGGCCCCTGCCTCCCTCTTTCCTGCCTCCTGGTCCCCCTCCCTCCGGCTGGATGGAGCTAGCGCTGTTCTCTCTCTGGCTTCAGGCTGCAGTAGCCAACTCTGGGCCACTGCATTTCGGGGAAACAGCGTCCTGTCGGAAGGCTGGTCCTCTAAGCCTAACTCACCGCTCATTGGCTGTGTGGCTTCCAGCAGATTGTGTTTCCTCTCTGACCGACGGTTTCCTCTTTGTAAATGGGCGCCATGCCCCCTACTGCACAACAGAAGTTGTGAGAATTAAATGCTGTGATGAACGTGCAAAGGCTCTATCAGCCGTCGTGTACTTTACAAAAGAAGAAAGTATTGTTTCTGATCCGAATGCCCGAGAGGTCCCATCCTTTCCCACGTGCTTTCTCTCTGTGTCCTGCGGTGTTAGACCCGCTCATGAGCTCCTCTGTTAGTAGACTGTGACTTCTTTACCTTGAGCTCTTGACCAGTGTCTGAGTCTAACCTCCTTCAGTCATGTGCACTAATAGTGATAACAATTATAATGAAAATCATGCGTGGTTCCCGATTGGCAATGAATAACATATGGTCACATGCTGAGAATAATAACAGTTGCTACCATGTGAATGCCTCCTGATCCCCGGACCCCCTGTCTAGGCACTGGGGATTCAAAGTCAACTAGCAC
This sequence comes from Physeter macrocephalus, assembly GCF_002837175.3. NCBI lineage: Eukaryota > Metazoa > Chordata > Mammalia > Artiodactyla > Physeteridae > Physeter > Physeter macrocephalus. Next base: position 42,013,316 of record NC_041215.1, on the reverse strand, counting down.
TAATGGCTCAAGTTTTTCATTTCTCTCCAAAGTCCTCGATTTCTCATAGGAGCTGGCTTTTGCTCCCAGGGATCCCACAGCTGGGGAGAGACCCAGAAAGCGATACATCTGGTTTGGGTGATGAGGGTTGTGGTAGAGACAATCGCGTGAGAACAGAGAAGACTTCCATATCAAGCCTGGCATGGGGGAGGCGTGTTGGGGCCTTCCTGGAGGAGCGCTCTCTCCATGTGACATCCAAAGGACGAGTGGGCACTGGGCAGGGGGTGGGGGTGGGACCCGAGGAGGAGGGGGCTCTCCAGGGCAGAGGAGCTACAGGAGCCATGGGGTCCGTGTGAGCCTGTTTTCTGTTTCTCGTGCCTTTGTCCTCTGTTGACACCAGCATGTCTGGGTAAGAGGAAGGAACAGAGAGAGAAAAACGTAAGGGAGAAGGAGGCAAAAGGAAGAAAGGAAAAATAACTCTGCGTTGTGGGTCAGGAGTGATGGCTCAGCATCATTTTTATTCTTCTTCCTTGAGTAACGAGGTTGCCTTCAGACTTCCCCTTGTCTCTCTCCCTGCTAAGTTCTTCCCTGAGATTCCATCCCACCCACCAGAAGAACAAAGGGGCTTCCACCAATAAAAGGGAGCCCCTCACAGTTGCTCCTTTTCTTGCAGGCTGCCAGTCATGAGCTCTGTTTCATTTCCAGTCCTCGTGGGACGTGAAGGTGGCTTCTGGCGGGGTGGCTGCCTGCTTTTATGGGTGCATGTCTTCACGCAATGTTGCTGCGAGCCTCCTGCGCTCCAAGGGTGGGCTGACTCTGCAGAGCTGGGGGAGGTCAGTGGTGTTCCTGCAAGAGCCTCCGATGAGATCCCACTCTTAGGAGCAAAGCTAGAGAGAAAACTCTTGTAACGGCTATTTTAGGGTAATACGCACAAGTCCACAGCTGAGAACTTTCCCTCAGGATCTTCCTACGGAAGTGACCATGATTCTTGGATTTGTAGGCTTTTGTGTTTGCAAAGTGTTTAGCATTCAGTCTCTATTGTGGGTGGGTAGGAGTTACTTATGTTCTTCAGCTGCGTCTTATCTGGCTCTTGGTGCGTCTTTACCTTGTGGAGAAGATGGAGACGGCCCAGCCTGCCCCATCCCCACACCCCTGTTTTCAGTACAGGGGACCATTTGCCCCCTCCCTTTCATCCTTCCCTCTCACTCAGGGCCTCTCCTTCCCACAGTTAACCCTCTGAGCTCCCTCCTTGCCCACCTCCTTGGAAATCTTGCCTCGACCCTCATTCCTTCTCCTTCTGGTACCTTCCATCACTCCCTGCCTGCCACCTCCTCCTCGGGCATTTCCCTTCAAGTCCTTCCTTGCCCCCCTTTAGTCTCTGCTGCTCTCAAAGATGCTTATCCCTTCCTTCCCGTTCCTCTTGTCACCTCAGGTTCAAACCTTGCCTTCCCTCAACCTGCCCCAGTGGTCTTTCAGGTCCATTCTGTATGGCATCCCTTTGGGGGTAGGAGCTGGTTAACAGGAGGACCTGAGGGAGGATGGTGGGGCAGCAGTGAAGGTTTGGGGCTGGGTGGGCAGTTTCACCGAGATGCTACCCACCCAGTCAGCTTGTCAGCCTCAGATATTCTGAGGCCAGTGCCTCATCCATGGGAGCGAGTTTCTCAAGGCTGTTGTACTGAGTGCTCTGAGGCGGTGTCACCTTGTGGTTAAAGACGTTGGAGCTGAAGTCAGGGTGACAGCGCCCACCTCCTACCCCTTCCTAACTAGAGGAAGCTAGAGCATGTGGCTCAGCCTTCTCTGCCTCAGTCTCTTTGTTTGTAAAATGGAAATAACAATAGCGGTCTTCTCTGTAAGATTGTTAAGAAACAGAATAAAAAGATGCAGGTGACGTGCTTAGCACATAACTGTTGAATGAATGCTGGCTAATACTGTTGTTGTTGGACCAGAGAAGAGTTTTCTAAGGAAGTTGGTGGACCTTCTGATGCCTTTAGTTCTGGAAGCTTAGGCTGTATTGAACCGTCCAGGAAATGCCTTCAAGGATCCTATTTTCAGCTCAGGTTGGGTAATGCTGTGGATGCCTTCTTGTGCAATAACCTATAATTCCTGGATCCGCCATCAGTGATAGATTCATCTTCCCGTATGACATGCTCTCAAGCATAACTCTAAATTTAATTTGGGAGTCGCATTGACAAATACTTTAAAAACAAACAGTTGCACACAGTGAAGGTCCTCACCATCCATCTACCCTGCCAACATCTCCCCAGCACTGCACAAAGAAAGGCAGAAATTCCTGCTGTTAGACCATCAGTGGTGTCCCACTCTTGTTACTTTAGACAGAATAATTCCATCACTGCAGCAAGACTGACCTCTTCATTCATCCTAAAGCCACAGGCCTACCGGCTTCTAAACAGAATAGAACTGAGCACGGATCAAAGTGGGTTATTATTGGCTCAAGTGAGCTCAAGGAGAATAGAGCCCAGAAATAGATGCATACATATCTGGTCAACTGGCTTTCATCAAAGGTGCCAGGGCAATTCAATGGAGGAAAAGAAAAGGCTCTTTTCCACAAATGGTGCTGGAGCAACTGGAAAGCTTTATGGACAAAAATGGACATTCACCTTTATATAAAAATTACTTCAAAATGGATCATAAACCTCAATGTAAAATCTAAACCCCTAAAACTTCTAAAGGAAAACAAAAGAGAAAATCTTTGCAATGTTGGGATAGGCGAAGTGTCTTAGATATGGCACTAAAAGCTTGAACCATAACCTAAAAAAAAAAAAAATAGAAAATTGGACTTCATTAAAGTGAAAAACCTTTGCTCTTCCAAGACACCAATAAGAAAATGACAAGAGTGCACAGACAACACACACAGATCAGACAAAAGACTTGCCTCCAGAATGTATAAAGAACAGTTTAATAAGAAGACAAACAATCCAATAAGAGAATAGGCATAAGATTTACCAGACAATTCCCAAAAGAAGAGATAAATGAATAGCCGATAAGCACGCAAAAATATGCTCAACATTATTAGTCACCAAGGAATTACAAATTAAGACCACGATAATGGGAATGTAAATTGATACAGCCACTATGGAGAACAGTATGGAGGTTCCTTAAAAAACTACAAATAGAACTACCATACGACAACCATAATTCAAAAAGACACATGCACCCCAATGTTCATTGCAGCTCTATTTACAATAGCCAGGACATGGAAGCAACCTAACTGTCCATCAACAGATGAATGGATAAAGAAGATGTGGCACATATATACAATGGAATATTACTCAGCCATAAAAAGAAATGAAACTGAGTTATTTGTAATGAGGTGGATAGATCTGGAGTCTGTCATACACAGTGAAGTAAGTCAGAAGGAGGAAAACAAATACCGTATGCTAACACATATATATGTAATCTAAGAAAAAAAATGTCATGAAGAGATTAGTGGTAGGATGGGAATAAAACACAGACCTACTAGAGCATGGACTTGAGGACGTGGGGAGGGGGAAGGGTAAGCTGTGACGAAGTGAGAGAGTGGCAGGGACATATATGCACTACCAAATGTAAATTAGATAGCTAGTGGGAAGCTGCCGCATAGCACAGGGAGATCACCTCTGTGCTTTGTGACCATGAGAGGGGTGGGATAGGGAGGGTGGGAGGGAGGGAGACGCAAGAGGGAAGAGATATGGGAACATATGTATATGTATAACTGATTCACTTTGTTGTAAAGGAGAAACTAACACTATTGTAAAACAGTTATACCCCAATAAAGATGTTAAAAAAAAAAAAGACCACCATAAGATATCACTGCATACCCATTTGAATGTCTAAAATTGAAAAAACAAAAGCACGTGGACCGTCTAGGGCTCACATACATTGATAATGAGAGAGTAAAATGGTTCATGTACTTTAGAAAAGAGTTCAGAGGTTCGTTAAAAAGTTAAACATCTGTCTGCCATATGACCTAGCCATTCCACGACCAGGCATTTACCCAAGAGAAATGAACATATACATATGTACAAAGACCCTTACACAAATGTTTATTGCATTTTTATTTCTATTATCAAAAACTGGAAAGAATCCAAATGTCTATCAATAGGTGAAATTGTGGTACATCCATATAATGGAATACTACTCAGCCATAAAAAAGCACCATTGCCTCATGCAACAACATGGATGAAACTCAGAATAATTAAGGTGGGTTCCAGATGCAAAGCAAAATGAAACATATACTAGGGACTTCCCTGGTGGTGCAGTGGTTAAGAATCCGCCTGCCAGTGCAAGGGATGTGAGTTCAAGCCCTGGTCCGGGAGGATCCCACATGCTGCAGAGCAATTAGGCCTGTGCACCACAACCACTGAGCCTGAGTTCTAGAGCCCACGAGCCACAACTACTGAGCCTGCACACCTAGAGCTGGTGTTCCACTACAAGAGAAGCCACCACAATGAGAAGCCTGCTCACCGCAACGAAGAGTAGCCCCTGCTCTCCACAACTAGAGAAAGCCCGCGTGCAGCAACGAAGACCCAATGCAGCCAAAAATAAATAAATTAATAAATTTGAAAAAAAAAAAAAAAAAAGCTATGTGCAAACACATAGCTTTAAAAAAAAAAAAGGAAATATATAATATGTGGGCATATCTTGGAGATGTTGTGGATTTGGCTCCAGACCATCACAATATAGCAAATATCTCAATAAAGCGAGTCATGTAAATTTGTAGGTTTCCCAATACATAGAAAAGTTACATTTATACTATACTGTAGTCTACTAAGTGTGCAGTAACATTGTATCTAAAAAAGCAATGTATGTACCTTAATTTTTAAAAATACTTTATTGCTGAAAATACTAACCATCATCTTGAGTCTTCATTGAGTTGTGGGTAACATCAAAGATCACTGGTCACAGATCACCACAGCGAATATAATTATAACGAAAAAGTTTGAAATAGAGTGAGAATTACCGAAATGTGACAGAGAGACACAGAGTGAGCAAACGCTGTTGGAAAATGGCACTGATAGACCTGCTCGATGCAGGGTTGCCACAGACCTTCAATTTATAGAAAATATGGTGTATGCAAAGCACAGTAAAAGGAGGTATGCCTGTTATCATTCCACTTACATAAAATTTTAGGTGCAATCTAATCTCTAGTGACAGAAGGCAGATAGTGGTTGCCAGAGGATATGGTGTTAGAGGCGGGGGAGGGATTACTAAAGAGTCACAAGGAAACTAGTGAGGGTGATGGAAATATCCTCTTGCTTTTGGTGGTGATTTCGTAGGCATAAAAAAAGTCAACACTGGGACTTCCCTGGTGGTCCAGTGGGTAAGGCTCCCTGATCCCAATGCAGAGGGCCCAGGTTCAATCCCCGGTTGGGGAACTAGATCCTGCATGCATGCCACAACTAAGAGTCTGCATGCCGCAACTGAGAGCCCACATGCTGCAACTAAGACCTGGAGGAGCCTAAATAGATAAATAAATAAATAGTTAAAAAATGTTTGTGCTGATTAAGCTGTCTAGTTTAAATATGTGCAGTTCAAGTATCAATACATCCAGATGCTATGCTTGGCCACAAATGACCTCACATTGCTACACCAGATAGGAATCCTGCTCAGATCTATTATAATAGGATAAATATTTTAAGATGCTGTGAAGTGAGGGTTTAGTTTTCTCAGTGTAACCCACATGTTCAGTACCTGGGTTGTGGACAGCACTGCTAAAAGTTATACTACAGTCAATAACATGAAGAAAAAGTGTATGATAAGAGGGGAAAGTGTAAATAGTAGGCTAAATATGACAGCTGTCATCAGAGGTACATAGTAAGAGGAGCTTCTGCTGAAATATGACTGATCTCATGCAGTTGCCAGAAACACCCCTGAAGTGCCTGCTGGTGGCTCTGCCTCTTGAGAGTATTAACCGTTTTAAACCTGAAAGTGTGGGTAATCTGTCCTTTCAGTTCCTTGCATACCGTATGATTTGTTTGTCAGTTCAGGTGTTACCTGGGAAATTGCTTTGAAGGGGCTCTGATTGGTTCTCTTTTCCTTGCTGTGTAAGCCTAGGGTTTTAATCAGAATATGATATGTCCGTGATCGGTCTGCCATGTTGCTCTATTTCTATTATGCCTCTTTGCGTTTTCTGCTTCAAAAAAGGGCTTTTTAGCTTGAGGCTCATTAGACCTCCGCCGTATTTCCGAAGTAGGCAGAGACATCAGACCCACTGCCATTTTATAACAAGGAAACAAAACCTCAGATAGAAAAATAAAATAACTGTATCAGATCCACTGTCAGAGACACCCATGGCAAATGGAACCAGGTCCTTGACTGGTCAAGAGGTCTCCTTCTGTTCCATGGATTGTCTCCTGAAGTACCCCAGGGTTTGAGACCCAAAAGTCAGCTTTTAAGAAAAGCTAATACAACTCGTTCAGTTTCCCAGTTGAGAAAATATAGCCCAGAGACTTATTCTCACAGGAGATTCTGAATTCAACTCCACATCTAGCATTTCCCACACTCAACTCAGTGGGAGTGAACTCATCTGCCCACCCCTGACAGCTTATCTTCCCTGTGGCCTTGAAGATACCAGCATGACACCTGCTACCAAAAACCTGTCTTAGGGGCCTGCTGGGTTATGGTACCAAAACTGGAGAAGAGAAAGGAAGGCAGGGAGAGAGGGAAACGTGCTCATTCCTCTCCATGTCCTAGGAACGTCTGTGTATTTAAAGAGAACGGGTGTTTATCAAAGATGGGCGTTGCTGGGTCAAGGTCCAAGAGGCTGCTATTCAAATGTGTCTCTTCTTGACCTTGGGAAACTTATTTAATTTCTTGGTATGAGAATGAGAGGATTTATCACTCTAACTTAGCACTTTTTTCTCTCTGTGAGGTTTTGAGAGCACTGTTATCTTTGGAAGGAAGAAAAAAATATTTTTTTTTTCAAAAGGTGTTTAACATTTTAAGGTAATTATTTTTTCATTCACTTCCCTAAGTATAACATGGACAACACAGTCCTCATAATAACATTTCTGTTCTTCTGTTTATTGTTTAGCTAATGGAGAGAATCATACTGAATGCCTTTTTATTTCTCAAGCGTTGACTGAAATACACCTGTGTGTCTGGTGCGCACAATACATCCTAGTACAGCAGAGCATTTCGGACTAAGTTCCTTCAGTGATGAGAGCTCCTCCTGTAAATTACTTGTGCTCCATTCCCCTGTCACAGGAGCAGTGCTAGTACTTTGGAATAGGCTGCCTGTGACTAGAATGTGAGTATTTGGTGACAAAGCCATACGTGTTACTGGATTGTTAGGGAGACAGATGATACTGGGAAATAGTTGGGGGCGCACTGGGTAAAAATTCTTATTTCTTAAGTAATCCTATGAAAGTGGGCTCTCTTATCATCCGAGCCCCCATGGACACAGACCTACTAGAGCATGGACTTGAGGAGAGGGGGGGGGGGGAGGGTAAGCTGTGACGAAGTGAGAGAGTGGCATGGACATATATACACTACCAAACGTAGGGTGGATAGCTAGTGGGAAGCAGCCTCATAGCACAGGGAGATCAGCTCGGTGGTTTGTGACCACCTAGAG
>NC_041215.1:41990764-42003264 GCF_002837175.3 Physeter macrocephalus | reverse complement strand
CTCAGGTGATTATACTACTTTCCCATCACCATTTCAAAGGCTACAACCATCATATGCCAAATTCCCATGGGTGTGTGGCTGCCTTTGTACTTGAGGTTCTGTTCCATGGATCTTTTGGTCCATTCTGTTCTAGTGTCATACTTTTAGAATTTCTGTAATTACAGTAAGTCTTAACGTTTGTTCACCCTCTTTTCTAGGGTTTTCAAAGTGGTTTTGACTAATGTTGCATTTCTAGTACTTCATATTAATTTCAAAGTCAGTTTGACAAGTGTAATGAAAAATCCTCTTGAAGTATTGTGTGAGTTGCTTTCAGTTCATTAATTTTGAGAGAACTGGCTTTTTTAAACTATTTAATCCTCCCCTCCATTTCATCTTTCTCCATTCGGGTTTTCCTTTATGTCCTGTAGTGAAGTTTTATAATCTTCTCCATACGGACCTTAGACATTTTTGTTAGGGCTATTCCTGTATAGTTTCTGAGTTCTGTTGCTTTATATATATTTCATTTTCTAAATTATTACTGCATAAAAGAGGCAATGATATTTGGATATTGATTTTGTTAGCCTGTAACCTTGCCGACTTGTAAAAATTAGTTTTGTTTTCCAGTTGATTATTTTTGATATATTATATAATGACAGTTTCTCCCTTCCAATTGTAACAGGATATATTATATAATGAAAGTTTCTCCCTTCCAATTGTAACATTTTTCTTTTTTTCTTGTCTTGTTTCTTAGCCAAGATCTTTAGTACAATATTGAATGGTTTGCTGCTGATTTTGGAGTGATGGCTCCATTTCTTTTTTGCTAGGAGGGTTTTTTTTTTTTCAATCACAAATATATGTGGAATTTTGAGTAATTTTTCTGTGTACTCTGAGATATTTCTTTTTTTAACATGTTCATATTTTAATTAATCAATAGTCTAATATTAAGTCATCCTTACATTTTCAAATAAACCCTGCTTGGCCAGATAGTATTATTATTTTATTCCATTATTGGTTTCCACTTACTATTTCATTTAGGATTTTTGCATCTATGCTCATAGGTGACATTAGTCTAAAGCCCCTGTCCTTGTGTATCACATGTAATGGGTTATGTAAGCTTTTCTTCTTTTTCTGTGCTTTGGAGTACTGGTTATAATGTAGGAATTACTTGTTCATTTAAGTTTTAATAGAACTCAAACTTGGGGCTGCTGCCCTTTGGGGAGACTGTGAAGGATGTTGTCTGTTAAAATAGTGAACTCGGGCCAGACCGCCTGCATGAATTAGCTGTGGCACTGGGACCAGTTACTTCACTTCTTTGGTTCCAGTTTTCTCATATGTAAAATCAACATAACATTAGTGCCTCGCTCATAGAGTTGTAACGCTTAACTCAGTTAATGAACATAAAAAGCATTTAAAAAAGTGTCCAACACTTAGTCCTACAATAGGTGTTTGCTGCTTCTGTTATTATGATCATCATTATTATTATTGAGGCTTTTTTCTCACCATCTCAAATATTTTATAGTTTATGTTTTTGGAACATTTTTCAAAATTTGTTTTTCTAGAAAATTGCCCATTTTATTTAGGCTTTCAAATTTATTGCAGTAAAGTTGCTCATATTACTCTCATATGATTTAAAAATCTCTAATTCATCAGTACTTATGTGCCCTCTTTTATTGCTAGTGTTTATTGATGCTCTTTTTGTCTCTGAAGATGGCTTGCCAAAAGTTCTATTTATTTTTTTAAAAAAACCTGCTTTTGATTCTGTAGATCAAGTTGATTTTCTTTCTAGTTCATTAAGCTCTCATCTTTATTTTGTTCACACTCAGTTTTAGGGGGAGGGTAAGTGAGTTTCATGTTTGTTTAGTTTTCCTTTTTAGTTTTTGCTTTTGGCATATCATTTTTCTTTTTCTATTTTGTTCTCAAACTATGAGAGAGACAAAATATTCATTTATGTGAGGACCTAGCAAAGTCAGTTTGCTCGGAAGGGCGCTGTGTGTGGCACTTTTCCACATTGTCTCTTTTAGGTGTTAAGAAGCTTTCAGATTCTGGCATAAACCACACTCTCCTGTGTAAACTGTGCCAGTAACAACCTCTGCTGTAGCCCCAGTATTTATAAGTGTGAGGAACAATTCAGGTTCTTTAGTGGTTGCCCACCAGTGAGTGCTCTTAGGGTAACCATCTGATGGACCTGGTCCGGAGTGTGAGTGTGTTACCTGGTGTGATGGTCAATTTCATATGTCAACTGGTGAGGCTGTAGTCCCCAGTCGGTCAATCAAACACTCTTGTAGGTGTTGCCGTGAAGGAATTTTGTGGATGCGATTAACAACTATTATCAGTTGACTTTAAGGGGATTATCCTTGATAATCTGGGTGGGTTTGATCCAGTCAGTTGAAAGGCATTTAGAGCAATTCTGATGGGACTTCTTCCCTGGTGGTCCAATGGTTAAGACTTCCCCTTCCAATGCAGGTGGTGTGGGTTCAATCCTTGGTCGGGGAGCTAAGATCCCACATGCCTTGCGGCCAAAAAACCAAAACGTTGAACAGAAGCAATATTGTAACAAATTCAATGAAGACTTTAAAAATAGTCCACCTCAAAAAAAATCATTAAAAAAAAAAGAGCAATGCTGAGGCTTCCCTGAGGAAGAAGAAATTCTGCCTTAGAGTCCCAGCCTGCCCTTCTGCTTGGCCCTGTGGATCTGGGACTTGCTTAGCCAGCCCTGTAATCACATAAGCCAACTCCTTGCAGTACATCTCTTTCTTTTTTTAAATCCCAAACTCCTATTTATCTCTCCTCCTGCCCCCATCCTTTCCCCTTTGGTAACCAAAAGTTTGTTTTCTGTCTGTGAGTCTGTTTCTGTTTGTAAGTAAATTCATTTATATTATTTTTTAGATTCCACATATAATTGATAATATATAATATTTGTCTTTCTCTGTCTGACGTACTCCACTTAGTATGGTAATCTGTAGGTCCATCCACTTTGCTGCAAATGGCATTATTTCATTCCTTTTTATGGCTGAGTAGTATTCCGTTGTATAAATATACCACATCTTCTTTATCCATTCATCTGTCAAATATTCCAGTGTGTGTGTGTGTGTGTGTGTGTGTGTGTGTATACACACACATACCTATACATACTACATCTTCCTTATCCATTCATCTGTCGATGGATACTTTGGTTGCTTCCATATCTTGACTATTGTAAATAGTGCTTCTGTAAACATTGGGGTGCATGTGTCTTTTCAAATTAGAGTTTTTGTCTTTTCTGGATATATCCCAGGAGTGGGATTGCTGGATCATATGGCAATTCTATTTTTAGTTTTTTGAGTAACCTCCATACTGTTTTTCCACAGTGGCTGCACCAATTTACCAACAGTGTAGGAAGGTTCCCTTTTCTCCACTTCCTTCCCAGCATTTATTATTTGTAGACTTTGATGATGGCCATTCTGACCGGTGTGAAGTGATACCTCATTGTAGCTTTGGCAATACATCTCTTAATATCTATGTCCTACTAGTTCTCTTTCTCTGGCTAATACGCTCAGAAATTACTGCTCTGAAATATTTTCTTTACGTTGAGTTTTAATTTTTATCCAAGCTGTCTGTGTTTATAACCGAAGTAGTCAATTATTCTGGAAGACTCATAAAATATAACCCCCTTCCCAGAGGCAACCATTTATAACTCCTTTTAACTTCCACATCTCTAACATGCATATGTTGCTCCTTCCTGCTTTCTCAGTTATAGTCATGATTTCTTGACTTCCCACTCTGGGTGTCCCTTTAACCATCGCCGTTGCCCAATAACTACCCAGTATATTTACATTGTTATTTTTGTTGGATCGATATTCAACATTGTTATTATTATGATGGTAAATGTTATTAGTAGCTGAGCCCTGTAGTCTTGAGTGATTTGTTTTTCCCTTTAGTGCATTACATTTTGTGTTCTCTGATACTAATAAATGAATATGTAATATAAATTACACACACACACACACACACACACACACACACACACACGCACACTCTGGGTCTGCTCCACAGTTGCCATCTTGGGATCCATTTATTGTAATCCTGGAGATTCATTTTACTTTTCTCTTGGGTTGTATCTTATTGAATCCCATGTTGTCATCTTTCATGGTTTACTCCATTGTTTTGGAGGAGCACATCCTGCAGTAGCTTCCTAAGAACAGATACAGGGAAGGCAGTTTTTAATTTTTTTTTTAGGCTTTGAATGTCTGAAAATGTTGGTATTCTATCCTCACACTTTATTTGCTGGTTGTTCTGAGTTTACTCTTGAATTTTGAAGGCACGAATCCACTGTCTTTTAATTTCTAAGTGTTGCTTTTGAGAAGTTTAATGCTATTCTAATAACAAATTATCCAACCCCCCCTTTTTCCCACAGCACTGTTTTTCCTCTCGGTAAGCTTGTAAGATCTTCTGTTTGTCCTCAGTTTTCTGAAAGTTTACAGTTAGTATTAGCCTTGGTGAGGATTTTTTTTTTTTCATGTATTGTGCTAGGCACTCAGACCCTTTAATTTTGTAACTCATCCTTCAGTCCTGGGAAATTTTTAAAAATTATTTTATTATTAATGATTTTTTTTTTTGCTATTGTTTTCTCTGTTCTGTATTTTTACGCTTCCTATTATTTCAAATGTTGGACTTGTTTTCTAATTTTCTCTTCTTTGTCTCCTATATTTTATTTTTTGTATGTTTTTGTTCTACTTCCTGAGAGATTCCCTCAACCTTATCTTCTGATGCTTTTGTTAAGTTGTTAATTTCTGTTATTTTAAGTTCTAAGAACTTTTAAATTTATATGTTATTTTCAAAACATCCTTTTCTTGTATGACAGGTGCAGTATCTCCTATCTCTGATGACAGTAACGATAATTTTTAACAGTTTTCTTCTGTTCACAAATGGTTTCCCCAAATTCTAGTGATTATTGGCTGTCTGATTATAATTAAGAAGAGTATACTCATGATTGTGTGTGGGTGAGTTTTGTCATATGTGATTTTAATTCAAGGATAGGGGTTTATAACCTGGTATTTGAGTCCACGGATGGAATTTAGGGAATCCATGAACTTTAATTAGAAGGAAGTTGTGTTTTTATTTTCATTTAACCGCTATCTGAAGTTTAGCATTTTCTTCCGTCATAAAATTAGGCAACAAGCCACAGTTGTAATATTAGCGTAGTTGTGACGTTGCCAGCAATAAAATCAGATTTGTTTTTTATCTAAGACTGGTTTTGGCAGATATTTCAAAATATCTTTTGTGCTTATCACAACTTAAAATTACTGTACTTATTAGATCTGCTATTAGATTTTGCTATTTAATACATTAATTTAGAAGCACTTATATTATTAAAGCACAGTGTTTGTTTTATATCTTATTAAGTGTCTGCTAATATAATTGGTTTCCTTAGGACGGCTCCTCTTAGATTCCGTGGCCATGTCCAGAGATTAGAGTGCTGGTCCCCCAATGAGCCTTACGCTCCTATCTTGTATGAGAACAGAGTAATCAGACGGATGCTTCATCTAGAAGCCAGGCCGTGTCTGGGAGTGGCAGCCAAGCACTTCAAAGTCCCTTCTTGTCACCGAGGCAGTCGTAGTGCCACAGCTGATGCTGCCTGTCCCTCCTCTCCTTCATCCCGTGATCCTGCCTGCCTCAGCATCTTGGCGCCTGTGGAGCCGGGCATCTGCTTCCTTCACAAGACTTTGCAGGGACTCCATGGTCAGGTTGGCCAGTGTGGCCAAGAACCGCTAGGGACTGGGGTTCCCAGTCTGTCTGTAAGTCCCGCCAGTGACCCCGATGTCCACCAGCTGCAGAACCTCCTGGCTACTAAACCTGATTATCTAAACACCAACTCTTGACCTTCCCAACATCAGAATGGTTCGATGCTAATTTAAAAATTGTGAAGTCACTTAATGTGACTCCATGGCAATTTGTCAGTATAATTTAATAACCAGGGGAAATTGCGGGCTCCTGCTCGGTGTCATTTCCTCCACATCTGCCAGCTTTTCTCATCTGCGGGGGTGGGGCAGGGAAGGGGGTGATGAAAAGATCTGAGGCTGAGAGTGACTTTTCATTTCACCTGGGGTCATAAATCAATCCACATTTCTTATTCAGCCAGCATTCGCATTTCCCTGGGTAATTCTATAACATGTAGTGTCAGAATGGTTTGGAATTTGTCCTCATTAGGAAAGCAAAGGACGCCTTTAAAAAAATTTTTTTTGCAGACATAAGCGAGCGAGTGAGCCTCCATATTCCCCCACAAGCTGTCACACAGCTTATGAAAAGGGAGAGTGTTGGTCTCTGGGGGAATGGGCAAGTTGTATGTCAGACGTGACCTCTGGCTGGTGTTAGTGGTCACAGCTCCCTGGGACCTGGAATTGCCACCAATAGTGTCACCTATGATAAGGAATAAGCTTAGTATAGGAGGTGACAAGTGGCACTTCAGAAAAGTCGGTGCTACCGAAGATTCTTCTGTGAGCAGCACTGTGAGTCAGAATGCTTTGAGATGAGGCTGTATGGGAAAATGGGGGTGTTGGCAGGGGGCACCGAGGAACTCAGTGTTGCAATGTTAGAAACTGCTGCTGGCAGCTGGCCAGCCAGAAACAGGGATCGTCCGTTTTATGTGCTCCGTCAGAAGATGAGTTGGATTTACAGGTGTTAATTCACACACACACACACACACCCCACTTCTATTTTGATGTACAGGGTATTGGTGGGAGAGATGGTGGAGCTGCCTTAGTCCTTTCTGGCTGCTGTAACAAAATATTGTAGACTCGGTGACTTTACCAGCAAACATCTGTTTCTCACAATTCTGGAGGCTGGAGGGTCTGAGAACAAGGTGTCAGCAGATTTGGTGTTTGGCGAGAGCTCTCTTCCTGGCTCACAGAGGGCTGCCCTTCTTGCGGTGTCCTCACGTGGCAGAGAAAGAGAGAGATCCTTTCTCTTGTGTCTGTCCTTACAAGGGCACTAATCCCGTCATGAGGGCCCCACCCTCATGACCTAATTACCTCCCAGAGGCCCCACCTCTAAACACCATCACACTGGGGATTAGTGCTTCAAATAGGACGTTTTGGGGAACACAAACATGTAAGGAGAGTGGGTGAGGTTCTATTTTAGCCCAGCCACTTGTTGAAGGGGTTGGAAAGTTGCATTGGGACATCCTGGCAGCCATGATCTTGGTCAGTGGTGGGACTGGCCTTTTTGGAGGCTGCTCTCAGATGCTGATGGAAGAGGTGGTTCTAGTAGTTCTCCAACTGAGCTCATGCCACCCTGATATTTTGACCCGAAGGTTCAGCTCTCATGGTGGCAGGTGGTCTCCTATGTAAGGGGAGAGGGTCAGACCCCATCCGCCTCCTTCCTGTGTCTTTGCTTGTTCCTTGCATCAACAACTGTCTATCTTCATTGGGAACCTAAAGAAAAAAACCTGGTGTCAACAGGGGGCATATAGATTGAATTATTAAAAAAACCTTTTATGTGAAAATAATCACCAGAATAAGACTCAACAATGCAGAACGCACTGTTGATACCTACAACAACAGAGACGAGTCTCAAAAACATGTTGACAAAAGAAGCAGAGAAAACAACACATACTATAGATTCCATTTATATAAAATGCAAGAATAAACTAAATCTCTGATGATTGAAGTCAGAAAGTGGTTGCAGGGGTTGGAGAAAGGGACATGAAGGAACTTTCTAGGGTACTGTAAATGTCCTCTGTTTTGTTTGGGGCAGTGTTTAAATGGGTGTTACCATTGACAGAATTCATCAAATTGAATGTCTAAATTTGCACATTTTATCATGTTAGTTACACCTCAATAAAAAGTATATAACAATTAAGTCAGAATTGAATCCCTAGGTGCCTTTTGGAGACAGGGAGTCAATTGTGATAAACTGGAGCCCTATGATGGCTGAACTCGAGGTATGGTCTCCTTGGCTACTTTTTGACCATTTGCCAGGTCATAATCTCCATTTGCTCCTTGTCTAGACCACTTGCTAGCCGCTTACTACTTTATTCCAGTTCAGTTCAGTTCTACCTGTTTCTAAATCAACACTATCCAACAAAACTTTCTGTGGTGCTGGAAGTGTTCTAAATCTGCACTCTCTAGTATGACAGCCAATAGCCATGTATGGCTTTTGAGCACTTGAAATGTGGCGAGTCAAATGAGTTTTCAGTTTTATTACAGTAAATCCCCTACATACGAACGAGTTCCATTCCAAGAGGGTGTTCGCAAGTCCAGTTTGTTCTTAAGTCCAACAAAGTTAGCCTAGGTACCCAACTAACACAATTGGCTATATAGTAGTGTACTGAAAAGGTTTATAATATTTTTCACACAAATAATCAACAACTGTCTATCTTCATTGGGAACCTAAAGAAAAAAACCTGGTGTCAACAGGGGGCATATAGATTGAATTATTAAAAAAACCTTTTATGTGAAAATAATCACCAGAATAAGACTCAACAATGCAGAACGCACTGTTGATACCTACAACAACAGAGACGAGTCTCAAAAACATGTTGACAAAAGAAGCAGAGAAAACAACACATACTATAGATTCCATTTATATAAAATGCAAGAATAAACTAAATCTCTGATGATTGAAGTCAGAAAGTGGTTGCAGGGGTTGGAGAAAGGGACATGAAGGAACTTTCTAGGGTACTGTAAATGTCCTCTGTTTTGTTTGGGGCAGTGTTTAAATGGGTGTTACCATTGACAGAATTCATCAAATTGAATGTCTAAATTTGCACATTTTATCATGTTAGTTACACCTCAATAAAAAGTATATAACAATTAAGTCAGAATTGAATCCCTAGGTGCCTTTTGGAGACAGGGAGTCAATTGTGATAAACTGGAGCCCTATGATGGCTGAACTCGAGGTATGGTCTCCTTGGCTACTTTTTGACCATTTGCCAGGTCATAATCTCCATTTGCTCCTTGTCTAGACCACTTGCTAGCCGCTTACTACTTTATTCCAGTTCAGTTCAGTTCTACCTGTTTCTAAATCAACACTATCCAACAAAACTTTCTGTGGTGCTGGAAGTGTTCTAAATCTGCACTCTCTAGTATGACAGCCAATAGCCATGTATGGCTTTTGAGCACTTGAAATGTGGCGAGTCAAATGAGTTTTCAGTTTTATTACAGTAAATCCCCTACATACGAACGAGTTCCATTCCAAGAGGGTGTTCGCAAGTCCAATTTGTTCTTAAGTCCAACAAAGTTAGCCTAGGTACCCAACTAACACAATTGGCTATATAG
Source organism: Physeter macrocephalus (assembly GCF_002837175.3). Taxonomy (NCBI): domain Eukaryota; kingdom Metazoa; phylum Chordata; class Mammalia; order Artiodactyla; family Physeteridae; genus Physeter; species Physeter macrocephalus. Next base: position 41,994,031 of record NC_041215.1, on the reverse strand, counting down.
TAGTGTACTGAAAAGGTTTATAATATTTTTCACACAAATAATACATAAAAAGCAAGCACAAAAATTAAAACATTTTAATCTTACAGTACAGTACCTTGAAAAGTACAGCAGTACAGTACAACAGCTGGCATCCAGAGGCAGGTAGCGAATGAACAGGCAAGAAGAGTTACTGACTGGGGGAGGGAGAGGAGGTGGGGGATGGTAGAGCTGAAGGATCGTCAGCAACAGGAGACGGAGGGCAAGCTGCAATGTCACTCACGCCTGACGTTGATGGCACGGGTTCCTTGCTGGATTCAATTCTATCTACCCTCTTGAAAAAACAATCCAGTGATGTCTGGGAAGTAGCTCTTTTTTTCTCATCATAGATGACACACTAACAGTGGATTGCATTCTGAACGGCTGCTGCAACCTTTGTGTACCGTTCTACGTTCGGGTCCTGTGCCTCAGAAACTAACGGTGCCTCCTTAAGTAAAGAAAATCCCCTTGCCATTTCCTGCGTCATGTATCTCTTCGGTTCTTCAGTTACTTCTTCTTCTTCTTGTCTCTCTTCATCCTTTCTCTGGGCCTCCAGGGCCATCAGGTCTTCATTAGTAAGCTCCACGTTTGCATCTTTGAAAGTTTGCGACTTGAAGGTTCGTATGTAGGGGACTTACTGTAATTTTAAATTTAAAGAGCCAATATGTGTTTGAATGTGAAAAGCGCTATTAAAAAAAAAACAATCAGACTATAGGGGAAGGATTATTAGTCAGGGACCGTCTCACTGAAAAGGTGATATTTGAGCAGTGATATGACAGAGGTAAGGGAATGAGTAGAGACAGCATGTGCAAAGGCCCTGAGGCAGGAGCATGCTCAACGTGTTTGAGGAGCAGGGAGGAGGCTGGGGTGGCTGGAGCCGAGTGAGAGAAGGGGGGGAGAGTGGTAAGGTGAAGGCAGAAGGGTCAGCTTCATATAGTGAGTTTAGTTGGGTTTGGCTTCGCTTAGCGGAGCTGGAAAAGATCGTCATCTTATGACCTTATGTGACCATCAGGTCACAGTTACCCTCATCTGCCAGGTCACCAGACTGTGTGTGGGGCAGTGCAGGGGCCCTACATCCTCCTGGGAAAAAGCTGAGCGAGGCCCAGATCTGGCTGACCGAGGTCTCCTGAGCTAGTGTACAAGAACCAATGTCCCATGTCAGCACAAGGATCCTCCCTGGATCTGGTTTTATCAGCTCTGCCCTGATTGCCTTTGAATCCTAAAATTAGCCCTGTGGCTTTCACCACATTCCAGCCTGGGCTTAGAGAATTAGAAGGGGTTGGTGGTGCCAGGCTGCTCAGGAGGAGGTGGAGATTGGGTGGGAGCCTCTGCTGTCTTTGGGGAGCCACCTGCTCTTCCTGAGCCTCAGTTTCCCCACCTGCAGCATGGGTTACATGATCTGTAGGCTCTTTTATAGTTCTAATACTCTATGGTTTTAATTAAGATGACTTCATGTTTATACAGAAGGTATGCTCTCTCTTGTCTGGTGCTGGGCCAGATTTGGGGGGCTGGTGGTGGTGATGCTGGGGGCCTGGGGAGGGGGCGTGTCTCCATGACCTGATCTCTTCTTAGGTGAGACAGGACTAGTCTTGGCACAGACCAGAGAATTTGGGGTGGAGAGCTTTTTATACCCCAGCGGTCTATCAGGTTCCTGGAATTTCTCTCTAAGGGATTTATTCCACTGAGTAAAGGTGCTGCTTCTCACATTTGGGGATCAACAGAGTTAAAACATTACAGAGTTAAGGCATTACTGGCTCTTGGAAAAGACATGCCACTTAGATGGACTGACCTTTGGCCTTCATCCTATGCTGTCTGGAAGGGAGAGGCCGTGTTGAGAGCAGGCTGAGGGGCCTTCTCCTCAGCTGTCCTAAAGTTTGGGTTGGGGGTCACAGGCTATTGCCCGGAAGGACAGGAGACGCTCAGCAGCTCTGGAGACGGGAATGGGGAGGGCGGTCACAGTCGAGCCCTCGTGTCCCACAGCCCTGGCTGCAGGGAGCAGAGGGGTGTGTTCAGACCCAGCTTGTGTGTGGCATCCTGGAGAGTGAGTGTGGCCGTGAGGATCTGTCAACCCAGGATCCTCCTGGAGTGGCAGAATATCGGCTTTGCTGCACTGATGTCCTGCTTCCGTCCAGAAGTCCAGGGACACAGATGGTGCTCAAGAACTGTCTCTGGGGTAGTGTTTCTTCCCACTCCAGAGTACATTCCAGCATCCCATTTGATCATGGGAAAACCAGCCAGCTTAACCCTCTCTCCTCGCCTTCCCCACCACCCTAGGAATGCATTTACCCAGTTAGATTTTTAACCTTAATCTCCCTACTTCCACAGAGGGTCAAGGTGACGGACGGATGTGTGGATAAACATTTCTGCAGCATCCATTAAAACAGCTTGTGAAAGACTTTGCTGATTATGATTTTGGTGTCTCTCTGTGCAGTGTAGCATTCCGTATCACAGATAAATTTTTTTTTTTTATTGCATTGGGCATAGTGGATGAGAAAGGACCTCTCCTCTCAGTGAGCTCACAGGAGAGGGAGACAGTGAAGGAAGGGTGGGTATCAGAACCAGGAGAAAGAACATGGTTCGGGGGGCATGGAGTGGAAGTGTTGTCAAGAAATGCTTAATAGAAGAGGAAACACTTGAGATGAGTCTATTAAAGGAAGTGTTTATCCACCCAGACAGTGGAAATACAGCAGTAGAGGAAATTCATGAGACTCGAAGGCAGCCCACCTGGGTCCATGTTCCACCACTGACCTGTCAAGCCTCTGATCTAATATTTATAATAACCACGCTGTGATCTCTGTCCTCTGCCTCACAGTATGACAATGGACATTAAGTCCCTTGTAATAATGTGTATAAGCTGAGTTATGTAAATATTAGGGGTCATCACCTCGGGATTCCCGGAGATAAACTGATTTTTTTAAAAAGTTAGCTTTGGGGCTTCCCTGGCAGTCCAGTGGTTTAAGACTTTTTCACACAAATAATACATAAAAAGCAAGCACAAAAATTAAAACATTTTAATATTACAGTACAGTACCTTGAAAAGTACAGCAGTACAGTACAACAGCTGGCATCCAGGGGCAGGTAGCGAATGAACAGGCAAGAAGAGTTACTGACTGGGGGAGGGAGAGGAGGTGGGGGATGGTAGAGCTGAAGGATCGTCAGCAACAGGAGACGGAGGGCAAGCTGCAATGTCACTCACGCCTGACGTTGATGGCACGGGTTCCTTGCTGGATTCAATTCTATCTACCCTCTTGA
>NC_041215.1:41984175-41988942 GCF_002837175.3 Physeter macrocephalus | reverse complement strand
TTTTTTTTTTTATTGCATTGGGCATAGTGGATGAGAAAGGACCTCTCCTCTCAGTGAGCTCACAGGAGAGGGAGACAGTGAAGGAAGGGTGGGTATCAGAACCAGGAGAAAGAACATGGTTCGGGGGGCATGGAGTGGAAGTGTTGTCAAGAAATGCTTAATAGAAGAGGAAACACTTGAGATGAGTCTATTAAAGGAAGTGTTTATCCACCCAGACAGTGGAAATACAGCAGTAGAGGAAATTCATGAGACTCGAAGGCAGCCCACCTGGGTCCATGTTCCACCACTGACCTGTCAAGCCTCTGATCTAATATTTATAATAACCACGCTGTGATCTCTGTCCTCTGCCTCACAGTATGACAATGGACATTAAGTCCCTTGTAATAATGTGTATAAGCTGAGTTATGTAAATATTAGGGGTCATCACCTCGGGATTCCCGGAGATAAACTGATTTTTTTAAAAAGTTAGCTTTGGGGCTTCCCTGGCAGTCCAGTGGTTTAAGACTTCGCCTTCCAGTGCAGGGGGTGCAGGTTCGATCCCTGGTCGGGGAGCTAAGATCCCACATGCCTTGTGGCCAAAAAACCAAAAACATAAAACAGAAGCAATATTGTAACAAATTCAATAAAGACTTTAAAAAATTAAAAAAAATAAATTAAAAAATTAGCTTTATTGAGATGTTACTGTACATGCAGTAAAATTCCACCCATACAATTTGATGGGTTTTGATAGATGTTTATACAGAACTACCACCACATTGAAGATAGAGAATATTTCTGTCTCTCAAAAAAAGTTCCATCATGCACTTCTGCAGTCATCAATTACCTCTTCTCCCCAATGGCTGATCTGCTTTCTGTCAGCATGGTTTTCCTTTCTAGAATGTAATGGAAATGAAATCACGAACTGTTGAGTCTCTTGTATGCTCCGCAGCACGTGGGATCCTCCCAGACCGGGGCGGGAACCCGGTTCCCCTGCATCGGCAGGCGGACGCGCAACCACTGCGCCACCAGGGAAGCCCCAGCATGATGCTTTTCAAGTGCAGCCATGTTCTTGCTGAATGCAGCACTAGTTCACTCGTTTTCATTGCTGAGTAGTATTCCATTGCATGGCTGTTTCACAGTTCATTTATCTACCACTTGCTGGACATTTAGGCTGTTTCCAGTTTTTCGATGCTATGAAAATGGTAGGTAAGAACAGTGGTGTGCAGGGTTTTGTGTGGGCTTATGCTTTTGTTTCTCTTGGATAAATACCAAGAAGTAGAATTTCTGGGTCCTATGATAAGTCCATATTTAACTTCTAAGGACTGGCCGGTCTCTTTTACAAAGTGGCTGTACCATTTTATATTCATTCCCGCAGTACAGGAGAATTCCAGTTGTTCCAAATCCTTACCATAATCTGTATTCTCTCTTTAGTTTTACTGATTCTAATGGGTATGTAGCAATATCTCATAGTGGTTTTGGTTTACATTTCCCTGTTGACTAATGATGTTGCTATCTTTTCATGTGCTTATTTGCTAGTCATGTATCTTCTTTGGTGAAGTGTTTGTTCAAATCTTTTGCTCATTAAAGAAAAAATTGAGTCATCTTTTTTCTTCTTATTGAGTTGTAGAAATTCTTAATATATTTTGGATAGAAACCCTTTAACAAATGTGTTTGCAAATTTTTTTTCCCCAGTCTGTGATTTTCCTTCATTACTTTGATGGTGTCTTTCAAGGAATGAAAGTTTTAAATACTTTTGGTTTAAGGAAAAATGGTATCTTAGTGTCGTTTTTTTTTTTCTCTTTAATAAATTTATTTATTTTTGACCGTGTTGGGTCTTTGTTGCTGTGCATGGGTTTTCTCTAGTTGCGGTGAGCGGGGGCTACTCTTCATTGCGGTGCATGGGCTTCTCACGGCAGTGGCTTCCCTTGTTGTGGAGCACGGGCTCTAGGCGTGCGGGCTCCAGTAGTTGTGGCACGCGGGCTTAGTAGTTGTGGCACGCGGGCTCAGTAGTTGTGGCACACGGGCTTAGTTGCTCCGCATGTGGGATCTTCCCGGACCAGGCCTCGAACTCGTGTTCCCTACATTGGCAGGTGGATTCTTAACCACTGAGTCACCAGGGAAGTCCCTCTTGGTGAAGTTTTGGTTTTTGTTTCTTTTATGAGTGTGCTTAAGCATCTTTCATATGTTTAAAATTTGTTTTATTTTTGCCCATGTCCCTTGCCCATTTTCTATTAGTTTTTTAATCTTTTTTTGTTTGGATTTCTAAGAGCTCTCTGTATTAGGGAGACTAACCCTTTGTGATAACATTTTTCCTAGTTTCTATTTGTATATAACCTATCCTCTGCATATGTTTTAGTTTTCCATGTAGTCAAATATATCAGTCTTTTATGGCTTTGTGATGGTTATAAAGGCCTTCACCACTACAAGGTCATAAAGAAGCTTGCCAGAATGGACGTGATTTACGTAAGCATTTACCTTTAATATGCAGTTTAATATGCAGTTATCCTGGGCTTCTGAGTGAGTGGCTAGTTGTCTTAACCTTTTTGCCCTGACGTTCTATCCATTCAATAAAGATCCAGCTGTGATAAATCACAGGGGCCCAGCATAGGTAACAGTGGAAACAGAATACCTAAGGAGGAAATGCCTGTCCCTCTGTTTTTACAGGGTTCACATTCAGCAATGTTAGGGCTGTTTAGGAGACCTTGGTTGAGGCATCCTGGTACAGATTACAGCCGGGAACAAATCTAGGTCCTGCCATTAGCTGAGTGACCCTGGGCAAGTCATTTAACCTCTGTGCATCTGTTTCTCCACCTTTCAGATGCCTGCTTGACTGGGCTGTGAGGATTATGTGGGACATGACAGGTGTGGCTGCACTTTGAGAGAAGCTACCGGTGGTGCAAACCTACTCGGGTTGCAATTTCTCATCCTCAGCCAGGTCTGCTCTGCCTTCCTGACTCTCGGGAAGGAATCCTCTCAGAAACTCCTTGTATTACACTCAGGACTGTCTTAGCTCAGGATGCCATAACAAAATACCATAGACTGGGTGGCTTTTATTTGTCATGTTTCTGGAGACCGCAACTCCAAGATCAAGGTGCCAGCAGAGTCAGTGTCTGGTGAGGGATCTGTCCTTGGGTCAGACAGCTGCCTTCTCACCATGACCTCACCTGACCTTTCCTCAAAGTGTGTAGGTGGAGGCAGAGAGAGAGAGAAATCTATTCCTCTCATTATAAGGGCACTAATACCACCATGAGGGCCTCCTCCCTCATCTCCATCTCCAAATACCTTCACAGTGAGGGTTAGGAATTCAACATAATGCATTTGGGGAGGACACAAACAGTCCATAGCAAGGACTGATGTCTTGAGCAGGCTGATGACTACTTCTCTGTGACATTATGCTCATGCTAACAGGAGATGTGGTGGCTGTGTGGAAAGAGGAGAGCCAGGTGGGCTCTGGGTGGGAAAATCACAGCAGAGTTCTAGGATGTTGAAAGCTGTTTTTGGGTAAGGGCATTGGCAGGTCTGTGCCAGCCCAGGTCCTCCATGGGTCCTTCTTCAGGGTTTATTTTTTCTGAAGCAGATCAGCACAGCAATGGTGAGCAAAGCCTGGATGAGGCTTTAAGGTGGCCACAGTCTCTGTTTTCCCAGACTTGGGGAAGGCAAATGTTCCTTCAGAGCTGATCCTGGGAGCCGACTGTGGTTGCTAGGAATAATCCACAGATAGGAAAAACCTGAGTTTTGCACGTTGGCTTCTGCATATTTAAATATATCATTTACTCTGTGCCAGGCACCGTTGGAGCACTTTGGAACATCATTATGGAGTAGTATGTGAGCCTCAAGCAGCGTAGCGGAACCTCTCTAAGTGGTCAGGACAGGGCTTTGTTGCAGGGATGGGGCCGTGCAGGATGACGGGAGCTGCTGCTGCAGAATCTGGGCCTGAAGTCAGCAGGGCTCCCTGGCAGGAGGGAAGCACTGCAGGAAAACTTGGGACCCTGACGGTGGCCTGAATCCACATCTGACCCTCACGTTCTCAGCCTCGGTGACACGGGTGACCTGCAGAGGAAGCCTGTGTCATGAAGCTGCACACATGGCTGGCTCAGGACTCAGAGAAGCTGGAGGAGGGGATCCAGTGGGAGCTGGCAGAGCTGAGGGCCTGGCTTCTACCCCACCCCGCAGGCTGACCCAGTGGATCAACAACACGTGCACGGCAGCACCTGGTGCCCTGTACCTGCCTTCAGGGATGAGGGGCCGCTACTTCACCTCCACCTTCTGAATCTCACACAGGTGTCTCTGGTGGCCGAGTGTGACTTGGAAACACCTAGCAAGGGAATTCCAGGAAACATAATTCCTGCTGATCCCTGTGGATACACTACACAGCTAACAGGGGTGGCAGGTCTCTTTTTTGCATTTTACAGATGTGTAAACGGAGGAGGAGTGGGGGGAGGTTCTGTGACTTGCCCAGAGTCACAGTTATTAAGTGAGGCTTCTGCTCCGGTGCCTTTAATTATCGTACAATGCTTCTATTATACTTCATTACCTCAGAAACCCCATCTCCTGTTCCTCCAGGATTCCAGTCCATCGGAAGCTTCTCTAAGGCGAAGGCTGGGTTCCAAACACCCCTTCGCCCTTGATAAGCCACTGTGGACCCCAATCATAGTTTCTCTTACGTTTTTTTTTTTTTTTTTGTGGTATGCGGGCCTCCCTCTGTTGTGGCCTCTCCCGTCGCGCAGCACAGGCTCCGGACGCGCAGGCTCAGCGGCCATGGCTCACGGGCCCAGCCGCTCCGCGGCA
>NC_041215.1:41937798-41983748 GCF_002837175.3 Physeter macrocephalus | reverse complement strand
GCACGTGGGATCCTCCCAGACCGGGGCGCGAACCCGGCTCCCCTGCATCGGCAGGCGGACGCGCAACCGCTGCGCCACCAGGGAAGCCCTCTCTTACGTTTTTTTTACATTGCACCGTGTGTGCTTCTTTCTAGGTAATAAATTCCCTATGTTTCTTTTATAGGGATGCTTACCATACTTTGGGGCTCACCATTAGCACCTGGCGTGGCTGTTTGGTGGAATAAGTGAGTGTGTGGGTAACGCATTTGGGGCCTTTAATAACAGTTGCTACGTTTTATTGCACATCAGCTGCCTGCTGGGGGCTGTGGGTATCATACTGCTCTTTCTGGAAGAGAGAATTGAAATTTGAGAGCTTGGGTTTGTTTCCCCAGTAAGCAATGACGTCTAGGTTTGAGCAAAGATCTGCTGGCGGATCACTGCCCTTTGTCAGCCAAGCCCCCGTTCAGCAGTTTGCTCCCCGGGTTAGCAGACCCAGGGGAGGACCAGCAAAGCCATGCTGGCTCTTCTCAAGGTGCATCTGGGGGTGGGAGCGGAATCTCAACCCCCCAGCTCCCTGGGACCTAGATAGGGTGAACACAGCCTTTCTGTATCTCTGATCATGTAGGGGTGAGGGCTTTGCCAACAGATCGGGTGAAGCCAGAAAGGTTTTAGGCATAGGGTGAGCAAAGTGAGACTTCACCTTCTCAATCTGGGGCCTCACAGTACTTAAGGGACTGCCTCAGTCTCCCAACTTAGGCTTTTTAAAAAATAATTAATTAATTAATTGATTTGGTTGCACCGGTTCTTAGTTGCTGCAGGCGGACTCCTAAGTTGCGGCATGTGAACTCTTAGTTGCGGCATGTACGTGGGATCTAGTTCCCTGACCAGGGATCGAACCCAGGCCCCCTGCATTGGGAGCGTGGAATCTTGGCCACTGCGCCACCAGGGAAGTGCCACCCACTTAGGCTTTTTGAATCTTATCCGCATCTGGGTCTATGTTGGTACGTGATTCCTTAATCATGTTTGCCTTTTTTCTTACGGGCACCCTCTCCCATAATTAGACTGAGTTTCTGCACGAAGAGAGCTTGGATTTGGGGGTCCTTCCCCACCGCCCGCCCCCGTGGCCCCTGGTGCATTAACCTCATGCACAGCAGGGACTGGGGATCCGTCCAGAGGCCAGGTTTGGCACAGTCCTTACTGGTCATTTGAGGAAGTGAAACTTCAGTGAGGTGATTATTTTTTAAAACTTCAAAATTTGAAATAACTTCAGATTTATACATCAGTTATAAAGACATTACAGAGGGGTCCCATATTCCCTTCCTCCAGCCTCCCCTAAGGTTAACGTCTCACGTAGATAACCAGGGTGCCATTACCCAAACTAGGGGATGACAACACTATTAACACAACTCCAGCCTCTGTGCTGATTTCTCCAGCTTTCCCATGTAATGAACCTTTTCTGTTTCTGTGGCATTTCGTCCTCCCATCTCCTTAGCCTCCAATCTGTGACAATTTCTCGGTGGTTCCTTGTCTTTCACGACCTTGAAATTTCATGACCTTGACATGTATGAAAAGTAGCGCTCAGGTGTTTTGTAGACTGTCCTCAACGTGGGTTTGTTTGGTGGTTTTTCACGATTCAACGGAGGTTATGGATTTGGGGGTAGAACACCCAGAGGCCTTCTTCTTTACGTCCCATCCTATCCGGAGGCACATGATAGCAGCATCACTTATGCATGGTCATGCTCATCCTGATCACTTACTGGGTTTCCCCCCTGTAAAGTCACTACTTTCCTCTTTTCTGTGTTCTGTTTGTTAGCTACGAGTCATGAGTCCAGTCGACGCTCGGTGGAGGAGGGCATTAAGCTGTGCCTTTTTGGGGAGGGAGTAGCACAGGATTTGTGGACATCTGTTAAAACCAACCACCATTGATCAGTGCTGTGGAGGAGGTGCTTTTTGTTTTTGCTTTTTTGCTGCACCGTGTGGCATGTGGGATCTTAGTTCCCTTGGGGGAGATGCTTTGATGCTTTGCAGATACCCTGTTTCCAGTAAGGTGATTTTTCAGATCACTTTGCTGAGTTTTGAACCCGGGGAAACAGGCTGTCTTCCCTCTTTCCCAGCTTTCTGTTATTTGACTAATAAACAGCTTAAGGAATCCTATTTCTTTGAGTATATATGATGCTTTGTGAGATTTCTGCTGGCAGTGGCATTTTAATATTGGGGAATCTGGAGGCTGTGTTTCATGGGAGTGATGCCTGGGAGCCCGAAGCTGAGAGGCCCTATGGGCCCTGCTGTCAGGAGATAGATATAGGCTACTCACTTTTGCATATGTGACTCGTGCATTTGCTTGCAAAGGTAAGCTAACAACTTATAGGAAGTGCTAAGATAAAACATCAATAGCGGACTATATTTTTAGATACCTTTTCCCACCTTGAAGGCTATATTTGAACTTCCAGTTGCTTGTGTGAAGTTAAGGAAAAAATATGGTTGTAAGTCGCTCCAGCCATAATGGACCCCATGGCAAGTTCAGCTGGGGCTGTTCTTAGGCCAGTGGTCTACTTACATGTTCCGGACTTTGCAGTCAGCTGCTTTTTGACTTCTCCGTGGAAAACTCTACATAGAAGTCACTGTTTTTAGCATTTGACCAACTCCGTTATTGATCAGTGATTGCCAACCATTTGGGCAGAATATAGCGGGAAGGGGAACCTCCTACGGGAAAAGAAGTCTGTAATCGGTTTCTAAGGAAATATAAGTCTGGATTATTTGTTTTTGATCATCTTTTTCGATTCCCAGTGACACAGGTAACTGAGGTATAAAAACAAGCAATATACTCCACCTGGTGGCAGCATACTCCACTGATGATTTGTTCTGGGAACAAAGGCCAGTGGTTTGCAATCTGCTCTAGCCTGAGCTGAACTGTTGAAATCTGGAACTTTCTCTTCTAGGATGATTTCCTGTTCAGCGTCTCCATTTTAAGTGGGATCCTTTGCAGCATCCTGGCTGTGCTGAAGTTTATGCTGGGGAAGGTTCTGACCAGCAGAGCCCTCATAACCGATGGTGAGTAAGGCCAGTGTGTCTAGGGGCTGAGCTCACAGTGAGGGAAGGTGCTGTTTGGGTCACTTTTAGCTGCTCGTCTTGCAGAAGAGCTCAACAATTTGGAATCTGTTTCTCACTGTCCTCCCCTCCACCCAGGCTGTTTAGTGATTCTCAGGGTTTCCTATCAGGGCAGATGTCTTGTGCCCTAGGAATTGAGTACACTCTTCCTGAATCACCTCCACCGGGACCTCCTACCAGGGTGGCTCACGGCTCCCCAGGCAATCATGGAGCACAAAGGGCTTCCCAGAGCCTTGCATTTGATGTGCATTGCTCCAAATAAAAAGTAAATGTCTTCCCTGGATTCTGTGCAGGTTTCCGTGGTGAATGCTCCACGCCCATTTCCCCCTCCAGCTAGTGAAACGCTTACCTGGGAGTTCAAGTTGCAGTGACCAGGGCTTCGCCAGGGAAATGAGCCGTTGTTCTCTGCTTAAGACCCAAACCAGGCGGAAGTGCCCCTCTGTGTCCTGTGGGTCAGGAGGAGCTTCCTGCGTGGCGTTTGGGCTGACAGAGAGGGATGTGTGAAGGTAGAGAAAGCACGTTTCCGTTTTTGCAGACTAGTGCTGGCATGTAAACTAGAAACGTGATGGACACTACTGCCTGGCTGTCTTCTTTTTCTTTATCCTGGGACGTGTGAAGTTTCTGGGGGTGGGGAGTAGGGACCTGAGCCCCTGTGCCCTGGGGTGGGAGGTCCAAGGGTAAAAGCTGGTGGATTGGTGGATATGCCTGCACAAAGTAGAGCAGAGGTTGTTAGGTCTCTCTCTCTCTCTCTCTCTCTCTCTCCTCTCTCTCTCTCTCTCTCTCTCTCTCTCTCTCTCTCTCTCTCTCTCTCTCTCTCTCTCCCTCTCCCTCTCTCCCTCTCCCCCTTTCTTTCTTTCTTTTTTTTTTCCGACTACGCTGCACAGCCTGTGAGATCTTAGTTCCCCAACTAGGGATTGAATCCGGGCCCCAGCAGTGAAAGTGCTGCGTCCTAACCACTGGCCCGCCAGGGAATTCCCATGATTTCTTTTTTAAGGAAAGAACCACTCCCTCCTCCTCAGATTCTCAGAGTTCTCTCCTATGTGAAATACGTGGGTGCAGTCACGTGTGGGTAGCTGTTATCCGTTGAGGACGGGGCGGATGGCAGTCAGAGGGCCCTTCTCTCCCAAGTGACGAGCATGGTGACACGGTATGGACTTGGACTCCCCATCCTGTGCTGATGCCCTGCCGTGTGTGGAGCTGGGCTTTTGTGCGGTGGGGCAGGCAGGCAGGAGGTCACAGTGATGCTTCCAGGATTGGGGGAGAAGTGTTCACTCCCTGTGAGTTTTGTGGTCTGGTGTTTTTTAAGCTGGAAAAGAAAACGCCTCCTTTGGCTGTGGAATCCTCCTTTTTTTAGGAATGAGAGCACAGGCGGCCTTGTGCTGAGAGCATTAACCAGGAGTTTAGGTGTGGGTTCTCCAGCCACCTTCGAGGTTCCTTTCTGTTGCTCTGAGGGGCACAGCTCTGCCTGCACCCTTTAGGCCTGAACAGAGCAGAGGTCTGGCTGGACCTTGAATCTCCAGCGACGTGTTCTGTTCCTTCCTTTCCAAGTCTCTTTACCTTGCACACGAGGGACGGGAAGGCAGGCCTGGGGGAAGCTGCACCCGTCAGCACAGTTTTCGGGGCTCCGGGTGGTGAGTACCCAGCAGGCATTCCTCTGTCTGCCCTGAGTTGATCCCTTAAGTCAGAGAGCCCCTCTGACTTACAGATATCAGCACTTTCTGTATTCAGATGATTGCAGCCGAGACACTGGGCCGGGAGCCTGAATGTGGACCCAGCAGTCAGACCTTCCTCCCAGGCCACGAGGCAGGAGGCCCTGTCCCCTCCCTACCTATGACCACGGGGCTTGACCCCCTTCTTCTCAGAACAGTGGGTGCCCCTCCCTCGACTGGTGACTTCAACTAACTCCGTATAGGCGTTCCAGATGCTGTTTCTATTTAGGCTTCACTTGTTCTTACGTCCCACCATTTTGTATGGTATAAGAGAAGCCCCTGATGAGAAGTATGTGTTTTCTAATGAAATAACTCCTGATGTCATCATTTTCACATACAAAACCATCCACATGCATAAGCAGTACTTCCATCCTGCTCTTGACCCAGGGAGAAGGGTCATTACAAAGAGAAGTGGATGGTTTAAGTGAAAATTGTTCCACCGACAGGCGGAAAGCCGGGGACAGGCACTCCTCGCGCAGAGGAAGCCGAGTTGGGAGGGAGCCTGGGGCATCCGCGGCGTGAGAGGAAAGAGGGGAGGATGAGGGGCCCCAACGAGTGGGCGAGGGCAGACCATTCAGGACGTTAGGTCAAGTGTGGGATTTTGGATGTTTTGCTAAATGTTTAAACAGACGAGGTGACATGATGGATTTTTTAAAAGAGACTTGTGGCCATCAAGGTAGAGAACAGAGCGGAGAGGCCTCAGGGAGGGGAGAGGTCTCTGGGGAGCCCTCGGGGTGGTGGCCTGGGTCGGGGGTGGGGATATGGGGGAATGGAGGAAGGGTCGGTGATATTTATAACATGGGCAGGGCTGGGGATGAATTGGCTGTGGAGGTTGAGGAGAGACAGACAGGCAGAGCAAGACAGAGGGCGCGATTGCAAAGAGCTGAGGCAGCACCCAGGTCCCCTAGCCAGTCGCCTATGAGGGCTCCCTCCCCGCCATCAGGGGGCGTGGTTGGCGCACTCTGCAGTCTCCCGCTTGGTGGGAGTGTCAGCTAAATAGGCGGCAGTAATTACAGCCTCCTGCTAATTGCCTTGTCTGGGATCCCGATTTTCCTCATTCATTGATTAGCAGAACTAGGGAACCATCCGTAAGTATCTCCTCTCTGTTCTTCCCTCACGTGGGGAGGTCGGGGGCTGGCTGGGCTTTGGGAGCCATGCCTGCCTGCCGTTACTGTTGGTCGGGCCCAGGGCAAGGGGCCAGGCCAAGTGCGTTCTCTCCAAGCCCAGCCAATCGCTTCTGGTGCTGGGAGGGAGGGAGGGCGGGTGGGTCTCACCTGTCACCTGGCGAGGCGGCTGGTTGCTAAGCTGGAGCTCTGTGTGGACCGGGCCAGGCTGCGCCACCCTGTTGGTGGAGCAGTTTTCACTTATACCGTCCACTTCTCTTTGTGATGACCCCTCTCCGTGGTTCAAGAGCAGGATGGAAGTACTGCTCCTTTGTCCCTGGGTCGTGCCCTTACAGTCAGGAGGCAGATCTTCAGGGGAATGGGGACGACAGGGTGCGGGTAAATTCCAGACTTCCCTCCCCACGCTGTGCTGTGCAGCGCAGGAAATCATGTCTGGTTGGTTTTCTTGCTTTGGATATTTAGGCAGCATGCGATCATTGCTATCAGAACTAGGCTGAAGCTGGCTTTGTATTATTTAAGGCAAAAGGATTTGGGGCAGCAAGTTAATACTACAAATCAGACAGAGGAAGATTGTGGAAAGGTACCTGGGGGGAGTTCTGAACGAGGGGCTAGCAGCCAGGCTCCAGTGCTGCCCGCAGGACAGCTGGAAACCCGAGTTAAGGGGCCTGGGTTGACTGTTCTAAAGTATCAAGAGTCTGTGGTTGTTTTCAAGTACATGAACAACTTCGAGTCAGAATTTCCTGCATAAAATTAATATGTGCTTAATTACACAGATTCTTGTCTACTCATCAAAGCCAGACTGTTAAAGCCTCTAATCAAGATCGCCTCAGACATTATTTTGTTTTCTAAGATGATGACAGGGTTTATTTTTGGCAAGAGCCCTGGTTTTAACAGGCAGATAGAACAAGCGTATGGGCCTGGGTGGGGTGGGGAACAGCGGCCCAGAGGTGAGTGACCGGTGGGGCCTTGTGTGCCTCGTTAGGAAGATGGGTGGCCTGTGGGCTCAGTGTTCTTCCTGGGGAGTAGCTGCCGCTCGGAAGCCTCTAAAATTCTGAAGGAGGCGGCAGGGTGGGTGCAGAGTCGTCCCCCAGTCTGGGTGTGCTGTTTCCCTGCACAGGCTCATAAGAGGTGCAGCTGAAATGGGCCAGGCTCCGTCATAACCACAGGTGGGCAGAGTGGAGCAGGTCAGAGACTCCTGGAAGGTATGGGTGAACAAGGTGAAAGTTCCATCAGCTGTGAACCATCCGGAGTCTGCATGGGGTGGGTGGGTCCCCCCACTGTCGAAAGGGGAGGCTGGTGGGTCCTTGGCTGGCAGAGCCCGGTGACTTGGTGGAGTGAGTGGACATCTAGTGGCTGTCTGGGGGAACCTCCCACCCTCTGCAGCCTTTCTGAGCTCCTCTGGGCTTCTCCGGGGGCCCCGGGGGCCCACTGGTACCCACGATAAAGATGGAGAAAGAAGAGTGAAGGATTCCAGTCTGCCCTGGGGCAGCAGCCATCTCCAGCTCGTCTCTGCCTTTTTCCTGTAGCCACCCCCCAAAACAAAATTCCCCCAACTTGATGCCTGAAGGGTAAACTCCAGCCCAGGTAGCCCCTTGACGGAGTAGTGGTCTCCGTGGAAGCTTTTGGTGGCCTTCTGAGAAAAAACGTGGGCTGCAGAGACTTTTTTTTAAGAGGACTGGTCTGATTCCATTTGTTAAAAAGAACAGGGAGATTCAAGGGACAGCCAGACGCAAGAGGGTAAATGCCAGCCTCTTCTAATGGGAGAGGGGAAATATCTTGATGATCCTGATGTATCAGAAGACAGGAGAGAAATATGGCCTCCCCCGTCTCAGAGTGGACCCACTGTCCCCCTCCTTGGGGAGAGATGGAAGCAGAATTGAGGGTGTGATATGCAGAGGCCAAAACCATGGGCAGGACAGAGAGGGGGGAGTTCCAAAGCGCTTTGCGTGCGAGGAACTGGGAGAGACTCTGCGGTGACAGAAGGGCGGAGTTGTCAGCTACATGAGCTGCATGGCGAACAGAGATGGGGAGCATGCTGAGTGCTTTTGGAGGAGCTACGGAAACTAAAACTAACGACACAGGGGCCTGGGTTGCAGCCTTGTCCCGGGGCGGCCCTGAGAAGGGGAGGCCAGGACGTAGCATGGGGAAGGGCGCCTGTCTCCTGTCGGTCGAAGGTGGAAGGCTTAGAGATTTGGCCTTGGGACCTGGCACTGGTGGGGCACATGTCAGGTGAAGCTGATGCCAGCCCTGCCCTCCCGCTACCCCCAGGGCACCCAGAGAAAGCTCTCTGTCAGGTCTGCTGTCTGCAGTGGAGGCCTTGGGGGAGGGGTAGAAGTGCTCCCTGTGGACAGTGGGCCGGGATCCCCAGGTAGACACGGCAGGGCAGGTGGAGGCCCCGCCTGGAATAGCCCTCACCCGCCGCAGGCGCCCAGCAAGTTCCAGCCCCTCTCTCCACCCAGTTCCCTGGACAGGCCTCTGGAGGATATGGTCCCCGGTGGCAGGAAGGTGGAGGGGTTCGCCTTTGCTAACCCATGTCACCTGTATTGAGGTGAAACTGGGTTGGAAGGCTCACCTTGTGGAGAGCCTCAGAAGCCAGTGGGGAAGTTTGGCTCTCCAGGGGGCCCCAGCCCACACCCTGAGGTTCAGGGGTAAATCCTCCACCTCTCGTGGGGGCTGTCTCCCCAGAGCTCTAGCCGCAGGCCCGCCTCAGCAGGGAGGCCCCCAGAGCCTGGGCAGCGGTGGCTTCCTCTCTCCCTCGGGACGGCCCAGCCCGGCCGGTGGGAGTCCATGACTAAGGCCATGTCCATGCCTTCCCCTCCCCCTTCCCTCCATCTGTTAACTCAGTATTTAATGCAGCCATCAGTCGAGTCCCCGAGAAGTGCCAGCCCCTGTGCTGGGACTTGGAGCAGAGCAAGGAGAGACACAAAACTCCCGTCCTTACGCCGGCATTTCTGGTGGGAAAGAGAGGGATGTCTGCAAAAAGAAAAATGGTAAAAATGTCATGTTAGCGAGAGCAGAGCCCCGGAGAACCTCGAAGCAGCAGCAAGGGCGCACCGCTAGGTGGGTGTGGCTGGCGGAGGGAGGAGCCGCCTTAGGGGCTCTGAGTCCAGGCTGGGGAGGCGGCGTGGGAGGCCCCAGGACGAGGGGTCCGGCCGGCGGAGGGGGAGGCCGGGGCTGGCGGCTGCAGGCGGCGGCGTGGCCAGAGGGGGGAGGAGGAGCGGATCGGCGGGCCTGGTGCGGCCGAGGAGGGAGGGGTTGGTCACCACAGGACTCGCCCACCGTGGAGAGTCTGGATGGTTTTCAGAACTGGGCTGCTGGTCGCTACAGAGGTCAGTCTGGCTGCCACGAGGGGAATCATGGTGAGGATGGGGGATGCGGGCAGGGGGTGGACTGGAGGCGGGTTTCGGGGGTGACACTTGGCAAGAATGACTTGATGGGTGGACGAGATTCGGGATGTGAGAAAAGTCCAGGCTGGGCTCCTAGACGTTTGGCTTCAGCAGCTAGGCGCACGGGGGCGCTGTTTACAGAGAGCGTGGCCGGAGGGTGAGTCTTTGGGAGGCAGCAGTGTTTGCTCGGAGCTTGTTCCGTTTGAGATGCTTAGATGTCTGCAGCGGAGGGGAAAGGTCAGGACGCAAGAGAGCTAGGGAGATGCTGGCTTATGGGATGGAGGTGAGAACCTGGCCGGAGAATATAGGCGGAGGAAATGTTCAGGGGACTAAGCCAGGCATGCAGATGGGGGCGAGGAGGAGGGTCTAGCAAAGGGGACTGAGAAGGGGCAGCTAGAGTGCAAAGAGGGAACGCAGCAGAGCGCAGTCACTTGAGGCTGAAGAGACGTGTTCTCATTAGGAGGGCGTACGATGGGGACGAGGCGTTACCCACGGCCTGTGGCAGCCGGGAGCCATCCAGGACCAGGGCAGCACTGGGGGGACGGAGGGACCCGAGTGGGAGGTGTGATGGGGTAGCCAGCTATCCAGGGAGTTTTGCAAAGGGCGGTCGTGAAGGGGGATCGTGTGGTGGGTCAAGGAAGGAGGTGGAGGTGGGTGATGATGCTAAGACTTATCCCAGTGGGAGTGACCCAGGAGAGGGAGAAGAAATTCAAGAGCAAAGCCCTTCAGTGAACAGGGATGAAGGCGCCAGTCTTTCTTACGTAGGAATGGCAGTAACTGGAGAAGCAGCTGAGTATGTGAGGGCAGCAGGCATAGGTGGGTGCTGTGGACTTGGTGTTGGGAAGATGAAGTGTTGGTGTCTGAGCCTGTGTGCTCTAAGAAGTACAAGGCCGAGTCCTCAGCTGAGACCTGGAGTGGGGAGATGATGGAGATTTGAGGGGAGAGAAGAGGGTGTGATGCAACAGGCAATCAGAGACGTCCTTGCAGGCCCAGCTTCATCTTGGTCCCATGGTTGAGGGGCAGCCTGTTGAGGTCTACCCCGTGGATCCTGAGAAAGGGCTTGGCCTAAGTCTTTACCCTACACTCTTCTTCCTCTCCCCCAGCTCTTCATTTAGAACACCCCACACCCCCGCGGTGGTGCAGCCCACAGTGAATGCATTTAAGGTTATTCAGCAGAAGCCTGGCGCCTTTACCCAGGCGGAGTTGCCAGGGCACGGAGCAGGCCTGCTGTCAGAGAGGTTACTGGCCTGCATGGGCAGCTGCCAGGGGACCACCGGGCAGCGTGGACCTGCACCTGCTCTCAGGCGCCAGTTATGCTGGGGCAGGCGAGGAGCCTTGTGGCTCACGGCACGGCGAGACCCCAGGAACCCCTCTAAACCATTCCCTTCCCATGTGGCCTTGGAAAACCCACAGGTAGACTGGAAGTGCGATGCCTCAGTCGCGGGGACCCACTGAGGTGACGTGTGTGAAAGGAGACGGTGATCAACGTCTGTTAGCTCCAGTTCTGGGTGGGTTGCCCTTTCTGCAACCAGGTAGCTAATCCTAGTCTTTGCATTTCCTTCCTGGAGAGTCAAAAATCCTTGGGTGACTTAGGAGACACGGCAGAGAAAGAACATGGGTTCAGGCAGAATCCCAGCCCTGCGCCCTCTCAATCTGTACAACCCTGGTCAGTTTATTAAACCTCACTCACTCCGCTCAACTTAGTTTTCTCATTGGTAAAACGAGGGTGATAACCTGACTTCACAGGGTTGAGACGATCCCAGCTCTGTACCTGGCCGGCAGACACTGGACAGATGTGAGTCACTGAGTATTGAATGTCCCCTGTGTGTTTGGCAGGCCTGGTGCCCCTGCCCCTCTGGAGACCTGTGTTCCTAGGGCATGGGAGGGAGACGACAGGAACCATACACAGGCTGTCCCCTGGGCATGGTGCCTGGCAGGGGATGGACGGTGAGGGTGACAGCTCCATCCAGGGAGGTCTCTGGTGACATGTGAGCAGAGACTTGTCAGACCATGTGGGTGTCTGGGGTGGTGGCTATCACCCGAGAAGTGCTTCTGGAACATCCCTTCCAGTACACGTTCCGGGATGCAGAGGCATGCCTGGCATTTGGGTAGTTTTCCTGGTGGCTAAGCAAGTTCACTGGGCACTGCCCTCAGGCCCTCTCTGCTTCTCTTCCAGGGTTTAACTCCCTCGTGGGGGCCGTGATGGGCTTCTCCATTCTTCTGAGCGCCGAGGTGTTCAAGCACAACTCGGCGGTCTGGTACCTGGACGGCAGCATCGGAGTGCTGATTGGCCTCACCATATTCGCCTACGGGGTCAAGTAAGTGCTGTTTCCTCTTTGCTCTCCGGGCGGCCACGGGTGCTATACTCCCCACCCCTGACGATCGTGTCTTGGGATCGTGTCTTGTACCTGGGACCCTCTCGCCCCCGGGGGAGGTCAGGAGACTGGAAAAGCCCCCTGCAGCCGTCACGTACTCTGGTGGCTGCAACAGAAGTGAGGCAAGGACTTGGACCCAGGGGCCTAGGCTTTCAGCCACAAAGGGTCCGCTTTTGTCTGCTGTCTTTATAGTTCACCGAATGGTCCTCCCTTTTTAACCCTTCGTGCCTAAAGATTTGTGCCCCTTTCTTTCTCTATAGTGAGGGTCGCAATGATGCACCGGGGAGGCGTTTGTGGGGGTGTCCTCACCCTTAAAGCCCCCTCTGCCACCTGCTACAGATGCCGGGACCTCACACTTAGAGAACTTTTTACAAAAGGGACTCGGTGCAGAAGGGCTACGTGTAGAGTTGGTTCTAGCCCAGCCTGAGGCCTCTCACTGAAGAAGTGCCCAGCAGGCATCGCTGGCTCTGCATCCAGCATCTAGGCTGGAGTGGGCCTTTGAAAAGAGAAGTTTCTCAAAGGCGCTGAGCTTTTAAATGTTAACATGCTTCCTCTCTCCCACTACGATGGCTATAATAAAAGAGAGACAGTCAGAGTTGGTGAGAAAGTGGAGAAATCAGAACCTCCATATCTTGCCTGTGGGAATGTAAATTGTTCAGCCGCTTTGGGGATAGTTTAGCAGTTCCTCAAAATGTTGTTAAACACGGAGCCGCCATTTGGCCCAGCAATCCCACTCTTTGGTATATACTCCAGCGAAACGAAAACACACATCCTCGCAAACACCTATGCGTGAACATTCACAGTGGCATTATTCGCAGTGGGCAAAAAGTAGAGACAACTTGTATGCCCAACGTTTTAAAGAACCCAAATGTCCATTAACTGATGAATGGATAAATAAAATGTGGTAGAGCTATGCAGTGGAGTATTTGTTCAGCCATAAAAAGAATGAAATACCGACTCATGCTACTGATGGGTGGATGAACCTCGAAAACACGCCCAATGAAAGAAACCAGTTACCAGAGGCTGCGTCTTGAATGATTCCACTTATAGGAACTATCCCCAATAGGCAAATCCATGGAGATTGAGTGTAGGTTAGTGGTTGTCTGTCAGGGGGAGATGGGGTGGGGAGTGACCGCTAGAGGGCACGGGGTTTCTTTTGAGGGGCGATGAAAATGTCCTGGAATTAGGTGGGTGTGATGTTCGCAGATAGTAAAAATCGCTGAATTGTAGGAATTCTATAGTATGTGAATTATATTTATAAAAAACAGAAAGCCCCCATCTGTTTCCCAAGTGCTCAAGCCCAGGGCCGCGGAGGGTCTGTGTTGGGGTGACCGGCCCTTCTCTTCGCAGGCTTCTCATCGACATGGTGCCCAGGGTGAGGCAGACGCGCCACTACGAGATGTTCGAGTGAGGGTGGCCGGGGCCGGCTGCCCTGCATCTGCATGAGGACTGTCAGGACCACGAGAGGTTTCCATGCAGGCAGACGGTACTGATGTTTAACTGAACAATTTCTTTGTGCCCACGGGAACCAGGTCTCCCCAGCAGGTCGGACTGCACTCCTGCCCTCCCTCCACTGCCCCCGCCAAACACCGTAGGACAGTGAGCACGGAGCAGGCCCCCCTCTCCGGCGGGAGGACTGACCTTTTCCATCTTCTGCAGTAAAACGGTTCGTGTGGGGAGGATACGATGTCTGCTCGGTGGAATGCCTCTGTGGTGCTCCCAGCCTCAAATGGATAGCAGCTCCCCAGACCCACCTCCTCGCTCCTCCACGTGGGCCCGGAGTCTCCTGGCAGATTTTGGGAAGACCGTACCCTTTGGTCCCTCAATCCTGTATCACTTCCTAAATTTCTGTCCATGTATTTCATTCATTTCATACTGTTTTACTAATCCTCAATCTAAACACCGGATTTGTTCTAAAGGAGGAGACCATTCTATTTTTAAAGTGCTTCGTGATAGATGTGTGAGCTTTTGCATGGTCGAACTCAGCCCCTGACCTTTTCTTGTACATTCACAACCCGAACGTACGTGTAAACACAGGATCCCTTTTGGAGAGGTGTGAAACTACAGTTTATTTGTAATAAATAATTATATAATCTATCCATATATGTATCTATCTATCTATCTATATGCTGTGTGAAGTGGTAATGGTACATTACAGTCTGTTCACGTCTTAAGGAACAAGCTGTTCTCGGTTTATGCAGCGTTAGGCATAGATTCTGTTAAAGACACACACACAAAAACGGTCTCCCCATGGGCTTCCCTGGTGGCGCAGTGGTTGAGAGTCCGCCTGCCGATGCAGGGGACGCGGGTTCGTGCCCCGGTCCGGGAGGATTCCCACATGCCGCGGAGCGGCTGGGCCCGTAAGCCATGGCCGCTGAGCCTGCGCGTCCGGAGCCTGTGCTCCGCAACGGGAGAGGCCACAACAGTGAGAGGCCCGCGGACCGCAAAAAAAAACAAAACAGTCTCCCCACACGCAACATTCTGTACCTCTACAACTGCTGCTTGTCTGGGTGACGGTGAAGGTTGTCACTGCTGTGGGTGAAGCATGGGTTGTCGGTCGGGGGGTGGTGGTGGTCAGGCTCACCCCCCTCTCAGGAAGGGGAAGAAAGAGAGTAGCCACATACGTCCATGTGGTGGTGCCTGGAGCTGACCCCCGCCCCGGGATGGTCGTGCCCTGCCCCCCAGCTACCTTAGGCTGGGGAAGGGGAGGTGGTGCGGTCCTTTCTATTTCTAAGAGGTCACTGACCTTGGAGAGAAAGGCCTGCTGAAAGCATCCGATTAAACCAACGGCATTTTGTGGCGTGTTTTGTGGGCTGTTACCATGTTGCACAGAAAAGATGATGGACACTGTCCAGGTCTGGGAAACGCAAGATTCAGTAGGTTTCTTTTCTGCAGGTTTTCTCCCTGTATTTACTGTTTAATATAGTTCCCACTGTGGCAGCTATGCTGTGGCATCCCCCAAACTTAGGCACTCAAGTTATGCTCACCTTTCTTGGGGACGTGTGTCCCATCAAACATGCCGGCTGTCTCCCATGGTGTCTCTGCTTTGGGCAGCGACCAGACGGTTCACCAGCTTCAGAGAGGCTGCATCACGGCCCTCCACCATCCCCACAACAAGCCCCTGGTGGGAGCATGAACTTGAACTTCCTTGTTCTCAGGGCCTGTGCTCACGGACCACACTGAGCCCTGGGGTCAAAGTGCTCTTTCTGAAGTGGGGAAACATGTTCCAGGTCTAATAAACCCTCCGATAGCCTCTTAAGGGCTATCTATCTTGCTAGCACATCCTTCAAGATTTTTAAACATCTGACGTAGTACAGTTACCTACAAAACAAACAAACAACAGTCTACTTGCAAACTCAATTCCCTTCTAGGTGAGCGGAGGGCAGGGTGAGTGCTCTGCAATTAGTACTGGTGGGTGTGATGATACAAGGGAAAGGGTATTCCATAGTGAGCCCCCCACCTCCCCAATTCCTTAAACCTACCTTCCCATCAGCATTTTCGGCAGTGTACCTGCAAACGGTGAAATGCAGTCAGTGGCTGCCACCGCTGGGGGATGCAGCTGGACGGGGCCCTGCTGGCGCCCTGGTACCCACCCGCCCCACCCCCAAATCACTTCCATCTGTCACACAAGAAAAGTTTATTGAAAAATAAAGTTCTCCCTAGTTTTCTCTACAACAGTGGAAAACAAAGCAGTGCTCTCTACGCCGGTACAGTACATCTGACAGCAACACCTTATTTGCAGAATCCTGCACTACTTAACCCCAGAAGTGAACAGTAGAAAATGGTTGTACCAGGAGCTGGCTGAAGACACAGACGCGAATGGCCATTAGCTTACAGACATCAAGGCTGTGACAGCAACTACAGCAGAAAGGACGTCACCGTCTCCTTTGGCATAGACTGTTCTGCTCTTGTTCGTCCTGTTCATACCCGGGCAGGCCGGTGAGCAAAGGCGTCCCACGTGTGCTCCATCTCAGCTGTGCCAGAGGGGGCTGCCTGTGCTAGGTTTCTGGCTGGCTGGCCCAGGGAGCCCTCCAGCACCGCAAAGGCTCTGAGCCTCCAGGAGCACCCTTGCCCCCATGGACCCAGACAGGGCACTGCCCGACGCACGGCTGCCCTTGCGTCCCTTTGCCGTGC
Organism: Physeter macrocephalus; assembly: GCF_002837175.3. Taxonomy (NCBI): domain Eukaryota; kingdom Metazoa; phylum Chordata; class Mammalia; order Artiodactyla; family Physeteridae; genus Physeter; species Physeter macrocephalus. The sequence continues at coordinate 41,967,933 of NC_041215.1, read as the reverse complement.
CTCACCGGATGCAGGGGGCTGGGGGGTAATCTGAAGGCTCCACAAGATCTGGGAAAAATAGAGGAAATGATGCTTTGAAGAAGGTAAATTCCAATCTTAAATGACTGCTGATTCAGTTGAAGAGAATCCAAAGGATCTGAAAAAGACACCGGACTCCAACATATTCCTCCATGTTCCACAAATGCAATCTATGCAGAATAGGGCCAAGATAGGAGAGGAGATAAAATTCTAAACCTATCTAGGGAAGCAAGAGGCTGAAACCAACCCCCACCCCCGGAAAAAAAAAAACCAAAAACACAAACTGACATTCAGGTGATCTGGGGAAACATCATTAAGCCCCGAGCAGCCTCTTGGAGCTCTGAAGACGCCCCCGCCACCCCCATAGAATAACCTTTAATGTGAGAGAAACGTGACAACTAACCAGCCTGGGAGCCTAATCCTCTTGGACTGGACAGTGCAGGAGCCACCCTGGCCAGCAGGGGGCGCCAGAAGGGGCTTCCTGGGGGAGCGATTAAGTTCAATTGGTCATTCCTTTCCCCTTCAATAAAAAACAGAAACGCCTCTATCATTGCATTTCTGAGGAAGATGGGTAACTTTAAGGGGACAGTCTGTCAGAGAATTCATTTTAATTTCCAGCTCACCAAGTTCTGCAAAGAAAAACCCTGGAAGGGTCCAGAAGATAAGAGTGGGGTGCGGTCCAGCATGTGGCCAGAGGTCATCCTCTTATGTTCAGTTTGCTAATTCTTGTGGCCCAGTTCCATCTGGGGCTGAAGTCAGGCATATTTTCCAGTCAGTGCATTTTAACCAGCAGGGTGGACACAGGACTCAGGTGTCTTCCACCACTACGTCCTACAACATGCCATCAACTTGGAGTATTCTCCTGTAGGTACTACTTCTGAATCAATGATAGGAAGTGAGCTCAGCTCTTTCTTGAATTTTATGAAAGGCGAATAACAACAATATTTAACATTTACTAGGGCTTACTATATGCCAGACACTGCTAAACACTGCTAATTCACTGCTAATTCACTGCTAAACTGAATCCTCGCAAAAACCCTAAGTGCTAAGAAAGCTAGGGTAGTTTTTTTCTGCATCGGACACTAGACAGCTAATTTGGCCTTTTGCTATAAAAACTTGGTTTTCCATTTTTTTTGTTGAAGCCCACAAGAAGGAAAGGAACCCGCCCTCCGCTTTAGGAAATTCCTACCTTCCTAAAGAAGTCTTGAGTCTCTCTACATCCATCCATATCTTCACATGAAGGTGCTCTGCAGCCCCATAGGGATGGATGGGGTTAGAATGAAGCCAGTGTGGAAATGAAAATATTTTTCAATAAATAAAACATTCCAGGCTTGGGAGAGTAACACAACAGAGCCTGTCGTTAACAGACCTTTTTTTTTTTAAAATCAAGAATTGGGGGGGGCATGGGAGAGGGTAGCAATGTCCCCATTAAATACACAATCTAGGCAAACCACCTCAGAGAACGGGGTGGCCTGCCTTGGTCTGGTCTAAAAAGCACAAATCCACCCATAAACAGAACAGTTTGTCTACCCGGTCACACTCGTGGCTTCACTACCAGTGAGCTGCACTGGGGTGCCCCAAAGTGAGCTTACCGGGAAGCTGAGTAGTCACTTTTATCGAACCCCACATTTGCCAAAGAAACAAAAAAAGTGGGTGCATGTTTCTTCCCCTTCATCCTGCTAACCAGATGAAGTGGTTTGGGGCCAGTGCTTCCATGAGTTCAGCAGGGCCTGCTTCCCTTCAGTGCAACCCCTCAGGTAGGGCTGGTCTTCTGCTGCGGCCAGACCTCACCAAGCTCCCAGGGTGGCACGTGTCAACCAGCAGTCCCCAAACAAACCCAAAGACCTGGCCGAGCAGCCTGGGAAGGTATGGGCTGGTCTGGAGGAAGTCAGACCTTTTCTTGGGGGTTCTCATGGCTTCATGGGGGTGTATGTGCCCCTACCCTACGGCCCAGGGGGGGCTTGGAGGGCATTTCCGGCACCCAGCCTGAGTTGCCCGCAGTGATGCCAGGGCATGTCCTATCTCCAAGCTGGAGGAGTCTGCTAGCTTCCTTCAACAAAACCCAGATTCCAAAAACCAACCCCACATTCCAAAAACCAACCCGAAAGAAAAGTGAAAAGGCACCTCAGAGAAAAAATAAATATCACCAAAGAAATATCTCCAAACATACAGCAAAACACACAAAAAGTAAACTATAAGCAGTGACAAAACCCAATCTAAGCAAAAATGCAAAAAGCTTCTCCAATTGTACGTGTGCAAATCGAATTACATACAAGAAATAAGTGAGGTGTTTACTGGCGTGAGAAGTGTTTCCCCTTTCAGGAACTTTACTCCCGAAAGTCTTTACATTTCAAAGGAAAGCTTTCTCTCCTTTAATAAATTAAATGTTTTCCCTCGAGTTTTTTTTTTAAGAACTTAGGATCACAGTGGAGGAAAAAAAAAAAAAATCCCAAATCTTTTAGGAAAAAAATGTACGAAAACTAAAGACCAGGCAAGAGATGAGAGATGCTCAGAGCACAAGAAGACATTAATCCTGATTGGGGATTTCTCTCCCCGTGGAATTGTCATTAATTACCAATTAATTGGTTTAGGATTCTATTAAGATCGACATTGGCAAAACCATCGAAGGCTCCCAGCCCACACTCTGAGAGGCGCCTTCCTCTCCCAGGGCAGGCAGGAATCGCACCCCTTCCTGCGCAGGGCAGATGGAGGTCCCTATCCCAATGCCCTCTTGGGTCGCTGACCAGACTTGGGCCACGTGTGTGGAGGCCCGAGAGCCAGTATACATTCAGTGTCGCCGCCTCTGTTCATAATGCCCTCAAGAACTGGAGTGTGGGTTTCTTTGCCCCAGGAGCAGCAGCCCTGCGGGCAGAGAGCTCTGGCTTACTTCCATTGCTGGAAATGGGGGGAAGCCCCAGGAATCTTCAAATGGGGGAAGTGCTCTCCTGGCTGCCTGACCTGAGAGTCCTGACGTGGAGACGAGGAACTCTCCAGAAGGTGGAGAGTCCCTGAGCTCAGGGGCAGCCAGCAAACAATCTCTGCAGCTTCTGGAACACAAGCCCGGCACAGCATCTTTCTGAGAACAGGGCTTTCCAACTTCCGTGCCTTCAGAGTTCCTCGGCTGGCTGTTAACAGCTCTCTCTTGCAAAATGGCTTTATCTGGCAGAGTGGGAAACTGGTCTCGGCCCGCCGGCCCCCCTGCTGGTCAAACACCAGCACTCATGCCCTCAGCACTGGAAGCTCCCAGAAGAGCCCAGAAGAGGGCAGCACCGGCCCAGGAATTGCAGGTCTGGGCCCTCAAGCAAATTGCCACTAGCGAGGCTGCAGCCAGGAGTTCCATCTGTAGGGAAAAGCAGTTCCCCACAGCAGGGATGGCAGTTGTTTCCTCCCACTGCAGGAAACCGCCCTTGCAAAGCTTCAAAGCACCCAGGCACTCACACCCTCCATTCTTGTTGCTGTTCTCAGCCAGGTTGTGACGGGCGGGCCCCTGCATCCACGCTCAGAGCAGAGAGACCTCCCCGCCAGCATTCTCCCTGCCACATGTGGGCCACCTATGGGGTCGGGGAGACCCTGGCTGCCCTTCCTCCTTCCCTCCATTCTCTAAGATGGGAGGTGCAATTAAGACCCAGGAGGGTCTAAGAAAAAAAGGCTGGCTGTGCACTTGATATTAATTTTACACCCAAGAAGAATCTAGAAGCAGGAGGAATCTAACTTCCCATAACTCAAGTCTCCACACTCCATCTGGTCCTCAGAAAGCAGAATTCTAACTTTAACCTCACGTCGCCAAGGCCCACCCAGGCCATTAGCCTTGCCCAGCTGCTCTGCTCGGCGACCAAGGCACTCAGAAGCATGAGTGAGGGCTGGACAGATCACGGGACAGCTCATAAGGGGGAGAGAGAGGAGGGCTCACTCTTACCAGTACGGAGATGCCAGGGGCATCGCAGAAACGCACACGCTTACACGCACAGCACTGAAGCACGGGTGGAGGTGTGCAGGACCAGGGGAACTCACACAAAAGCAGGGGGGCGGTGACTCTACGGTTTGGTCCAACCTGCCAAGCAGCTCACCCCCCACCCCGCTCCCCACAAATATTTGTGCCTGGAGTAAAAGCCAGCATCAGATTCCTACCCCTTGCAAGCCGCACCCACACTCATAGGTGAGCGGCCAGGACGGTGCACGTGCATCCTGGCCTGCCCTTGCTCCCCGAGCCAGCATCAAGTTCACCAAGAGCACCATTCCCTGGACTTCAGTGACATCAGACATTAGAGGGAATACAACACAAGCCCATCCGTCTAGAACCCAGCTCCGGTGGTGCCACTGGTTCTTAGGGACCAGCTTCACTCCCGTCCAAATCTCAGCTCGAGGACAACTCTCTTAAGGGGGAAAGAGCACGGCCTCCAAGAGCTCCAAGGGTAGCTCTTTTAATCCTAACCAGAAATTACAGCCAAGGTTGTATGTGGGTGTGGGTGTGGGTGCGAGTGTGGTTTTGGCTGGGGATGGGGTGGGACAGAGGAAAGGAGCCTCTCGCTGCAAAGCAGCCCATCTTTGGTCCCTGTGGGCTCTCTGGACCACACAGGCATACCCCCGCACGCCAGGGGCTGCCTGTCCCCTAGCTGCCGTGTGGCAAGCACACAAGATTTGTTCTGTTCTGCCACCATCCAATTTGAGGAGCTAGGTCCCCATAGCTGCCCTTAAGCATGCCATCAACCCCACGGTGCACCCTGCCCAAAGCGGACAGTAGTAATATTATCGTGAGGGTGGATGGCCAACAGTGGAAAATCAAAGACGTTACAGGACACGTGATCAATCCCTCTCTGCCCTCCCCAGCTCCCCCTCCCTCCCTCCCTCCCAAATAAATAAGTTAATGGGTTTAGGAATGTTCCCATATGAAGTTTTTTCCAACTAGCTCAATTCCTCCTCTGGTTTTGTTTCATTTAAATGAATCTTGAGATTCTCTTTCTACCCTGGAGCAGCTGCATAGACAGTCTCCCTACAGTAGCTCCTCCAAAATTAAAAATGAATTTGTGCCAGGGAGAAGCCAGGCTCCCGGCCTGATGTCGACTCTCGTTTTGTTTTGGTGAGAACTCCACTGTGATGCTCCGACCGCAGCGGAAGCAATACCAAATCGACACCTCCCGCCAGAAGAGTTCAGGCTCTGGCGAGAGTCCCCTAATGATTGATTTCTGCCCACCGGCCTTGCCCCGGTGGGGCTGGAGCCACCGTCTTCCCCAGGAGAGTGCGTGCGGGGACGAGCTGGTCGCTGCTAGAGACAGTCTTTACAAAGAGCCACCTGGCCCTTGATGAAGTCCCGGCAGGGGCAGATCCTCCGGTGCCTGGGATGGGCGCCGGCACAGCTGAACAGCAGGAGGTCACCCTGAAACACACAGTGCTTGTTCTTGGGGTCGAAGGAGGGCACCACGATGTCCTTGGCCATCTCTGAGCTTTGGCAGGTCACCTCGTACCTTGCGGGGGAAGAGAAAGGGGTTAGAGACGCAGGGGTCGTCCTCACCCTGGCTTCCCCCGCCCGTCCACCGTCTGAGGCGTGGGGAGCTCGTTCGGGGCTCCTGCAGTAGAAATGAAACGTCAGCCAGCCTGTGACCCAGCCATTCTCATCTCTGGAAATCCAGGCTCGAGAAAGGCATGCGTGTGCCTGGACACGTGTGTGGGGCTGTGTGTTCAAGGCTGCTTAGCGAAGCACTGTCTGTAGTGGAGAAAAACTGGAAATAACCTGAATACTCAGCAAGTGGGAAATGGCTGAATGTGTGTGAGAGAGAGACAAGGTGGGGGAGAGGGGAGAGGGAGGAGAGGGGAGGGAGGGGGTTCCACAGTTTCAACTATTTCTTACATCAGGCACATAAAACCCAAATGAAATAATAACAAATTTTGATTATTTTGCCTTTGGAAAGCACTATTTTATGGAAAAAATAACTTCTTATTTATCATATGTCAGTATCTAATGTCAGTATCTTTAACTCCAGAAAAGCAAGACAATGAGTTGAATATTCAGATATTGTAGATGAATTAAAACAGACAAAAAACAAAGAATAAAAACAAACAAGTTGGCCTTTCCTGGTGGCGCAGTGGTTGAGAGTCCGCCTGCCAATGCAGGGGACACGGGTTCGTGCCCCGGTCCGGGAAGATCCCACATGCCGCGGAGCGGCTGGGCCCGTGAGCCATGGCCGCTGGGCCTGCGCGTCCGGAGTCTGTGCTCCTCAATGGGAGAGGCCACAGCAGTGAGAGGCCCACATACCGCAAAAAAAAAAACCAAAAAAACCAACTATGTTTAATTTTCTCAATTAATGGCTTAAAGATACCCCTGTAATGTGGCCTTAGTCCCCACTGGAGAGCAGTCAGACGGTCTCCTGGGGAAGGTGCCGTCCTGGACCTGAGTCACGGGACCTTGGATGACGGTGGCAATAGTAACACCCCTGCCCCAGCCCTGTCCCCAGCTTGAGGTTTCTGGGTGCACAGTGCAGGGACTGAATCATCCCAGGTCTGTGTTCTTTCCCCTGTGCCATAGTCTCCCAACAGGTGAATTTTCTGTGGGCTGGAGACCCCTGTGGCTTTGCTTTATCAGCCTGGGACCACTGCCTGAGGGGGGTGAAGGACAACCAGCTGTTTCTGTTTCCAACAGTGTTGGCCTCATTTCAAAGAAGAGCCACATAAGTTCTCCTCTTACCTGGGGTACCTGGGTCCTACCCACCTTGTCCCCTGTACCCCACATGCCCGGTGGGGACCAGTTCAGAGAAGGTGGTAGAGGAAGGCCAGACAGATCTGGGTTTGAGTCCTGGCTTCATCTCTTATGAGCTGTGTGGCCCTGGACCAATGACTGAGCCTCTCTGTGGCTCAGTTTCCTCTTCCGTGAAATGGGGATAAAGAATCCTTACCTCACAGGGAAGGTCCAGGGATTAAATTAATGCTTACAGAGCAGCTGGCAGAGTCTAGCTCTGGGAAGTATTCAGCACACAAGAACTATCATGATTACCATCATAGCCCTGCCCCGGCAGACGCTGGCTGGGCTATGCCACCTTCCTCCCTTGCCCAACAGTGAGAATTTACACACAGGCCAACCATCTCTATTTTGCTTTGTTCGCGGAAGTCTTGATTCTTGCTGATAGGGAGGGGATCTGGATGTAGAACCTGAGGTTTCCTGCTGCCTCTGGAAAGCCTCCAAGTGTTGGGGGAAGAGCATCTGGCGCCCCCATTACTCCCGCTCCCTCTTTTCTCTTCCTCCCGCCAACTAACTGCCGGGGCCCACCTGCCCTCCTGCCAGTGTTAATCTGGCGGTTCCCAGTGCATATGCTGGGGCTGCTGGTGAGCTCTCCGAGGCTCCCTGCCTGGATCCTGGCACCCAGGAGGGCAGCACCGGCCCATCTTGCTGCTGCAGTCTCCAGGGAGCTCTGCGACTTCTCTAAGTGGCCCGATACCCCTTGATGTTAGGAAAGCCAGCTGGGAGACGGAGGCACCCAGAGGGCATGGCGAGGGCGGGACGTGGAGGTCTTATGGGTTTCCTAAAGGAAACCTGAGTCAGAGACAGGGGCTACCAGCTCCTTCACAGGACACTCCTCCTGGCCAACACAAAAAGGGGTCTCCAGAGCTCCACTGTGCATGAAATGTTGCCATATGGAATGTGGCGCTGGGATCCAGATTTATGCCTATGCTATTTATTTATTTAGGCGAATTACAGCAGCTGCTGTGTCTTAACTCAAGCCATCTGCCTGGTACACTGCTCGTCAGGAGCGTGGAAATCGCCACAACTCATCTCAGACCCCAAGGCAGGGGGGAGAATTGTCAGGAGCCAGGAAGAAACCCTCCTCCTTCTCCTGCCCCTGGCCTCCTGGACTCAGACGCCAGGCCCAGCCTCCTGGGGGGCGAGCACGTGCGCCCGTGACCACGAGGCTGCAACAGCAGCAGCCAGCCCAGGGCCGACGCCCAGAGATGACCACGAAGCACTCAAGCAGCAGGTGGTCCCCAGAGCCACAGGGGACCCGTCCCCAGGCAGCTCCCCAGAGGTTTAGCTGAGGGGCGCCGGAGCCACCCATGGGTGTGACCCAACCCCCTACCCCGGGGAGCTCTCCCTTCTGTGAGCTGCAGGTCTCCGTCCCACAAGCCCTGGGCGGTCGGGAAGGCCCCTCCAGCATCCTTGCTGAGCTAGTGAGTCACGGTCCTCCGCTGTCGCCGAGGAGACCTTCCCAATGGCTGGAGCACATCCTCACGCTCTGCCGAGGTCCCTCGCCTCTTCAGGGCGTGCCTGTGGCTGTTTCTGCCCCTCTGTTCCTGGGATGTCTGTGTCGCACACACGCGTGCACCCGCGTGCGCGCGCACACACACACACACACACACACTCCCCGCTCAGACCTGTGGCCCAGCGTGCTGTTTCCTTTCTGTGGGCCCCTGTGGTCCTCACCTCTCTCCAGCTGGCCTCAGTGGCTTCTCTCACAGGATGGGAGCTGGGGCTTCCGAGGCCCCTCAGCCCTTAGTGTAGAGTTTATAGCTCTTGAAGAAGAAGAGAAGGGCAAAGCCCCCCTTCCCGTGGGGCTGCCTATTTCCTGAGAGGAGAGAAGCCGCCCACCCTTCCCCCGACGCAGACCCACTCAGGATGAAGGGACGGAAGCAGGGCCCACCGGCCGGTCTTACTCCCCCCGCCACCCCATCCTCCTCAGCCCCGCCCTGTATCCACCAAGTCTCCCCAAGCTCCCTCGCCACCACTCTGACTCAGGGCCACCTCCCTGCCCACGGTCCAGGCCTCATGCCTTAGAATTCCTGTTCTTCAAACCAACCAACCCACACTCAATAAATTAATCTTTTAGAAAGTACAACTTGTAAAGGTCGCAACATCACGAAGGAAGCCTGCCGCTAACGCACGTTCCCATTTCGGAAGCCGAGGTGCGCCCGCCCTGGGTCCCACCAGCCCGGACTCTGGCTCCTCCTGGGGCCTCTGTCCTCTGGCCACTCCGGGTCAGGTTGGGTCCCACCCGAATCACGCACGCTCCGTGCACAGGAGTTTGTGGTCGCCTCTCCATCACTCCCACCACACCCTGCCTGACTCCCCGATTCAAGACGACAGCACGGGATGCTCCAAAGGGCTCTACTTAAGTCACATCAAGTCACACTGCAGAGCGAGGACAGGCCGGGGACACCCAAAGACGGAGAGGAGCTTCAACTCAGAGCCAGGCCCCAAGCTGGAGAAGCAAGAGCAGCAGCTCTCTGCTAACCGGCCATGAACACGAATAAGCCAGGAGTGCCTCACTGAAGAGGGTTTCAACAGACGCGCCAGAGAGCCGGGGTTTCACGACGTTATCGGTATTTACAAATGCAGAGGCAAGGTATTCACCAGGGCTCTTGCGCGCAGAAAATTAACTTCAGGCGGCTCTACTGCAAACTCAGCATTCACGGTGGCCTCCTAGGAAGAAAACCCACGTATCTACAAGGGGATGCGGTGGGAGGGGCGTTTAGTAACCCCAGGGCACAGGGCCTGGCGCCAAGGTCTTCTGCTCCCTGGGCTCAGCTTGGAAGACGGGGGTGGGGGGGACAGGGAGGTGGCAGGGCACTGGCGTTTCTGGTCTCAGCCTGGTGGCCTCGGGCCTGCCCCACTGCCCAAGCTCTCTGCAAGACAGGGCTTTTCTGCTCTGTCTGCAGCACCAGCTGCATCTTCTCTCATTATTACCCGGGCTGTCCCCATCTCACAGGTGAGGACATTGATGGGGACAGAGGAAACTGGTTCCTTGGCTCCCTGTCCTGTGCCTCCGCGGGACCTAGCCCTTGGCCCTGCAGACGGGCGGGCTGTGGTGGGCCCCGTGCTCTCCGAGAGCGAGCGAGCCCCGGGAGCCCCGCCTCCGGCCTGGCCAGGGAGGCCGGTGCTGCTGAGGGTCCCATCCGGGTTCCCTCCTCCAGAGCTGGGGCAGGGGCTGCATGTAGACCGTTCTGTGTAGACGGTCTGTAGTCTGCCCCCAGTGCATCCAGACTTCCCATCAAACAGAGGGAGACACTCGGGGTTCTCAGAAAGGCACTTTGCTACGGGAGCTGTCTGCAAAAGAGGCACGTGGCAAGCTCCTCCCGGACCTAGAATTTGGGATACGTGCTCTGGAGATGGAAGCTTCTGGCACCATCAGAGGCCTCCCACAGACGTCAGACCAGTCCTCCCTCTCACAAGGCTTCACTGGCTGCAGAGCAGGCTGCCAATCGACTCTGCTGGCCTGGCCTTTATTCTGATGGTGGAATCGAGGCCACCTCTGATCCAGGTCTTCATGTAAAAAGAACGAGAAGAAATAGCATCGCCCACATCCCCACTCAGGAGAGCAGCCCTGTAGGCGCGATGCTAGAGACCACGCGCTCTCTCTAAAAAGGGTTTTATACCACACTTGAAGGTAATAAGACTTACAGGCAGGATCAGGCCAGCTCAGACCACTGGGCACGGAGGAGCACACTGGCCAACCATGCTCTAAAAGGGTGTGAAGCCAGAACAGGGACCGGCAAGCCTCGAGCCCTGAGTCCACTCTGTGCCTTATTATTATTTTTTTTTTTTGTGGGGTAGGGGGGAGGGGAGACGTACGGCATGCAGGATCTTAGCTCCCTGACCAGGGATCGAACCCGTGCCCCCTGCAGTAGAAGCGTGGAGTCCTAACCGTTGGACTTCCAGAGAAGCCCCCAATCTGTTCCTTAAACATCCTCTTCAAGACTGGGGCAGAACCACAGCTCTGCGGAATATCTAGGGCTGGGATAGCAAATCCCTCAGGCGAAAACACACCGCATTAGAGTTCTTAAGGTTGGGAGGGGGTGACAGGTAATTAACCAGGTTGTGGCCCAGGGAGGGTGTGATAAATATCGGGGCACAGATTCAGCACGGACAGGGGGCACGAGTCAGAGGCCAGAAGAAACTTCACATGGAAATCTGCAAAGTGCAAACACCAAACTCAAAATGCCACTGCAAAGGGAAATGAATGGTGTGACTGCAAGTAACACAAACAGCACGAGAAAAGAAATCCCAGCAATAGAGAAGGTCCCTCCTGGTTCACTCTGGCCTGTGAGCCCAGTGCTGCACCCTCACCCCTGCTCAGGGACCCGGCAAAGCCAGGCCTGCTCACGCCCGCAAAGGGGCTGGAATAAAGTGCAAAAGGAGATGGGGCTGCAGGAGGGGAAGGTGGCAGGGAAATTTGCTGCAGGCAGTTCTGTGCTAGCTCCCTGCCTGTATTTTTCATTCCTTCCAGACTCCCTGACTCTGGGGACCTGGCTACAGCCAGGGGACCTCAGGGGCGGGTCCGTCTGTGCTTGTGGTTCTGTGCCCAACTCGGCTCCCATGGTTCTTGGGTACCAATTAGCAAACTGAACACCTCCCGCCATCTCCAAGCCCCGACTTCCCGTTATTTATGCAAACAAAACACCCCTATTCGAATTCTAAATATATCAGCAGGCCAGGTGACCTCATCTACCTAACAATAAAAGCGCTGGGCCCACCTTCTCTGGGTGGAAGGGGGTGGTGGGATCATGCTATAACCTTTTCCACATCTTATTCCAACAGCCCACGAGCCTAGAAAGGAAAACCTCACCCCTCCCAACGCAGCTCTGACCCAGAGGCGACCTGCAGGCTGAGCTGCCTCTCCCGTGCTCCAGCACTTACTTCAGCAAGTCCTTGTCCTTGTTGAGATGCTGGAAGAAGGAAGGCTCACAGATGAGCTGTTTCTCCTGACACACCTGCTTGCAGGACTGCCCGGGCTCAGCAAGCTTTACCTGCAGGGCACTCAGGGGCGGCCACATCACTTGCCCATGGCAGAAGTCCTAGAATGACAATGAAACCATCAGCCGAGGGCCCAGGGATGCAAGTGGGGGGTCCCCAGTCTGCCAACTAGTCCCAACAAGGGGGGCGGGCACCTGGTCATGGGAGAGCAGTCAGGGGCAGGAGGCAAGACCAGACAGACTTGGGTTGGAACCCGGCTCAGCTAGCACACGGTCTTGGCCTTGGTCTTCACTTCTACCTACCAGCTTTCTGTGCCTAGCACTGTGCCTGCCGGTAACGGGGGTTATTCATTCGTAACTCCACCTACAATGATGCAATCGAGCTAAAGCCTCCATGCTTGAAAGCCCATCTCCAGATCCACCTTCACCAGCTGTTCTATGCCCTCTGCCCTAATTCCAAAGACACTCTCAGTGTCTACCTAATTTGGCGGTTACCTAATATGACACTGTTTTGTGAGTGCTGGTTTCAACTTTGGGAAGCAAAGGAGCACAGCAAGAAGTCTGCAGGCATCTGGGATAGAAACTATTGCGGGGTCGTGGTCTTGATAGAGGCTCAGTGCTTGTTGGTTGAAAACAACCGTAACACACAAATTCAACGGCTAGAGAAACAGTCTGAGGATGTGTGATAGGAGGTCAAGTAAACTGGTATCCCCTGAAGGGAGGGGCGCCCCGAGGCATGGAAGGTGGTGGCATGCTCGGGATGGGGCTGGTTGGTCATTCCTAGGATCTAGAGGGTGTGCAGGAAATTAACACATCCAAGGAAGTCACAGGCGGGGAGGACCAGGAAGTAACCTGTGCAGCATGGTGAACGGGCAGCCGTTATGAAGCTGAGTGTTGAGGAGAAAGACTAAGTGGGACCAGGGAAAGGGCAGATGAGGAGTGGGAACTCTCTCTGCCCTGGGACCCCAGCTTTCATCTCAGCTGTGCTTGGAGCGACCCTGAACAGGTACTGAGGGTGGAAACTCATGCACCACTGGCAACCAGAGCTTGCTCTGCTTGCACGATGTTGATGGAACCCTAGTAAAATTCTTCTGAATCCCCGAGCCGCCCAACCTGCAGAAGATGATGTCAGGGCAGGAGCCCTGAAGAGCCATGTTTGTGTAACTTTTGGGGAGGCGGGCTAGCCCTCAGGGGTACCCAGTGGTTAGGGTTAGGATCCTGGGCTCTGAATTCCACTTGTAGGAATTCACCCCAGACGTATGGGACACGTTGGGCAAAGAAACCTACACAGGACACAGGAATCCCAGCTGTATTGTTAGAAGAGAAGCAGAAGACTTGAAACAACCTAAAGGCTGTATTTAAACAGGTAACTGTTTAGATACAAAGAATACCAAAAAATGCAACAGGTTCCAATGTGCTGACATGGAAACACCCCCAGGACATACTGAGAAAGAAAAGAAACAGGTTGAAGGCTGGTGTATAATGTGTTTCCATTTGTGTTGATATGTATAAACAATCACGCCTGGGTTCCTGCAAGAATAACTCTGGTACCACTGAGGAGGGGAAACGGGTAACAGGGTCAGGAATGGTCAGGGAATTTACTTTTATGTTTTTTGTTTTTTGTTTTTTTTTTGTGGTACGCGGGTCTCTCACTGTTGTGGCCTCTCCCCTTGCGGAGCACAGGCTCCAGACGCGCAGGCCCAGCGGCCATGGCTCACGGGCCCGGCCGCTCCGCGGCATGTGGGATCTTCCCAGACTGGGGCACGAACCCGTGTCCCCTGCATCGGCAGGCTGATTCTCAACCACTGCGCCACCAGGGAAGCCCGGGAATTTACTTTTAAATGTATGTCCTTCTGGAATATTCTCTTTTTCCTCCTGCCTACTTTCTCTCCTCTGCATGGATGAGGAGCTGATTAATCATATCAGGCTTTCAGAACCGGTGCTAGCAGGGGAAGGTTCCATGTCCCCTGTCGGTCACGTGGAGAATTGCAGGAGGGCCGGGTCCTGCTGGGTCCCTGAGCGGTGAGGTGGGTGCAGCCCCAGAATGCAGACCAGAGCTGCATCTGGGTGGGGGGGCCCATCTGGGCTGCTTGCATTTTTCTCTTTTAAACCTCAGCTTCCTCCTCAGGAAAATGAAGACAATGATACTGATGATTTCCTAGTAAGAACACTGTAGAATGTCTCTCCTTACATGACATCTACAGGCAGTTAGAACCGAGGGTAGCATCTCTACACCTGTTGAGTTTGGCAGACTCTTACGAAACTTTGCTTCTTATCTATTGTGAACCTTGTGTGGTTATGTGAAGTAGTCCAAGGGGTAAAACCAGAACGAGGAGAAAGATTCTGCCATGTTAGAATAGGAGGTGATGCGGCCAAGGAATGCACTTCAAGTCTGAGACCCGGATTTGAGGCTTGGCCTCACCGGGGGCGGGGCTGTGGGTATGCTGCTCGGTCCGGTCCTGCCTCCATCGCTTGTCTGTAGAGAGTGATGCCAACAGACTGTGGGCGATGGAGCTGAGCCGAAGGCTGGCAAACAGCAGGAGCTCCCCTAACGCTCACCACCCTCCTCTTGTCCCTCTGCAGAGGCGTTGCCTGCGCCCTGTATCAGGGTTTGGAGGCACTGCAGCACTGGCATCTGTAGAAGCAGGGGCAGCCCTGGATAGATGGAGCGCTGCATCTCATCCTGAGCAAGGCAGCATGGCTCTGCGAGGTCTGCAGGAGGGTAAGTGCCTCAAAGCTACGCTGCAGTGCAGAACTGCCCCACCTGCTCATTTCAATAAACTGTTGCAGGCGACCTCTCTGAGGTTCCCTTCATCAGGTGAGCTTAGCTCAATTACACATGAACTCTTAGGCCCCAGTCACTTTTGCTCGTGGCTCACCGGGGGCGGGTCTGGCATCCTCTCAGTACTCTGTTTTAGGGGCCAGTAGGATCAGAAGTAGTGAAAATATGTTGGTGAGAATGTATACTGGTGCAGCCACTATGAAAAACAGTATGGAGGTTACTCAAAAAACTAGAGTTGCCATATGATCCAGCAATCCCATTCCTGAGCATCTATCTGGAGAAAACTCTAATTCAGAAATATATATGCACCCCATGTTCACAGCAGCACTATTTACAACAGCCAAGACATGGAAGCAACCTAAGTGTCCATCGACAGATGAATGGATAAAGAAATTGTGATTGGCAGACAGATAGGTAGATATGGATAGATATAGGAATACTACTCAGCCACGAAAAAGAATGAAATAATGCCATTTGCAACAATATGGATGGACCTAGAGGTTATCATACTAAGTGAAGTAAGCCCGACAAAGACAAATACCATATGATATCATTTATGTGTGGAATCTAAAATATGACACAAATGAACTTATCTATGAAACAGAAACAGACTCACAGAAATAGACTGGTGGTCACCAAGGGGAAGGTGGGAGAAAGAAGGGGATGGATTGGGAGCTTGGGATTAGCAGATGCAGACTATTAAATGTATGTATAACTGAATCGCTTTGCTGTACACCAGAGACTAACATAACGATGTAAATCAACGAAACTTTAATAAAATAAATTAAAAAAAAAAAAAGAAATGGTGAAAAGAGCAGCAAGCCCTTCTTAAGGCTTGGTGAACCATCTGGAAAGCCTGAAGGTGATAAAATTGAACAGATGGAGGCCTGAAGGTGTCCTTAGGCGGTACGACACCAGGTAAGGCAGGAGGAAGTGGGGATCTGAGTTATGATTCTGGCCCCAGCTAGGAGACTTCATAAACGCCCCTCAAGCTCTCTCTGCCCACTTTCACATCTAAAATGGAGAAAATATCACTTGTCTTTATATAACTCCTGTCAGATAAAAAAAAAAAAAAAGAGGTGACTCTTAAGAAGGCACCTACAGATGTTAAAGATAATATTCCAAGGAAGACCATTATTTGCTGCCAGGGTCCAGAGGGAAAAGTTGAGTTGCGTGTTATATATAACAATCGCCCACAAGGGCCATCCCTTTGCTCAGCTGCTTGAAGGGCAACTGACACAGCAGCCCGTCATAAGCCTCTTCTCACCCCCAGGTGCCAGCCCCACTGGGTGCTCGCAGAAAGCTGGAGGTCCTCTGTTTCATTCAACCTCAGCACTGGCTATCAGGGCAATGCCGACATGCCTTGTCTCCTTGTTGGCTCACTCACTCATTCATTTGTTCATTCAATAAAATACTTGCTAAGATGCAGAAAAGCATAAGGGTTTGGAGCTCGAACTGCTAGGGTTTGAATCTCAGCCTCTCCATCTAGCAGCTGAGTGCTCTTGGCTAGCTCCATAATTTTTCTTTGCCTCAGTTTCCTCAACTGTAAAATGAAGAATACATCAAACTGCCACCTCATAGAGCTGTCGAGGGGATTAAATTAATTATAATGTGTAAAGTGCTCAGAAAAGTGCCTGATAAATATAACACCATGGGTTGGCTCTTCTAGGCCTTGGGGGTGACTTGGTGAAAAAAAAAAAAAAAAGAATCAAAAAACACCTGCCTTTGTAGAGCTTATTTTCAGTGAGGGAGACAGAGAAACAACATAAATCAATTATATGTAATATATTAAAGGTGATAATTGCTCTAAATAAGAATGAAGTGAGGAAAAGGAATCAGGACTGTTGGGGAAGAGGGCATTCGGATAAGTCATCATTGAGAAGGTGACATTCGAGAAAAGACCCGAGGAAGTAAAGGCGTGAGCCATGCAAGTATGTCGGAAGGACATATAGTAGGCAGAGGCAAACCAAGATCGGAGGCTCTGACAATGAAGCTTCTAGCAGGCTCCAGAAGGAGCAGGGAGTTGCATGCAGCTTGAGCAGTGTGTGCATGCTGTGGCCGGAGATGGGAGGAGATGGGGTCTGGGAGGTCCCGGGGGTCAGAGTACCCAGAGCTTTGGGGGCCCATGCAAAGCCTTGGCTTTTCCTTGGAGTGAGACAGAAACTACTGGAGAGTTCTGGGCAGAGGAGTGACTGAGCTGAGAATGGAAGGCAGGAGAAGCAGCAGAGGCAGAGAGACGGGAAGCCACACAACAGTGCGGGAGAGAGAGAGCGGCCTCAGGCCAGACCCATGTCTTTGTCCAATAAACCTCCATGCAATGCTCACGTCACAGGGTGGCTTTGAAGGTTTTCTCATGCATCCAAATGATCATTAAAGTCTATGCTGGGTGCTGGAAATTAGAACGTGGATGAGACAGAGTCTGCGGGTTCAAAGACTCCATCTAGTAAGAGAGGCTGGCATTTAAAAAGTTACAGAACAGTACAAAACAGATGTCCAAACAGGATGTAAAGGCCACTGAGAGGAGAGAGAGAATTAACTCTGGGGAAGGGAAGGAGGGTAGGGGTAGCAATCAGAGAAGGCTTCCAGGAAATAGGGACTTCTGGGCTGGGTTTTGTAGGCTAAATAGGAGTTAGTGGCTTATCATAAACATGGTGCTTTGCAGATAACTGGTGCTCAATAAAGAGCTGTTGAACTGCACTGAAGGGTTCTGGCATCGTGGGGCTTTGATAGTAGAAGTAGAAAAGAATAAGATTCTAACCCAGAAGCTTTATACAACCAGAAGAGACATAAATAGTAATTTCCAACCTGGTTAACAAGCCCACTTAGAACACAGAACATCTGCATCCCTCTCTAACAATTATTTCAAACCAGTCACCAAATTTCCCTAAATTTCCTCGACTATGAAATTCTCCTAGAGTAACTATAATAAGAAAGGTTGATTAACCAACAAATTTATGAGAAAAAGTAATATTCGGAACTAATGAACACAATGTATTGTGAAAAAGAAGTAAGGATGTTGCCTTTATAACAAAGGCTAAGTAGCAGCATGGAGAAAACGTTATTTATCAAATACCAAAAGAGCTGGAGAAGACTGGGTAGGGGAACGAGGGAGGCTGCTCCTTAGGAGAGAAGCACCAGGTGGACGGGCTGGCTTGTCCCTCCCTCTCGGTGGTACGTGGTGGGGTCTTTTCCACAAACCCCCCACCCCCAGAGTGGAGGTCTGCCCAAACCTTTGAGTTACTACGTCCATGACATATCAGGTGCAAGTAGATTTCTGCGGAAACGCACATTGTCTGGAACCAAGAAGACAGGTTCAGGTACAGGTCTGGGGGCAGGATCTAAAGGAAGTAAGGTCAGGAATTTGCAAAAAAAAAAAAAAAAAAGGGCTTGGTGGTGTAGGTTCAAGGCCATGAAATTGGGGTTTGGGCCACGTTCAGCCAGCTATCTTATAGCTGGGAAATCCAGGGCCAAGCACAGAAAAAGTGTCCAATACATTGTGACTGACTGGATTAAACACATTTCAGTCGCCTGCTGGCACCCGCCATTCTCAGCTTGCGTTGTCCTCCAAAGGAGTGAACTCTGTCCATGGGTGGCCCCTGGGGCTCATTCCCAGCAGTGGGTACGAATTTACATTTCCACAAGGGCAACAGAGAAGGTGGCTGTGAAGCTGAGCTGTGGTGACTAATCTCTATGATGATCTTTACACTGCAAATCAACGAGCCAACCAGCTCACTCTGGAAAGAGTTAGACATAAATCTCCCACATTTCAAATTCTTCTACGACTAGGAGTCTATCAGGAGAAACAAAAACAAACGTCCACATGCATGCGAACGTTCAAGATAACGCTCCACTTTTTACGACAGCTAAAAGGAGGAAATGACCCAACTGGAGAATGGATAAACAAACTGTGGTCTATCCATACAATGGAATACTATTCAGCAGTGAAAAAAGAATGAAGTACCAACACATGCTACAACGTGCATGAACCTCACAAACATTAAGCTGAGAAATCTCCAGGAAAGGAAAATCTACAAAGACAGAGCACAGATCAGTGTTTTCCTGGGGCTGGGGGAACAAGCCAAGACTGACTGCATATAGGCACAAAAAAGCTTTTTAGGGTGATGGAAATGTTATAAAACTAGATTGTGGTGGTAACTGCCCAAGTCTATCAATTTACTAAAAAAAAAATAAATAAATAAATCACTGAACTGTACCCTTACATGGAGTGAATTTTAGGGTCTGTAAATTACACCTCAATGAAGCTGTTTAAAAAACTACACCTCAGTTGGTTTCTGGGCTCCTGCAGCAGCAAGTACTTCAGGCTTTCAGAGGACCTACTCTGTGCCAAGCACTGTTCTTTGTCTTAAACATGTATTCATCTACTGATTCCTCCTCTACCAGCCCTATGGGGTAGGTAGTATTATCCCCACTGCACAGAAGAGGAAACAGCACAGAGAGATTAGAAACTTGACGGAGGTCACCGAGACAGTGGGGGCTGAGCCAGGATGTGAACCTGGCTGTCAAACTGCAGGGCCCGGCAATGAAATCATTACCCACCCAGTCCCTCTGGGTTCAGGAATGGCTGGGCAAATAGCAACCACTGATTTTTCAAGAGGAAACATTCCTAAGTGACTGCCAACTTTCTCCCTGTTTCTATGCCTTTTCCTCTTCCCCTGCAAGCTGGCACCTCCACCATTCCCCCTACCCTGCCAACCAGCTTCACTGCCAGGCTTGAACATGCGCCATGGAGTTAGGGATGGGCCCCGATGAGCCGGATTTCCCAGGAGCTGAAGCTGATTCCACTGCGGCTCTTGGAGCTAACTCTTTTCTCCCCTCTGTATCTCCAGAGTGCTTTTCACATAAATGACACAGCTCCTTGCAAAATAATATGAGCACAGTCACCTTGTAGAGTATTTGCAGGGTCTTTACGGAAAGTAGAAAATAGGGCTGAAGAGCAGGTGCATGGTTTTCAGAAATCAGTCTCAACATCGCCAAGAACCTGCTCTACTCTCTAGCCTGAGGCAAATACCTAAGTCTTTCCCAAGAAATGCACAAGGAGAACCTTAACAGGCCTGGACACACCCAGGTTAGGGAAGAATAGTGCTCTTGATCTTAGATTACAAGGATTTTTCTTCTTGGCACACACTCCCGCTGCTGGAGAGAGTGCCTCTTTTGGAGAGCTGATATAAAACAGCGTGCAAGGCTTCCCTGGTGGCGCAGTGGTTAAGAATCCACCTGCCAAAGCAGGGGACACAGGTTCGAGCCCTGGTCCAGGAAGATCCCACGTGTCACGGAGCCACTAAGCCCATGCACCACAACTACTGAGCCTGCGCTCTAGAGCCCACGAGCCACAACTACTGAGCCCACGTTCCACAACTACTGAAGCCTGCGTGCCTAGAGCCTGTGCTCTGTGACAAGAGAAGCCACTGCAATGAAAAGCCCACACACCACAACGAAGAGTAGCCCCTGCTCGCCGCAACTAGAGAAAGCCTGTGCACAGCAACGAAGACCCAGTGCAGCCATAAATAAATAAATAAATAAATAAATAGATTTACTTTAAAAAAAAAAAAAAAAAAGAGTGTGCAATCCAAATCAACATTTTTAGTACAGTAAAGGGAGAGGGGGCATTAAGGGAAGAAGCAAGTGGCTTTCCTAAAGCCAGGATTTGTTCCCAATGGTGCTGCCTGGGCTGGTAGGTCAACCTGCTGTCACCCACTCTGTACAGAGTATATGTTGAAACCTGGGGCTTTCTCAATTGCTGTCAATTGGCTTCCTCTGGTTCCTGTTGCCTGGGGTGAGTGTGATGGACAACCTTGAAAGGGTTCTGGGATAAAAGCTTCCTTATTCCCCTAGCAGATCGCATGGAGGACTCTGAAGGCAGAGATCAGCCTAATTAGGGCTGTGGTGCTCCTACAGTTTAAGAGATGGGAAGCGTATGCTCCCACCACCCTTTCGGAGCTTGAGGCTTTCCTGTTCATACCAGGAACACCGCTCTCTCCCCTCATTGCTCTTTGAAGATATTCTTTTGGCTGCAAAAATAATGAACACCCCAAGCTCTAAAACACTAGAGCCTGGGGCTAATCGTTAGAGGCAGAAGACCCAATCCGTGAACCAGTGGGGTCTTGGCTTCCTAATTTCCCTCTGGTTTGGGGGAACATTATGGCTCTGACAAAACCCTCCCCAGAGGCCTGGGAAAAACTCAAAATAGGCCCCTTGATGGCTCATTTAGCAGCACTGAGAGAATGTTGAGTAAGAAACGCCCCAAACACAAGATTCCGAGAATGACTTTTCTAAAACACCAATCTGAGAGCATCACTGCCCTATTCCTGGGTTAAAACCTTTCTCTAGCCTCTTGCCCCAGAAACAAATTCTGAATTCTTCAGCTGAGCCTCAGCATCTTTTCATGATGCGTCTCCTCCTCCAACCTCTTCTCTCATATCATCTCTCTCTTCAGTCACAGCCAAACTTCCAAAAATTCACCACCATTTCTCTTTTTCACCCCCAGGCCTTTGCATCGCGACCTCTCTGTACCACGACTTTGCCTTTAGGACTCATCTCCCGCAACGTGCTTCCGTACAGACTCTCCCTCCCCTCCCCCATCCCCACCCTGCATCTGAGTTATGTGAGCCCAAAGCACCTGGGCAGTCACTATGACAGGTGTAACCAATGGCAGCAGCATCGCCTGTGACCTTGACCTTGAAGCTACCTGAGGATAGGGCCTCATCCTTTGACACCTCTTCTTGCTCAACTCCCAGCACTGTTTGCAGCCCCCTCCAGCTGACAAATATTTTCAGAGCGGATGAATGAATAAACAACAGCAGGCAAAAAAGAAATCCCTGGATTTCTGTGAACCGCAGAGCTCTGCAGGAAAACATCTCTACCAAGGAGTTAGTGTGAAAGGGCAGTTTTACGAGCATGTCTTCCAGAAGACGATTTTACTAGCATGCTCTCCAAACCATAAGGGCCAAGATGAGCCTCCTGGCTCTTGGCACACAGGGAAAAAAAAGCACACACACACTCACTCCCCTTCTCATTCATTTATTCATGTCTTTGGCTTTTGTGCACCTACTCTGTGCCAGGCAGAGGGCTAGGCACTTGGATGTCAAGGGGGAACAAGCTGGGTGTGGCCCTGAATCACGGAGCATTTGACAAGGTCTATTTGGGGAACGGGATCTTCCTGTTGGAAAGGAATCCTAGTAATAGATTCAAAGAGAACAGGCCACATGAGAACTTCTAAGGACTGGCTGGGGTTCAAGAATCTTAGGGAAGAAAGAAAGTCTTCAAATAAATGTGATAAAGAGTCTTTTCAAGTATCATATGATATCACTTATATGTGGAATCTAAAAAAATGATACAAACGAACTTATTTACAAAAGAGAAACAGACTCACAGACATAGGAAACAAACTTACAGTTACTAAAGGGGAATGGTCGGGGAAGGGATAAATTAGGAGTTTGGGATTAACATACACACACACTGCTATATATAAAATAGATAATCAATAAGGACCTACTGTATAGCACAGGGAACTCTACTCAATATTCTGTAATAACCTACGTGGGAAAAGAATCTGAAAAAGAATGGATATATGTACATGTAAAACGAAATCATTCTGCTGCACACCTGATTGATTGAGGTTGTACACAACATTCTAAATCAACTATACTCTAATATAAAATTTAAAAAGTCTTTTTACACCTGGTGGTGAGTAACCATTTTCCCTGAGAGGAAGTGGAGACAGGAAAGGCGGAAGTGGGTTCCGTAAGCAGCTGCAGGGATCCTAGTAGGATCCTGGCCTCCTCGGAGGGTAGTTAAAACTGTGATGTGTTAAATCTCACTGTCAGAAGCCACGGCCGCCCTGTCTGCACCTTCAGGAAGGGCCATCAGCTCCTTGAGATCAAAGAAGATGCGAAGTATAGCTCTGGGACAAGTGCCATCACCCGGGGCCACAGCAACGCTGCTGGTGCAGGCCTGGGATCAGACCAAACCAGCATCAAACCCTGATTCCATGACTAAGCCCTGCGACTAAGACTCTCTGTTTCTGTTATCCAGAGAACGGGGTGATGACTGCCACCTCCCAGGATTACTCTGAGGGTAAATGAGAAGATGCATTGGGACGTGTTGGCATAAAGTCTGTACGTAAAGGGCTGCTCAAGTTAGGATGATGATACTGTCATTCTTAAGTTGGGTGTCATGTGAAGAGTGACTGAGATAGTGATTCAAATGCTCAGCTCTTGTGGTAAAGTCTAATACTGTAGAATATATTATGTTATATAATAACACACAAGAATATAATACAATAATGTATACTGTAGTAACATCACTAGTGTGTCTTTACTGAGCAGTATGTGTTAGCCCTGTTCTAAGCACTTCATATGTACTAGGCTCAGTTAATCCTCACATCAGCCCCATGAGGTTTTATTATTATCCTCAGTTTGCAGGGGAGGAAACTAACACATCCAAGTCATACAACCAGAAAGTCTTGGCAGAGGGGCTGGAACCCAGGCGGCTGGCTGCACTGCACTCCCTTCTTGCCACTAACAAAAATTCAGAACATCAGATCTGGCACCCTGAAGCCTCTGCCTCTGGCTCGGCCCGTCCAGCGGCTGCACTCAGGGCTGTTGTCTGCTGCTCACCACGGTCTGTGGCCTCAAATCTTTCCTTTGAAACCTGCCTTGGCCTACAGTCTGCACCTACTTCCACTTTCAACATGCCATTTCTACTTTCAGCCTTCAGAGTCCTCACCCCCTGTTGTGTCAAGATCTCATGACTGCCCCAAGATGCTCTGCTTTGTCTTTTAAGAGGAGCCCCTTATTTCTGGCATCTGGTCAAGGAGTTCATATTCCCCTACCCACGGGGGTGCTCAGTCTGCCTATTTCTGGCTCTGTGTTGCTTTTGAAGCCTACGGAATGAAAATGTTTTAAAATGACAGGGATGACACTTTTGGCCTTTACTTCTAAGAGCACAAGACATAGTTTCCCAACTCTTTTCGGGGTGGTGGGACCCTTGGAAGCCTCCTCTGCTTTGGAAGTGAACTTCTGCTTTTATCTGTTTTATATACTTGGATTTCACGTGAAGTTTCGTTTGAAAACGGGTCCTATTTTTAAAAACGTTTGAAAACCACTGAAGAGTCCGAACATATTTGGAATTACCGAACAGATATTGAGCCATCTCTCTGTTCCCTCCCCACCCAAGTCTTTGTAAGGCCCCTAGAACCCAGGCAGGGCACAGGTCTGATGGGTGAAGGACGTTTTCATCTTAACCATCCAGTCTCTCCCTTAAGTTTCCATTTGACCTTCCACCATCATAAAGAACATTTTTACCCTAAGGACAGACTGACTCCTTGGAGTGACCTTGACAGTTCATAATTTAGAATTTCAAGAAGCCATTCTCTAGCTTGTAGAGTCCTCCAAATCAGGAAAATAAGCACAGAAACATGGTAAGCTCTTAACTGTTCATGAGAGTCCTCTGGGGTAGCAGGAGGTAGGACATAGCACGGACAGACGGACTTCTGAAGAGCCTTACCTGTTTTTCGATGAAAGCGTTGATTCTCTGTAGTACCCCCTCGCATGTGAATTCATATGGCATGTACGGCTCAATCTGCAGAAACAGAACATGGTATCATGAAAGAGGAAGACACAGGACATGCAACACTTACCCAGTCCTCCACTGATTCACTGACACTCAGGTGCCAACACCTGCAGGGATCCTTGTGAGGGGCTAAGACCATGAACTTGGAAGTCAGCAGACCTGACTTCACAACCTCATTCTGCTCCTTATCAGCTGTGGGACCCTGAGCAAATTATCTACCATCTCTGAGCCTCAGATCCTTCATGTATAAAATGGTGATAAGAAAAACCCATTTCTTGGAAGGTGTGGTAAAGATTACAGGGGGAAAAAAGGGGTTAGTTCAGTGTCTAACACACAGTAGGGACTCAACAAAAGGTGGAGAGTGTCACTTGTTAGAAGGTAAGCTCCATGGGGCAGGGTCCCTGGCTGCTGGGTCATCTGCATCCCGGTGCTGAGTGGGGCGGCACATGTTGGAACCAGTAAACATCTGGTGAATGAATGCATGCTCCCTGCCCTGAGAAAGGCACATGATGAGTGGTTTCAGGACCCATGACAGTGACAAAAGCTTTGTTTTGCATTAGTAGGTGAGCACGTTCCCAAAGAACTCATGGTGCAAAAACAGAGTGATACACTTCATCACTCTGTCCCAGAGAGTTCAGCTAGAGGGTCCCAGGAAGCTAGAAGGTCAAAGCCAACTTCTGCTCATGCTGGGCTTTTAAGGTCAGCTATGACTCCAGCAAGCCAAGACTGAGGAGGGCAAAGATGCAGAAGACGTTCCAGGGGGGAGCATTAGTGGGAGATCAGACATGAAAGAAGGACAGCAGGAGGACAGAACTAGGATCATGGAAACTGGTGAGACAG
Organism: Physeter macrocephalus; assembly: GCF_002837175.3. Taxonomy (NCBI): domain Eukaryota; kingdom Metazoa; phylum Chordata; class Mammalia; order Artiodactyla; family Physeteridae; genus Physeter; species Physeter macrocephalus. The sequence continues at coordinate 41,943,029 of NC_041215.1, read as the reverse complement.
GCTAGGAAAAGGTTCACTGGATTTCCACAAAAGACTTGTGACTTTTACTCTAAGGAGCCTAGCCTTTACTTGAGGGTAGCAAGCAATGTAGAAGGTGCTTCACTGGGGTAGGGGAGGCAATCGGATCAATACTGTGGCACCTGATGGAAGGGGAAGAAATGCAGGCTGGAGCTCTGCAATGCCTGTGCTGACACTATGAGGCCTGCGTCTTCAGGAGCAGCCGGCCGGCATTATTAATCTGAAATGGAAATTTCACTTGGGAGAATATGGCCAGCAATCCAGTTTGTTACAGCTTCAGAAAGCCCAGTAGCACTTATCAGCACATTCACTACCTCCCTCTTAAGTCTACACTCGCCTATCTCAAATCTACAGGGTGGAGACCTGGACAAAGCATCTGTGAGTTGAGGCCTACTAAAAATGGGACAATTGACAGAGAAGACACCCTTCTGGGGGCAGCCAAGTAGTTGTCCTCAAGGCAGCTTCTCCCGTTTTCTGTGTGTGTTGATTCACACATTACATTTGAAATCTTCTTCAACCATGATTAGTAATTTCATAACATGTCTTTGAATGCACAATTAGATGACACATCACACAGGCTGTACCTCAGCCATCCCTGCCCATATCCATCCAGAGAGAGCCAAAAGAGGCTGAGCCGTAAGTACTGTAATATCAGGGTAGGACTATTCTGCATGAGCTGAGGTCCTTTTGTTCCTAGATAGTTTATCTCAGAAGAGCTCAAAATGCTTTAACTGACTTACGTCTTCCAAGCTGCGTATTCTCATCTCAAGCTTTTGCACTTGCTGTGCCTTCTCTAACCCAAACACGGTCCTTTACACCAAATGTAGACTTTTTCTTTTAAAGAATGTTTATTTAATGACCTTGTGAGTGATTCCAGAAGCTTTCTCTAACTGTCTAGAGATATGTCTCTTCCCATGTTTGTGAGAAAAGATATGAAGGAATAAGAACAACAACAACAAATGTACAATAGAGGACTTCCATGTTGGGCTCATTTATAAGGGGATAAGTAGGATTTCTAGAGTGAGGTAAATAAACATTGGTGGGCCATCTGTCACGCGACCGACAGATCCAGTTATATGGTGGGAAGCATACTGAATACTCAAGGGTCATTCCTACAACATATTCTAAAGGGTATCCATTAGAAATGAAAGTGCATTAATCCAAAGGGCTTATGCAATAAACACAGAAAAACGGCTCTTCCTGTGTCCTCCTACCAACCAAACCCAGTTTAACCAAAGGGGATGTGACTCATTAACTGCTTTGTGGCTAGTTCACTGTTTTAAAAGATAAGGAGCCAATTTTCCTACAAAGGAAAAGCAAAAAAAAAAAAAAAAAAAAAAAGAAAGAAAGAAAGAAAGAAATTGTATTCTTAAGCCACCTCTGCCAGTGAGTTCCACTAGCCACCCTGCTGTGTACAGAAGCAGGGCCCTCTGGGCGGGAAAGCTCCCCAGAGCCCCGGCTTTGGGAATACTGCGCACTGGCTAGCCTCTGATGTTGGATCTGCTGCACAGATTGTGTGCGTGCGTGCGTGTGTGTGTGTGTGTGTGTGTGTGTGCGTGTGACAGTTTTCTGTAGAACAGTCCTTCAGGAACAAGTCAAGGTCTTTTGGCGGATGAATGAAAAGGAATGTTGAAACCACACCAGTCACTGAGAATCCAAAGTGGGGTCAGTTACGGAGAAGCAGGGGGGAATGTGCTTGGTTATCTTGCTGGTGGACAAAGGACTGTTATTCATATGGCCATACGAAGGATGCCTGCAGGCTGCACCATGCAGTCCCTACTGGCCTTGGAAACTTTCCCTACCCCCCATCTTTTCGTCCATTTTCTCCTCTTCACCTCCCTTACAGTGGGATTTCCTGTCTCTAGTATTACTCAGCATTCTAAGTCAGAGTACAACTTCTACAGGAACTGCTCTCTGATATCAGTTAACCTCTGCATGGTCCCACCTGACAGGTGGCTTGGCATCATTCAATGACAGATGGTCTTACAAGGTACCAGAAGTCCAGGGGGTGAGTCTTATCTCCTCTATCTACTAAGCACAGAATTTTAAGTCAGACATTTCCTGGAATTTCTCTTGATGATTTCAAATGTAAAATAGGTCATGTCATTCCCCTGCTCAAAACTACCCATCATACTCAGAATAAAATCCAGAATCCCTATTGTGGCCTATTTAGAGGCCCTACACACTCTGGCTCCTGCAGACCCTTTTATGGTCTCCATTATTTCTGATGGGAAATTGGTGGTCTTTCATACTGTTATTCCCCTGAATGTAATAAAATTTTCTCTGGCTGCTTTCAAGATTATTTTCCTCATCTTCCGTTTTTGGCAGTTCAGCTATGATGTATCTAAGTGTGTTTTTCTCCATATTTATCCTGCTTGGGCTTCACTGAGCTCCTAGGATCTGTAGGTTGATGTTATTCATTAATTTTAGAAAATTCTTAGCCATTATCTTTTCACAGATATTTCTTCTGGCCAGTCTCTCCTCTGAGATTCTAATTACACATAAATTAGGCTGCTTGATATTGTTCCAGAGATCTCATATGCTCTTTTTTATCTTGTTCTTTTTTCTCTAATTTCAGTAATTTCTATTGATAAGTCTTTAAAGTTCACTGATTATTTTCCTCTGCTGTGTATAGTCTGCTGATAAGCCCACTGAAAGAGTTAATTTCTGATACTGTACTTCTCAGTTCTAGCATTTTTTCATTTGGCTTTTAAAATAAGTTCCCATCTCTCTGCTGAAATCCCCCATCTATTCACATATGTTGTTCACCTTTTTCATCAAAGCTTTTTTAAAAAAAATTATTTATTTATTTATTTATTTGGCTGCATGGGGTCTTAGTTGTGGCAGGCAGGTTCCTAAGTTGCAGCTCACGGGCTCCTTAGTTGCAGCACGCGGGCTCCTTAGTTGCGGCATGCAGGCTCCTTAGTTGTGGCATGTGAACTCTTAGTTGTGGCATGCACATGGGATCTAGTTCCCTGACCAGGGATTGAACCCAGGTCCCCTGTATTGGGAGCATGGAGTCTTAGCCACTGGACCACCAGGGAAGTCCCCAACAAACCTTTTAATACATTTATCTCAGCATTTAAACTTTGCTGTATGGTAATTCCAACATCTGAGCCATCTCTGAGTCTGGTTTTATTGATGGTGTCCTCTCTTAATGATGGGTCATGTTTTCTTGCTTTTTTGAGTGTCATGTAATTTAAGATCTTGTAATTAAATATGAGAAAGCTTGGCACCAAATTTCTGACCCATTTATAACAAGCATAAGGATTATAATGATAATAGTCTTTGTATTAATTTCATTCCTTACTTTCTCACTCTAGTCTTTCCCTTTACTTCATTTAATGCTGTTTTTCTTTTTAAATTTTTTCTTAATAAACTAGTCAAAAATACTAGTTTCAATCCAGGTTCTACTACTTACTAGTTGTGTGATTTTATGTAAATTACTTAATTTCTTTAAACCTTAATTTTCTTATCTGCAGAAGGATTAAATGAGATAAGGCTCATAAAGATGTACAGAGAGAGATTCTGGAGGTATAAAAAGAGCTTCTCCCTACATATGACCTACTATTATAATTACTTTTTTTCCCCCCTTAAGTGCCCTTAAATGGTTTTAGGGAAAGGGTTGGTCAGGGTTTTAAAAAGGGGAGCGGTAGATGTTCCATGAAGTGAACAGAGCCTCATGTAGGAGTGGACAGAACTCAGCACCCACTTAGTGCTTTATGTGTCAGGCATTCCCATGAGATTTTTGTTTGACAAAAGGGATCTATTATCTAAAAAGTTTTGGACTCTATGATCCAAGATTTTCTGCCTCTACATTAGCTTTCAAATTACTCCTCTTGAAAAGCATGCACACTTAACTAAGTGTTGTGGGTTGAACTCTGTCCCCCCCAACCCGCCAAAAGATATGTTGAAGTCCTAACCCCCAGTACCTGTGAATGGGACCCTATTTGGAAATAAGGTCTTCGCAGATGGAATCAAGATAAGAAGAGGTCATAGTGATTTAGGGTGGGCCCTAATCCAACATGACTGATGCCTCTATGAGAAGTGGAGAAAACAGACAGACAGACAGACAGACAGACAGACACACACACACAACACCATATGACAGCAGAGACAGAGATGAAAGCGTTGCAGCTGCAACCCAAGGAATACCTGGGGCCACCAGAAGGTGGAAGAGGCGAGGAAGGACCCTCCATGAGAGACCTCAGAGGGAGCATGGCCCTGCCGACACCTTAATTTCAGATGCTGACACCTTAATTTTAATTGCAGCCTCCAGAACTGTAAGAGAATAAATTTCTGTTGTTTCAACCACCACTTTGTGGTTCTTTGTTATGGCAGCTTTAGAAGCTAATACCCTAGAGGACGCGGAGACTGAAGAAAGAAGAGCCTTTGATCTCTGCAAGAAGGATCCTCTGGTGGGAAACTGCAGACGTGCAGCAGGGACTTGAGGTGGCCAGCAGTACCACACTCACTCGGCACTTCATCTCTTGGCTTGGCCACCAGAGGTCTGGGGGACTTCTGCCCTAAACTTGAGACTGGGATGAGACTGTACACGTCGCTGATGGGAAGCTCTGAGCAGCTACCTCAAAGCTCAATAACTAGACCTGCTCTAAAGGGACATGGATAACACACTGGGGTACTCTTGTTCCCCAGGAGATGTGCTCAGTAAGCTGAAACTGGCAGTTGGGAGGGCCCCATTTTATTCCCCAAAGGGGAAAGACAGCCCTTTCTTTACATGGGCCAACTGGCAACTCCTCCTGGGATACACGCCTTTCTAGCCTCTTCCCCTTGACTCTCACTGTTCCTCTAACTCATGTCTCTCTGGGCTCACTTCTCAGTTTAACTTTGCAGATCCCTACTCATGTTCTGAGACTTAACTCAATGCTGCATTCTCCAGATGTCCTTATAAGGAGCAGAGAAGACAGAAATAGAAGACAAACTTATGGTTATCAGAGGGGAAAGGAGCGGGGAGGGATAAATTAAGACTTTGGGATGAGCAGATAAAAACTATCGTGTATAAAGCAGATAAACAACAAGGACCTACTGTAGAGCACAGGGAACTATAGTCAATATCCTGTAATTAAACCATAATGGAAAAGAATATGAAAAAGAATATATGTATTCATATATATACACATCTGAATCATTTTTGTTGTACACCAGAAACTAACACAACATTGTAAATCAACTATACTTCAATAAAAAAAAAA
>NC_041215.1:41935341-41937592 GCF_002837175.3 Physeter macrocephalus | reverse complement strand
ACACACACACACACACACACACACACACACACACACACAATGGAATTATTATTCAGCCATAAAAAATGAAATAATGCCATTTGCAGCTACATGGATGGACCTAGAGATTATCATACTAAGTGAAGTCAAAGACATATATGATATCACTTATTTGTGGAATCTAAAATACAACACAAATGAACTTATCTACAAAACAGAAACAGACTCACAGATAGAGAGGACAGATTTGTGGTTGCCAAAGGGGTGAGGGGTCAGGAGAGGGTTGGATTAGGAGTTTGGGATTAGCAGATGCAAGCTATTATCTATAGGATGGATAAACAACAAGGTCCTACTGTATAGTACAGGGAACTATATTCAATATCCTGTAATAAACCATAATGGAAAAAGAATATGTAAAAGAATGTATATACATGTATAACGGAATCACTTTGCTATACACTGGAAATGAACACAACACTGTAAATCAACTATACTTCAGTAAAAAAGAATGTTACATTATTATATATGTAGTACTGACTTAATGCTCCTGACTAGACATTTATTATGAGATTGACACTGCACTTAAGCACTTTATATTCATTATCTCATTGGATCCTCTCAAGTACCTGTAAAGTAGGTGAAATTAGCCTACATCAGGGATGAGGAAACTGAGCCTCAGAGGTTAAGTAACTGCCCGAGGGGACACTGCTGGACCCCAACCCAAGCTGTCTGATTCTGGCCTGTCCTCACAACCACACCTATACTGCTTCTCTTAAAAAATTATGACAGAGTAATCGCTGCTCTGATAGGAGGAGGACAGAGGGCAGGATTTACTGGTAGAATCCAAGGCAGTCCCAGGTTTGGGAGAGAGAATAACTTGACCCATCCCTACAGGGTGGTAAGTTTCCTACAAGCAGGGAGTCAGCCCCGTTTATGCTTATGGAAGTGAGAGTCCCTGAAAGTGGTTCAGAGGGCGCTCTGCATACAGTAGGTACTTAATACATGTCTGCTGAATTGTTCTGGAGAGTCCAGAGATGTTAGTTACTTATACAAAATTTTATAAGATGTTTAGGTAGAAAAGCCAAATAAACAGATGCTATAAAAAAGATTTCCCAGTATTTCCTTAATTAGTCCTTTTCCTTCTCACTTTTTTTTTTTTTTTTTTTGCAGGGGAGCGGGTCTATCTTTTCTGATCTTTGGGAGAGCTACATAATGAGGTCACTGACACAAGTAGAATTCAAGTTTCTACTGCTGTGTCTGGGACCCAGGAGCCATGTCGAAAGGGTCTGTAGAATCCATGCACACATCTGGACACCAGCTCTAATTCCATTTCACAGAACATCCACAAAAATCCCCAGGCCAGTCCTACAACTGGGCCATTTTCTAATTTCAGAGTCAAGCTGACATGGAAACATTCTAATTACTTGAACGAAGGGCCTGTGATGCTTTCCACATGATCCCGTTCACATCACAAATGGGGGAAAATGGAATAAAAGAAGTAACCTTCTGACTTAAAATTGCTTTCACGGCATCCTCCACCTCCTCCTGATTATCGAGGTCAACAGTCCAGACGTGCGGCTGGCCGATGAAAACTTCGGCATAAGGATGCTGGGAGGTCAGCTGGAAAAGAAAAAACAGAACACCTCAGTCTCACGAACACTGGCTTTTTTCATTTTTCAACCTTCTGTGCTAGGTGAGGCGTTATGCTTTTTATGGTTCCGAGTTGTACTTGCGTAGGTAATGTCATTTTTTGTTTTTGACCCTTGACGATCGAAACCTCCTAAGCACCTCGTAAGCAGATAACAATAAAAGAGGGAGGGTTCCACAGCTTTCTTTCTTTCTTTTTTGTTTTGACCAGCAGGACATCTACTGTCAGGACCACCTGGATAAGCAGGCACAGCGCTGACGGGTACAGGTAAGGACACCGAGGCTGTAAAGTGTGCCCGGCTGACAACAGTGGCAGTGCCCATGGGTGCCCATCAGGCTCATGTGGGATGTTTTAAAAGACACACGGCCAGGCTACGCTGTCTTAGACCCTTGGAGCTGGGATCTTGGGCACTTTGGAGGGGGTCCTGGGAGTCTAGGGGGCCCAGGAAGGCAGCATGTGGGCCATGGCCCTGCGTGAGACCACGACATCCACAGGGCAGGTCCGGTGATGGCTCCTCACCTTGAGTCCCACTTTGAAAAAAGAGTCAGAATGTCATAACCAGGTGACATGGAGGCTGTTACAGATGGCTTCAACCCCCCAAATCACACCAAGAAATAATGAATA
>NC_041215.1:41931775-41934737 GCF_002837175.3 Physeter macrocephalus | reverse complement strand
ATTTTTTTTTTTTTTTGCGGTACGCAGGCCTCTCACTGTTGTGGCCTCTCCCGTTGCGGAGCACAGGCTCCGGACGCGTAGGCTCAGCGGCCATGGCTCACGGGCCCAGCCGCTCCACGGCATGTGGGATCCTCCCGGACCGGGGCACAAACCCGCGTCCCCTGCATCGGCAGGCGGACTCTCAACCACTGCGCCACCAGGGAAGCCCACCTGTCTGTATTTGAAGCTGTCACAGTAATGCCAATCGCGTATATCTGTGTGTCTACATGTAGGCACCTTTTTAATTAGCTTCTCTTTCTTTAATGTCAATTATAAGTAAAAAGGGCTGACCAGATTCAGCTCAATGTTTTATTCTTCTTAAATACAAACATATTCACTGTAAGGAGGAATGAGACACCATGATGCCTTCTAGTGTGGTTCATGGGTATGATACAGTATTTCTGGACTACATATACACAAAATATCTATTACCTTAGAGCAAAGTATTTTCCTTTTACTTCTCTTTCATATTAGAGTTACAGAATCATTCTTTTTTAAAATTACATATGCTAGCAGAGGGTATATTTTTCATTTCAGGAGTGAAAAGTAGATGTTATAATACACTTAGAATAAAAGAAGGTGTTGAGTCTGGATGGGTTGAGGCCAAGCTGGTTCTTTTTTTCTTCAGATCCCAATATACTCAGAGGACTGGGTGATTCAACTGGCACCTCTCCAGCTTGCTCTTGGCCACCGTTCTTTGTGTCTTACCGCACCAATGGTGTGCATGCATTACTCAGGGGGGAAACCCAGAAGATAAATTACTGGGCCTCCACTCTGAGCCTTCTCTGGCCCCCACTCGTGGAAGTCAGGCGATTCTGAGGTGCAGGTATCCTAGACTTTGCTTCTGCCTCTTCTGCCAGAGTCACGCCCCTCGCTAGCCTGCAGCTCTTCATGCTTCTGACATATACCCTCTTTCTTTTGCTCAGCTGTGAGGTCAGGGATAGAAGAAGAGTGCCCGCAGGCTCCTGGAGCTGGGGGAGCATCCTTTTCTTTTTCTCAGCACAGATGTTAGATTGAGCACGGATCAGTGGGGCCCCTCGGTTGGGCCAGGCACTGGGCTAATCACCTGAGCAGACATTATTTATCAGGTTTCCTGTGTACTGATGAGGATTCTGAGGGTTAGAGGGGCTTACAATTCCCCAAGACCACATAGGTAGAAAGCAGCAGAGCAAATTCAAATCTAGATCCTTCAACAACTTTTTACCTTTTGACAAAAAAGGAAGATGACAATTTTAAAGGATGCTCTTGAGTTCTTAAGACAATGACCAAAAGAAGCTCAATGTAAACACCAGCCTTTTCATCACTTGCTTAAAACCGGCTAACCTAAAACAAAATCCCAGGACTGAATGTACGTCTGTATTAGACCTTTCCTGAAGCTGAGTAAAGTGTCACACCATTTTCATTTTGTGGCCTGGAGAACAAACTAATTAATTCTTCCAACTGAATCAGGGTAAATGAAAGTTGCCATCAATGTCACTATTTAGCAGTCTCTCTCCCCTCTGCCTTTTAAGGTCCCTGCTTATTTACAAGGTTGCTCTAAGCACTTGGAAAATACAAAATGCTGAGCCATTATCATTTTGTTCATTTACATTTATGGAGGGTTACTTAATTTTATGAGTAAGGCATTTTGTGATTCATTATTCCCCCTCTGAATGTTCCATTCCTCCTTGTTAATTTATTGAGAACCGTCTGATCTGAGCTAGCGTATATCAATCAGTATATTTACTGGAGTATAGTCTGTAAAAGTAATGAAAATCTTATTAAATATGGGACGTTGTTTCAGAGCGGCTGTTAAATCTCCAAGAACACAAGTTCTCTTTATGGAAAAGGAAACCCTGGAGCCAGAGAATTTCTAAAGGTTTACAAAATGTCAGAATAATGATTAAGAACCTACTAATATGTTTCCCAATATAAAGAGAGAAATCCAAATTATATTACATTTAAAGTGTAAGGATGGGGCTTCCCTGGTGGCGCAGTGGTTGCGCGTCCGCCTGCCGATGCAGGGGAACCGGGTTCGCGCCCCGGTCTGGGAGGATCCCACATGCCGCGGAGCGGCTGGGCCCGTGAGCCGTGGCCGCTGAGCCTGCGCGTCCGGAGCCTGTGCTCCACAACGGGAGAGGCCGCAACAGAGGGAGGCCCGCATACCACAAAAAAAATATAAAAAAATAAAAAAAAAATAAAGTGTAACTTGAACCAACCACATTATACTTAAGGCATATGGAACTTCTCTTGACTGTGTACACTGTGGTTTTAAAAATGGGTCCAATGCAAAAATAAAAACAAAGCTTTTTGTTTTCTAAATACAAAGAAAAATTTACACTTCTCTTCAAATGAAGGCAAAGAAGAGACAGATGCAATTTATATGGACCCATTTACATGGATCTATTGATGCTTAGCTCAAAAGATTAGCAAGGGCACAAAAAGATAGCTACGTAATTATATACGCTTTGGTTAAAATTTTTCTATTTGCTGAGGAAAAAAAAAGGATACTTTCTAGGGATTCTTGACCCTTAGAAATCTGTACAAGTGTTGATAGCTCTTTCCCAATTAAAAGCATCTTTGATCAGGGGGATTCTGTGAGCTGAAAGAGCAGAGTGGGGCGGCCCACCTGCCCCTGAGGTCAAGTTCACTGGCTCCTCTCAAAGCTGTGTCATGTCACTGGCTATCAGACTGCTCTCTGCACCATCTCCAGCGGAGAAGGAAATGGACATCAGATGGAACCTGACCTCCTGCATAAAGTAAAGTGACCTGCTTGGGGTTTCCCTCCAACACATCAACATTCATGCCTCTCCAACTCAAAACCCGACTCTTCTTTTCCTATAAAGCACAGCTCCCCCACTATCCCCTTCTAGCTAACCCAGCACATTCTCCACTGGGCACCACTCCAAGTTAACTTCCCCTGCTTAATGTACTCAGCTATTTC
>NC_041215.1:41920503-41931275 GCF_002837175.3 Physeter macrocephalus | reverse complement strand
TACTTGGTTACCCTACAGTGACGTGGCTGGTGTGATTCCGGAAAGGGCTCTCTGCTTTCAAAAGCTTGGACCTAAAAATGGGCCTCTTTGGGGCTTGGGGCTTGTCCAGTGATTCTGTGGTAGAAGACCCCCACCCAGCATCGCCATCAGAGCCAGGCCAAGTTCATGGGCACGCCCAGCCCAGTTTTGATGTCTGAGGAGGACCTCGGGTGTGTTTGAGACAGGAGTGCAGTCAGAACCTGGGTCTCCGGGAGGAACTGGAGGCTCTCGCTTGTACTCCCTTTGTCCTCAAGCCCTTTCCTTGCACACCACACCACTGCTTCCGGTCCTGGCGGGGGGAGGGGATACAGGTGTAAAGGGATTTGCCTCAGAGTCCTGCCCTGAAGTGGGTCCCTCATCTTCCCTGTAGCTCCTCCCCTTCCCAGAGGTGTGCTGGTGCACTTTCTGCCAGAACTGCTTGGGCAGAGCTCACGGCCACCCTGAAGAGTGCTGTCCACCCTTCTCATGCTGCCTGGCAGTGCAGCTGTCTTCTGGGACCAGCTTTTGAATGATGGCTGGGCATCTTCCTGCCTCTGAGCTCTGCATTTGCTGTTCCCTCCACCTGCATGTCCTTCCTCCAGAGAGATCCCTCCCTCCTCTCCTTCGGGTCCCTATCAAAAGTAGGGCCGCACCCGTACTTCATTCTCATTCTTCAGGACGCTTAAACTATCTATCATGACACAGCCACTGTCTTTATCATCTGTCTCCCCCAGGAGAATGTAAGCCCCCAGAGAGCAGGGAGTCCTGTCTCTCTTGTTCCCTGCTGTGCCCCAGGGCCTTAGCACATGCCTGGCACATAGTAGGAACCATGAGTGAATAGCAGCAGTGTCCCCTCTACCCTGACTCTGTCTAGTACAGTTACAGCTGAGGCTAAATTGAAAATCACAGTGGGAACTCCCTGGCGGTCCAGTGGTTAGGGCTGTGCACTTCCACTGCAGGGGCTCAGGTTCGATCCCTGGTCGGGGAGCTAAGATCCTGCAAGCCAAGGGGTGCGGCCAAAAAAACCAAAAATAAAATCACAATAACACAGTAATGTTTTTAGTGAGACAGGAAACAAGAAGAGGTTCCCTATGGACTTGGTGTCAGGTGGCTCCGAGTAGCGATTATGAATTTCACAGATTCTTTCCCACGATCCTGACGTGGGAACTTTTTTTTCCCACATTGGGAGAGAAAACATGCCCACCCAGGTAAAGTGTCTAGAGAGGCCAAGGTTTTGATAGACTTATATTCCATTTTCATTTTCAGGGAGGCGATATAGAAAGATCAGTTCTTCATTACGTTGTAGTGTTGGAGCTGCTCACAGCACGGTGGTATCGCGAGTCCTGAGGGTGGCTGGAATATGGTTTAACAGAAACACGTGGCAGAAGCTCAGGAGTTCATCCCTGCTAAGCGTGTTCAGAAGTAGCAGCTCAGAGATGCTTGCTGACCGGCAGGTCCATAGTGGTCCTCGAGAGGCACTGTAGCATAGTGGGTAAGAGCTGTTGGGTCTGGAACCCGATTATCTGGGTTTGGACACTGGATCTGCAGACACATGGGACAAACTAGTTAACCTCTCTCTACTGTGGTTTACTCGTTTGTAAAATGGAGATGGGAACGACAACACGTTTCTCATATTGTCTTGGCAGGATCAAGTGAGTTAATCCATGTAAAGTGCTTAGGACAGTAGCTGACACATAGGGCTCAATAAGTAGTGATGCTGGTGGTGCTGGTGGAGGAGGGGTGGCAGCAGCAACCTTAGTGATAGCAGCAGCAGTAGTAGTATTGGGGCAGTAGCGGTGATGGTGACCATCAACAGCTTATCATCATCATGAATTCCTTTATTCGTACCATGTCACAGTCATAAAAGGTCCATCTGTGTAGGGGGGACCAACAAGAGATAGTCACGTTTATTGATGGACTGTATTTTAAGAATCAAGGAAGAATGTCTTCTTAACACTGATGTGACAACTTTGTATTCTACCTAAGGTGTGTGCCATCAGTGACTATCACCAAAAATTGTGGGTTGGGGGACTCTGTCCAGTAGTCCTGTTACCTTTCAACGAAAAAGGTTACCAGCCCTTAAGAGACCTGCAGCATGGGCTAGGCTGCTGTCCACCCCCACCTTCCCTTATTGTACTTCCCATCGTATTTGTAGCAGTGCCACCATGGAAGTCACACAGAATGCCAGTTTAGTGACTGTGTTCCCACACTTCATTCCCTCTCCCATAACCCTTCTGTCCAGATTCTCTCTGGACATCTCCACAGAAGGGCAACGGGGAGGACAGGGGTTGGGGGAGTGTGCTTAATTCAGTGATTCTCAAATGGGGTGCGGTCTGGAGACATTTCTGATTGTCACATGGGGGATTGCTACTGTCATGTAGTGGCTGGAGTCCAGGGATGCTGCCAAACACCTTAAATGCATAGGACAGCCTCCCCCATCCCCTGCCCCCGCCCCTTGGCAAAGAATTATCTGGTACCAAGTGTCAGTTGTGTCAAAGTTGAGAAACCCTGAGTTAACCCAAACTGGAGGGTCAGGGCCTCTGCGTCTGGCTAATGACAATTACTGGTAAGAGTTAAATGCTGTTTTTACACGTGGACTCCTTGTCTGATAATTCAGGCTCTGGTCAAAGAGGCTGGAGATGGGGGAGATTGACATCATTTATCTGAGGAGTGGTTTCTTTACAGTGAATACAGCCCCCGAGTGGCACCGTTGCCCCCGTCTGTGTGACTATCCTCTGGCAATCTTCAGAGCTCTGCAGAAGGGGTCAGTGCTTTAGACTCAGTGTAAGAGCAGAGCTGGTGGCTGACTCCTGCTGTCCGCGCCAGCTAATGATGTGTCAGGGATAGGCTGTGAGTCATGCTGACTGTGGGACTGCAGCCCCCGGAGGAGAATGATCTCATGACCCTTTGATAAGACGGTAAAGCTTTGCATCACTCAGGGAGAGATTTCTCTAGGAAGGATGAGAGCATTTTCCAAAGGTTTTATTTTTTATTTATCTATGTAACAGACAGTTGTGTAGTGCTTATTGTGTGCCAGGCAGTGTTCAAACATTTTATAAATATTAACTCATTAAGTCCTCTTTACAACCCCAAAGAGGTAGGCTTATTCTTTCAACTCTTACAAATAAGGATGCAAAAATGGTGAGGACTCAAACCGAGAAGGTGATTAAGAGTCTAATAAGCCCTTAATCGTTATGCTATGGATGAAAGTCACTGAATTTCATGCTTGGTTTCTTTTTTCAGCCTGGCTCTTTACTTCTGGCTGGTCACACTGAGATGTCAGGGAGTTAGGCAGACCTGAGTCGAGTCTGCATTGCGATTTTGTATCTCTTTAACCATGAGCATATTACTTTCTGTCTGTGAACCTCAGTTTTCTCTTCTGTAAAATGGAGTCATACCTGCTTCATGGAGAATGTGAAGATACATGGAATTCCTTATAAATGTGCATGGCATGTGATAGGCATTCAGGAACTCTTAGTTCCCTTCTAACCTTCTTTGTTATAATCATATTTTTAGCCAATTGCTCTATTGTCATGGCCAGCTTGTCTTACTACTTGTGGGTAAGGTACACACTGAAGAGCAAAAAATAAACCTGGTCGGATGTTTGTTAGAGTGAGTGAATGAACAATCTGCTACAGATCTTAACGTGGTGAAGAAGTCTGATGTTTGGTGTTGGGTGTGGTGGAACGATTGAGATTATGCTAATAAGCACATAGAGCCAGACTTTCAGGATGAAGATGTGGGTTCTATTTCATCATCATGAATTCCTTTATTCGTACCATGTCACAGTCATAAAAGGTCCATCTGTGTAGGGGGGACCAACAAGAGATAGTCACGTTTATTGATGGACTGTATTTTAAGAATCAAGGAAGAATGTCTTCTTAACACTGATGTGACAACTTTGTATTCTACCTAAGGTGTGTGCCATCAGTGACTATCACCAAAAATTGTGGGTTGGGGGACTCTGTCCAGTAGTCCTGTTACCTTTCAACGAAAAAGGTTACCAGCCCTTAAGAGACCTGCAGCATGGGCTAGGCTGCTGTCCACCCCCACCTTCCCTTATTGTACTTCCCATCGTATTTGTAGCAGTGCCACCATGGAAGTCACACAGAATGCCAGTTTAGTGACTGTGTTCCCACACTTCATTCCCTCTCCCATAACCCTTCTGTCCAGATTCTCTCTGGACATCTCCACAGAAGGGCAACGGGGAGGACAGGGGTTGGGGGAGTGTGCTTAATTCAGTGATTCTCAAATGGGGTGCGGTCTGGAGACATTTCTGATTGTCACATGGGGGATTGCTACTGTCATGTAGTGGCTGGAGTCCAGGGATGCTGCCAAACACCTTAAATGCATAGGACAGCCTCCCCCATCCCCTGCCCCCGCCCCTTGGCAAAGAATTATCTGGTACCAAGTGTCAGTTGTGTCAAAGTTGAGAAACCCTGAGTTAACCCAAACTGGAGGGTCAGGGCCTCTGCGTCTGGCTAATGACAATTACTGGTAAGAGTTAAATGCTGTTTTTACACGTGGACTCCTTGTCTGATAATTCAGGCTCTGGTCAAAGAGGCTGGAGATGGGGGAGATTGACATCATTTATCTGAGGAGTGGTTTCTTTACAGTGAATACAGCCCCCGAGTGGCACCGTTGCCCCCGTCTGTGTGACTATCCTCTGGCAATCTTCAGAGCTCTGCAGAAGGGGTCAGTGCTTTAGACTCAGTGTAAGAGCAGAGCTGGTGGCTGACTCCTGCTGTCCGCGCCAGCTAATGATGTGTCAGGGATAGGCTGTGAGTCATGCTGACTGTGGGACTGCAGCCCCCGGAGGAGAATGATCTCATGACCCTTTGATAAGACGGTAAAGCTTTGCATCACTCAGGGAGAGATTTCTCTAGGAAGGATGAGAGCATTTTCCAAAGGTTTTATTTTTTATTTATCTATGTAACAGACAGTTGTGTAGTGCTTATTGTGTGCCAGGCAGTGTTCAAACATTTTATAAATATTAACTCATTAAGTCCTCTTTACAACCCCAAAGAGGTAGGCTTATTCTTTCAACTCTTACAAATAAGGATGCAAAAATGGTGAGGACTCAAACCGAGAAGGTGATTAAGAGTCTAATAAGCCCTTAATCGTTATGCTATGGATGAAAGTCACTGAATTTCATGCTTGGTTTCTTTTTTCAGCCTGGCTCTTTACTTCTGGCTGGTCACACTGAGATGTCAGGGAGTTAGGCAGACCTGAGTCGAGTCTGCATTGCGATTTTGTATCTCTTTAACCATGAGCATATTACTTTCTGTCTGTGAACCTCAGTTTTCTCTTCTGTAAAATGGAGTCATACCTGCTTCATGGAGAATGTGAAGATATATGGAATTCCTTATAAATGTGCATGGCACGTGATAGGCGTTCAGGAACTCTTAGTTCCCTTCTAACCTTCTTTGTTATAATCATATTTTTAGCCAATTGCTCTATTGTCATGGCCAGTTTGTCTTACTACCTGTGGGTAAGGTACACACTGAAGAGCAAAAAATAGACCTGGTCGGATGTTTGTTAGAGTGAATGAATGAACAATCTGCTACAGATCTTAATGTGGTGAAGAAGTCTGATGTTTGGTGTTGGGTGTGGTGGAACGATTGAGATTATGCTAATAAGCACATAGAGCCAGACTTTCAGGATGAAGATGTGGGTTCTATTTGTGTTCGTAGTTTTTATTTATTTATTTATTTTTAAAATCTCTCTTGACCTGGCAAAATAGGAGGCCTGCATGCCTGTTGGTGGAGGGTCATGGCCTGTGCTCTGGGGTGGGTGGATTGATCCAGTGTGTGTTTCTTTCCTGGCCGGATCATAGCACCTGTTCGGCGCGAGTGTGCTCTGTTCCCAGCAGAATGGAAGGTGACAACTTCCCATTTGTCTCAGTTCAGGACTTTTCTGCATCCTGCTCCCTACACTTATGTCCTACTCCCCTGGCCCACTCCCAATTCATAAGTGAGTCTGAATTCTGTTCACAGAGATGGCCATCCTGTGGTACTCCTGCTTTTCTCACATGTATAAGTCAGACTATCTTTCTTTAATTATGAGTTTCCAGAGGAGAGGGGGCTAACTTAATTTATCTGTGTGTGTGTAGAATACCTTGTATACAAACTTAGTAAATACTTACGTAGGCATGAAGATAATGTGTCTGTAATTTATCCAGAGAGAAGAGCACTTCTCTATAACCCACAGCCAGATACGTAAGAAAGAGAATCAACTCTTAAATGTAAGCACCAGAAAAGAATAGTCCCAGCGTCTAGAACAATGCCTGGCACATAGTAGTTGTTTAATAAATATGTCTTGAATGAATGAATGAATCTGGTCTTTATTTTAAGTGTCTTCCTAAATTGCATTACAGTTAACTCTGGGTTATCCAGCACGTCTGGAATCTGGAACTGTAGCTTTTATTAAGTATTACCATATGTAACCAACAGCAGTAAAGACTTTGCAAAAAGTTTGGACATGAGAGTGTCTACAGCACTAAAAAAACTAACAATGAACTTGATCCGGAAGTTACTTCAGGGCCTTGCTACACTTTGGGCTTGTCATTCTATGTGTCAGTAACCACCATGCTAGAACGAGGAAGAATTTAACAGTGTTTTGGTAAGATGCTGAGTAACAGGGAGTTTTCTCTCTCAGCCTAGTAGCCAGGAATAATTTTAATGTTACTTACTGCGAAAGTTGTCTTACAGAGCGAACTGATTTGTTTTGAACTCTTTGGGACCCTTGAATGTGGCCTCTGTCATCCCTAAGAGGTGGTTTGTTAGGGCAGGACTTCAAGTGGTACTTTTTGATTTGCCACCTTTTTTTCTTCATGTCAGAGAGAGAAACAAAGGCAGGGTGAGTGTGTGCGCGCCAGGCAAGTGTGCGGGGACCAAAGGATTTTTAAACTATGTACGTTTTCTTTTACAGATTTGAAGAAGACTCTTGCTGTGTTGTTGGATAACATTTTGCAGCGCATTGGCAAGTTAGAGTCAAAGGTGGACAACCTCGTAATCAATGGCACAGGGACAAACTTGACCAACTCCACCACAGCTGTTCCCAGCTTGGTAGCACTTGAGAAAATTAATGTGGCAGGTAAGGACCGCAACTCTATGCCCTGACATGAAGTCAAAGCCTGCTTCGAACTGGGAAGAGAATACAGGAGCACAGTGTTCTTATTGGCATAAGATAAATCCCATAAACTTGGTATGACCCCTGTAAAGCTAATTTTAAATTTATTTTTGAATAACACTTTCAAATGCTTTTATAGTCTCTATGTGGGATCTTCCTGGACCGGGGCATGAACCCATGTCCCCTGCATCGGCAGGCGGACTCTCAACCGCTGCGCCACCAGGGAAGCCCTGTTGGTAGTTTTTAGTCAGCTTCAGTGAAGCTGTCTGTAAACCACCAAGAATGCAAAATTCCATGTCAATTACACACACACCTTTGTTTCTGTTCAGATGAGTATCTCTCTTGACCTGGCAAAATAGGAGGCCTGCATGCCTGTTGGTGGAGGGTCATGGCCTGTGCTCTGGGGTGGGTGGATTGATCCAGTGTGTGTTTCTTTCCTGGCCGGATCATAGCACCTGTTCGGCGCGAGTGTGCTCTGTTCCCAGCAGAATGGAAGGTGACAACTTCCCATTTGTCTCAGTTCAGGACTTTTCTGCATCCTGCTCCCTACACTTATGTCCTACTCCCCTGACCCACTCCCAATTCATAAGTGAGTCTGAATTCTGTTCACATAGATGGCCATCCTGTGGTACTCCTGCTTTTCTCACATGTACAAGTCAGACTATCTTTCTTTGATTATGAGTTTCCAGAGGAGAGGGGGCTAACTTAATTTATCTGTGTGTGTGTAGAATACTTTGTATACAAACTTAGTAAATACTTATGTAGGCATGAAGATAATGTGTCTGTAATTTATCCAGAGAGAAGAGCACTTCTCTATAACCCACAGCCAGATACGTAAGAAAGAGAATCAACTCTTAAATGTAAGCACCAGAAAAGAATAGTCCCAGCGTCTAGAACAATGCCTGGCACATAGTAGTTGTTTAATAAATATGTCTTGAATGAATGAATGAATCTGGTCTTTATTTTAAGTGTCTTCCTAAATTGCATTACAGTTAACTCTGGGTTATCCAGCACGTCTGGAATCTGGAACTGTAGCTTTTATTAAGTATTACCATATGTAACCAACAGCAGTAAAGACTTTGCAAAAAGTTTGGACATGAGAGTGTCTACAGCACTAAAAAAACTAACAATGAACTTGATCCGGAAGTTACTTCAGGGCCTTGCTACACTTTGGGCTTGTCATTCTATGTGTCAGTAACCACCATGCTAGAACGAGGAAGAATTTAACAGTGTTTTGGTAAGATGCTGAGTAACAGGGAGTTTTCTCTCTCAGCCTAGTAGCCAGGAATAATTTTAATGTTACTTACTGCGAAAGTTGTCTTACAGAGCGAACTGATTTGTTTTGTACTCTTTGGGCCATGTGAGTGTGGCCTCTGTCATCCCTAAGAGGTGGTTTGTTAGGACAGGTCTTCAAGTGGTACTTTTTGATTTGCCACCTTTTTTTCTTCATGTCAGAGAGAGAAACAAAGGCAGGGTGAGTGTGTGCGCGCCAGGCAAGTGTGCGGGGACCAAAGGATTTTTAAACTATGTACGTTTTCTTTTACAGATTTGAAGAAGACTCTTGCTGTGTTGTTGGATAACATTTTGCAGCGCATTGGCAAGTTAGAGTCAAAGGTGGACAACCTCGTAATCAATGGCACAGGGACAAACTTGACCAACTCCACCACAGCTGTTCCCAGCTTGGTAGCACTTGAGAAAATTAATGTGGCAGGTAAGGACCGCAACTCTATGCCCTGACATGAAGTCACTGAGCCTTGGAGGCACGTGATTTTATTTACTCTTCTCAGCATCTCAGAGAAGTGGTTTCACACAGGTTTTGTGACTTTAAGCATTTGGGATGGGGTGAGGCTTTGTTGCTGAGCTCAGCTGAAGACCTCCTCGTGCTAAGTAGAGAAGACATTGTGTTTGCTCCTTCTTTCTTGCTTCCACTTATAAATCATCCCAAATGGGTGAGCCTAGAAAAAATGTGCAACCATTTTCTTAGATGTTCCTAAAGAGCTGACAGTTTCCTGGACTATTTAATATCCTGTCTAATAAGGAAGTTCTTTATGACTGAGGGTCTGTTTCTTTGGCTGACCTGTGTGTCAGAAAACAAAAAAAACTTGTCCCTCTGTGCGTTTGGGTGCATATGCATTCCCTGCCCAGACACTGCATTAGCCACAGTGGCTATAGATGTGGAATGAAGAATGCGGGCATCCTCCTTTATTTCCCCCAGAGGTTGGAGGGTCCTTTTTATCTTGTCAAATAACCCACATTTTTTAAATTTGCCAGGTCTATAGATTAGGGTGCCAAAAAGAAGGACAAGCACTTAAGTTCCTAGTCCTAGCTAATGGTCAATGCCTCATGGCTTTTTTTGTCCTTTTCCTGATCCATGGCTGTGCTGGCAGTCCTCACACCCCTCCTGTCATAGCAGGAGTGGCTCTTGAGCTGTGAGAGAGATCGTTTTAATAGGGTTCCAATCCTCGTTGAGTGAAGTTTTTCTTTCTTCCTTTCTGCATTCAGACATGTGGTATTGCTCAGAAATGTTCTCCCTGGTGTGACTTTACTGCTTACTCTGGTGTCTTATTGCTAACTGATGTTTCTGATTGCTTACTGTTGTGTCTTATTGCTCACTGATAGATCTTCTGGTTGGCTATAAACTGCATCTAAACTGGGTACCATAGCAGTTGAAGAAGAATTCTCTAAATTTATTTTCTTTTTAGGGATGTGTGTGTGTGTGTGTCCCCTTTTTCTTTCTCTCTTTAGCTGTGTTCTGTGTGGCTTTTATTCAAAATGGCTTGTCTTACCAAATTTATTATTACTCTTGGGCTTTTTTATTATGTGAAAATGAATGTTCCCCTAGATAAATTTAGGGGGAAATGAATTTCATGAAAATCAAGACTCAGATTGAACTGCATGTTTTTTTTAAGCATCTTTCTTGGAGTATAATTGATTTACAATGTTGTGTTAGTTTCTGCTGTATAACAAAGTGAATCAGCTATATGTATACATACATCTCCATATCCCCTCCCTCTTGTGACTCCCTCCCACCCTCCCTATCCCACTCCTCTAGGTGGTCACAAACACCAAGCTGATCTCCCTGTGCTATGCAGCTGCTTCCCACTAGCTATCGATTTTACATTTGGTAGTGTATATATGTCCATGCCACTCTCTCACTTCGTCCCAGCTTACCCTTCTACCTCCCTGTGTCCTCAGGTCCATTCTCTACATCTGCATCTTTATTCCTGTCCTGCCCCTAGGTTTTTCAGAACCATTTATTTATTTATTTATTAGATTTTCTATATATATGTTAGCATACGGTATTTGTTTTTCTCTTTCTGACTTACTTTACTCTGTATGACAGACTCTAGGTCCATCCACCTCACTACAAATAACTCAATTTTCATTTCTTTTTATGGCTGAGTAATATTCCGTTGTATATATGTGCCACATCTTCTTTATCCATTCATCTGTCAATGGACACTTAGGTTGCTTCCATGTCCTGGCTATTGTAAATAGTGCTGCAGTGAACATTGTGGTACCTGTCTTTTTTTGAATTACGGTTTTCTGAGGGTATATGCCCAGTATTGGGATTGCTGGGTCATATAGTAGTTCTATTTTTAGTTTCTTAAGGAACCTCCATG
>NC_041215.1:41917705-41918943 GCF_002837175.3 Physeter macrocephalus | reverse complement strand
AGTGAGAGTGGGCAACCTTGTCTTGTTCTTGATCTTAGAGGAAATGGTTTCAGTTTTTCACCATTGATAATGATGTTGGCTGTGGGTTTGTCATATATGGCCTTTATTATGTTGAGGTAGGTTCCCTCTATGCCTACTTTCTGGAGAGTGTTTATAATAAATGTGTGTTGAATTTTGTCAAAAGCTTTTTTGCATCTATTGAGATTATCATATGGTTATTCTCCTTCAGTTTGTTAATATGGTGTATCACATTGATTGATTTGTGTATTTTGAAGAATCCTTGCATTCCTGGAATAAGCCCCACTTGATCATGGTATATGATCCTTTTAATGTGCTGTTGGATTCTGTTTGCTAGTGTTTCGTTGAGGATTTTTGCATCTGTGTTCATTAGTGATATTGGCCTGTCACTTTCTTTTTGTGTGACATCTTTGGTTTTGGTATCAGGGTGATGGTGGCCTCGTAGAATGAGTTTGGGAGTGTTCCTCCCTCTGCTATAATTTGGAAGAGTTTGAGAAGGATAGGTGTTAGCTCTGTTTATGGTTTCCTTTGCTGTGCAAATGCTTTTAAGTTTCATTAGGTCCCATTTGTTTATTTTTGTTTTTATTTCCATTTCTCTAGGAGGTGGATCAAAAAGGATCTTGCTGTGATTTATGTCAAAGAGTGTTCTTCCTATGTTTTCCCCTAAGAGTTTTATAGTGTCTGGCCTTACATTTAGGTCTTTAATCCATTTTTAATTTATTTTTGTGTATGGTGTTAGGAAGTGTTCTAATTTCAGTCTTTTACACGTAGCTGTCCAGTTTTACCAGCACCACTTATTGAAGAGGCTGTCTTTTCTCTATTGTATATTCTTGCCTCCTTTATCAAAGATAAGGTGACCATATGTGTGTGGGTTTGTCTCTGGGCTTTCTATCCTTTTCCATTGATCTGTATTTCTGTTTTTTGTGCCAGTACCATACTGTCTTGATTACTGCAGCTTTGTAGTAAAGTCTGAAGTCAGGGAGCCTGATTCCTCCAGCTCCATTTTTATTTCTCAGGATTACTTTGGCTATTCGACATATTTTTGTTTCCATACATATTGTGAAATTTTTTGTTCTACTTCTGTGAAAAATGCCTTTGGTAGTTTGATAGGGATTGCATTGAATCTGTAGATTGCTTTGAGTAGTATAGTCATTTTCACAATGTTGATTCTTCCAGTCCAAGAACATGGTATATCTCTCCATCTGTTTGTATCATCTTTA
>NC_041215.1:41915250-41916765 GCF_002837175.3 Physeter macrocephalus | reverse complement strand
TTTCATTTATTTCTGATCTGATCTTTATGCTTTCTTTCCTTCTGCTAACTTTGGGGGTTTTTTGTTCTTCTTTCTCTAATTGCTTTAGGTGTAAGGTTAGGTTGTTTATTTGAGATGTTTCTTGTTCTTGAGGTTGGATTGTATTGCTATAAACTTCTCTCTTTGAACTGCTTTTGCTGTATCCTGTAGGTTTTGGGTCGTCGTGTTTTCATTGTCATTTGTTTCTAGGTATTTTTTGATTTCCTCTTTGATTTCTTCAGTGATCTCTTGGTTATTTAGTAACATATTGTTTAGCCTCCATGTGTTTGCAGTTCTTACAAGGTTTTTCCTATAATTGATATCTAGTCTCAGAGTGTTGTGGTCAGAAAAGATACTTGATACGATTTCAATTTTTCAAAATTTACCAAGGCTTGATTTGTGACCCAATGAACTGCATTTCTGAGCTCTGTTTATCTTACTGAAGAGGACAGTGAATCAAGGAAATGAAAAAAATAGATTGAAAAAAACAAAAACCACCTTTCTACCAATTATGATTTCTCCAGGTTTAACCCCTGAAGGGACCTGAGTGTGCTTTTGTCAAAATTATTTATTTTCGGAATGATACTTTGATTTTTTTGAAAGACCGATTCTGCTTTTCTCTAGAGTTGGGATCTTAAATTATGAAGTGGGTGGAGTGAGTAGGATGGGGTCTGCACTTCTTGGCCATGTACTGACATGTGGGAAAGGTAAAAAGCTACAGGTGTGTGATGTGACAGTGCTGGCCTTCTGACGACTGTCAGTGTCTGCTTTTATCCTCGTTTTGTCCACAGTGTGTTGTTCAAAGCATGGCTGTTGAAGGTGTTTAATAAATACTGTCCACATGGGTTGGATTATGCTGGAGGTGGGTGGCATTTGGTTTCACTTCTGCAAGGGTTTCTCCGTGTTGCTTCTCTTTTCCATTTATATGTATGAGGATTTGCTTGGAAGTGGGACTTGGCATTCGTGTTCCTTTCTCAGACTTGAGCAGCAGACACTCCCTAAGAAATACGAGTTTTTGTCGGCCGTGACGACTGAGCTTCCCATGGATGATTTGGTGCTGTGGAGCCTTCCTAGAATGTGATGGTTCCAACTCTAGATTGTAATATTTGGGGGGATGGCGATATTGTGCAGCTCTCTGTGGTGTGGGGGAGGGGAGGGAGGAACGTGGGCACATGTGTGTTTGCAAATTTATTCATTTATACTCTCAAGAACTTGTCATTCAGCAGCAGCTGAATAACTGGCCAACGCTGATGGTTCACTACAAGGCTGAACATCATGATAGCATCCCCTTCTGTTTTGATTGCTTACAATTGCAAGGTGAATTGGGAAACACAGTCACAAAATCGAAGATGCAAGCACAACCCAAGTGGATGCTTTCTGATACTGAGTTCAAATTGAACATTAGGCAGCCCTGCATTTTCCACAGTCAGTTTCAGCATGCAACATATTCTCGTATTTGGGTTTGAAGTGCAGTGTATTTGAACTTGGGTGTTGTTC
>NC_041215.1:41909666-41914719 GCF_002837175.3 Physeter macrocephalus | reverse complement strand
CTAACTGGGTTTTTTTTGTTCTTCTTTCTCTATTGCTTTAGGTGTAAGGTTAGGTTGTTTATTTGAGATGTTTCTTGTTCTTGAGGTAGGATTGTATTGCTATAAACTTCTCTCTTTGAACTGCTTTTGCTGTATCCCGTAGGTTTTGGGTCGTCGTGTTTTCATTGTCATTTGTTTCTAGGTATTTTTTGATTTCCTCTTTGATTTCTTCAGTGATCTCTTGGTTATTTAGTAACATATTGTTTAGCCTCCATGTGTTTGCAGTTCTTACAGTGTTTTTCCTGTCATTGATATCTAGTCTCAGAGTGTTGTAGTCAGAAAAGATATTTGATACGATTTCAATTTTTCAAAATTTACCAAGGCTTGATTTGTGACCCAATGAACTGCATTTCTGAGCTCTGTTTATCTTACTGAAGAGGACAGTGAATCAAGGTCATGAAAAAAATAGATTGAAAAAAACAAAAACCACCTTTCTACCAATTATGATTTCTCCAGGTTTAACCCCTGAAGGGACCGATTTTATAAACTCCCAGAACACTCTTCTGGAGTTCTGACCTTAAGAAACCTCTTTCCTGGACACAAACAAGTAAAATTTTGGCAATCTGCATTTTACTCTGGCTTATATAGAAGGTAACTATTTCTTTTCATGAAAGAGCCACTAATTCAGAATAATGATGGCAAAGTAGTTGGAGAGAGTGGATTTAAATTACCAGAATGTTTTAGAAGAAATTCCATTTTATTAATTTTTAAGCAGAGTATATAATTATCGAGATATGAGCAAGTAAATTAAATAAGTTAAGGAAAATGAGAGGTCCCCAAAGATCTACTTTCACAGTGTGAAATACCCTCCAGACCTTATCTGGAGCAACATCAAAAGAGATGAGACTGGAAAGGTGGGTTGGGGGATCCTATTTTGTTCTGTAGGCAGTGACAGCTGATGAGGGTTTGAAGCAGGAGGATGATTAGATGAGGTCTGTATTTTCAGAGAAAAATTAATGACCATGTGGACGCAGGATGCTTGCGAAGGGGGTCATACTGAGCCAGATGAGTGTTTAGTTGACTCGTGTAGAAGGATTGAAAGACGTGCGTGAGGCCAGGGAGAAGGGGAGGATTTGAGACCCACATGGGTGGAGCTCACGTGATGGGGATGCTGGTGGACCATGGGAGGGGGCAAGGGAGGAGCCGTCATATGATTCCCAAGGATGGAGCTTGAAGGATGACTGGGGTGGTGCATTTATGGAGGAAACAAGCCAGCAAAGGCAGGAGTTGGGGAGGACAGTAGCCATGTGTTAATGTGGATTTAGGAAGTATAAATTGCCTTGCCGCAAGTCATTTGTTTAGTAATATCAGTTTAAAGGAAGTTGGAACGTTGATTCTCAGGAGATGAGGGACAGTGAAAGGCACTGTTTGTAGAGCCACGCTGCCCAGGTTCAAATCCCGGCTCCACCACTTCATACCTGTGTGACCTTGGGTGTGTTTCTTAACGTTTCAATGCCTGCGTTGCCTCTTCTGTAAAATGGGGGAGATATAATAGTAGTGCCCATTTCATGGGGGTTGTTTATGAGGATTAAGTGAGATCAGTATACTACGTAGAAACGTGCCTGGTGCAAAGTCAGCACTAAATGAGCATTTGTTAATTACAGTTTAAAGGCTACACATTTAGAATATTGATATAAGAATGAAAATTGGATTGACTAATTACTAGTTATTAATATTTATATGCAATATAATATTGACTAGTTATTGATATCACCATGGTGAAACTAATAACTAATATTTGTATAGTGCTTTATGGATTAGCAAATATTTTCATACATGTGTATTACTAATTTTGAGTGCCTTAAACTTGAAGTTCCCAAATTTACCTTTTTGTCAGTACATGGAGACCTTTATTATCAATACTTAGAAGCTTAATGGGAATTCCACGTATTTGTCAGTAATCTCTTGGTTGCAAGAGGCAAAAATACCCAAACAGAAATGGAATTTGGGGCCCATGTAATTGGAGAGTTCAGAAGATGAGGCTGAGCTTGTATTGCTAGATACAGACACAGGAACCGTCTCCAAGAACCTCAGCGGTACTGCCGTCGGCATTGGCTTCGTTCTTAGGCCATCTTCCCAGGGTGGTGGCAGAAGTGGCCGCAGGAGGCTCTGGGTTTCTGGCAACACTCTTTGGGAGCGTTCTGTTGGCTTGGCTTGGCTTGGCTTGCAGTGTGTGCCTCTCCATAACCCAGTGTACCTGATTGGCTAGGCCTGCATCACGTAGGTCACCCCTAGATTTCATGATGGGGGAGGGTCCCTAAAGACATTCCAAGCAAGCAGATAAAAGAGGTAAAGTGATCAGAGACCTTCATCACGTTATGGTTTGGATTTCCAGAGTCATCCTAAGCCTGACTCCAACTTTTCTTTCCAGGAGAGTTCAGAGGGCAAAGCTTCTGGAATGCTAACCTTTCTGCCCCCATTTTAAATACTGCTGTGGCTGAGTGTGCCCCAGCCCTGCCAGGAACTAGCCCAGCCCACAGCATGCTGTTCGTGTATGCCCTGATACATTGCCATGTTTTTGTCCTCAGCCTGGAATGCCCTCCATTTTTCTGGCTTACCCTTATTTATCATCTGTTCCAAGACTCACCTGAAGCCCTCTTTCCAATAAGAAGCCTTCCTTGATGTCCTTCATGCCCCAGAGGTTTCTGGTGCCCTTGCTTTATGTTCCCATGACTGCTATGTGCATCTTTGGACCTTTCACAGCCAGGTTCCAAGCTCTTCAAAGGCATGGACCAAGTACCTTACATTTTTCTTTTCATCCCAGTATCTATCTGGGAGCCTGGCAAACAGCAGGTTCTCCATAGTGTTTGTCCAACTGAACGCATGCTTCCCTCTCCTGGCCACACACCAGGTCAGCCAGTGTCCTGAAACTTTTAGCACAACAGTGGTAGCCACACGGATTGCACACTGAATTGCAGTGTCTGCTGCTCGCCTGCTTTGGCAGTTTCCTAAATATTTTAGGAATTCCATGAAAGCACCTAGAAAGTTGACTGCTGCGTTGATCAAAAGGGAAATGCTTGTTTTTGCTTTCCTACACTTTCTGAAAACTAAGATTCCATAATAAGATAATTTACTTTGTTATTTCTTCATGGCTAATTATAAAAATGTAAGTAGGATTAAAAAAAAATTCTCACCAGCTACACTCTATTAGGGATTGCTCTGAATGAAGACTTTTTGCAGAAAAGAGGCAGGGGCCCACCAATCTCAATGCCTTTGGTCTCATTACTGATCCTTCAAGGAATACGTGGCTGTTTTCATTTGAAAAAGTAAGAGTGAGTATCCCTCCAGGGGATGTTGTTCTTCCCCAGCTGTTTGAGGGGAAACATCAGGAAGAACAGCAGCCTTTAGGAATGTGTGCGGTGGTATTGGCCTTGGGAAATTGTGTGGGCTTTACTGTTATTTGTGAAAATGCCTCCATGCCGGGTGCTTCTGTGGATTGGAGATAAGACATACTGAAATTAGACGTGTTTGTTTTAATCAGAAGGCGACAGATCCCACTTGCTCTAATTTGGCTTAATGAGGTATGTGTATACAGTTGTGCTATCAGCTTACATATGGTATTGATTGAAAAGACATTCCACAGTGACAGCTCAGCATATGCTTTCCTGAAGACATTCCTGTGTCTTCGCCGTTTCATCCTCTACCTGTTTGCATTGACACGTTATTTCAATAGGAGCACTCTAGAGCCTGAGATTTTAAAACTTCAGAAATAGTTTAGAATGAAAGCTGTTTGGATGGAAGCAGGGGACTGTCTGTGTCTCCACGTTGTTGAAAAGGATTCTTAGGTTCAGAGGCTTTTGGGGTTTTGAGGGATTTTCTTTTAAGCCGTGCTTTTGGCTTTGCATATCCCTAGCTTCTAAAATTAGGCGGCCTCAATGAAAATCAGTTGCTAGTTTGGTTTTCCCATCCTCACTGGATCTCAGACAAAGAAGAGATGGAGCATGTACGGTAAAGGTGGTCTCACGTTCTTGGCTGAGTTTAGAAATGAAGGAAAGAGGTGTCCAGTTCGATAACATGAGGAAGAGAGTTTGAGCTGCCCCACAGTTCGGCCTGCAGACATCATCTCCTCGTGGTCTCCTTTTTCTGTCCCTCCTTTGCTTTTGGACATCAGGCACATCTCATGCGCGTGATCACAGCCCCCAAGTCATTTACGT
The DNA here is from genome assembly GCF_002837175.3 of Physeter macrocephalus. NCBI lineage: Eukaryota > Metazoa > Chordata > Mammalia > Artiodactyla > Physeteridae > Physeter > Physeter macrocephalus. The sequence goes on along the minus strand of NC_041215.1, from coordinate 41,910,526 downwards.
CAGACTGAGGGCCTGTAGCATCAGCAGGGCCAGCTGCGGGGCTCCCGTCGGGGTCAACAGAGGGATTAAACTGCATTTTGATGTGCCTTGTCAGAGGTGACCAGCTACGCTCTGAACTGCTTTTTTTTTTTTAATTTATTTTATTGTCGCTATAGCTGATTTGCAATGTTGTGTTAATTTCTGCTGTACAGCGAAGTGATTCCGTTAGACATATATGTACATTCTTTTTCATATTCTTTTCCATTATGGTTTGTCACAGGATATTGAATATAGTTCCCTGTGCTATACAGTAGGACCTATTGTTTATCCATCCTCTATATACTAGTTTGCATCTGCTAACCCCAGACTCCCAGTCCTTCCCTCCCTCTCCCTTCCTCCCCCTTGACAACCACAAGTCTTGAACTGCTTTTAAGCTGTCTTGATGTTTCATGTTGGTGAACTTTTCAAGTCAACATCTACAGTGGGGACTTTCTCTCTACTTGGATGCAGCTGGAGATGGGCTCTTGAAATGGAAGAACCACGGTGAACATCAAGTGAAGGGCTTGAGGTAATGCTTGCCCTGTCCGGCGGGTGTGGTCTAACAGCAGCCATAGGTTCTGGCTCAGACTCTGAGCCCTGACTGCCTGGGCTCGAATCCCAGCTCTGCCCCCTTCTAGCCATGTGTCCTTGGAGAAAGCCAATCAGCTTCCGCATCAGTACACTGTGATTAAAGTACCTGGGCTGTGGTGCTATGGTGAGGAGTTAATACACGGAAAACAAAAAATAAGAGCTCAGTAAGTTTTGGCCACTGGGACATGCACTTCTCCTTTTTTTTTTTTTTTTTTTTTTTTTTTTTTTTTTTTTTTTTTTTTTGTGGTACG
>NC_041215.1:41904425-41908536 GCF_002837175.3 Physeter macrocephalus | reverse complement strand
AGCAAGCACTGATGTGCCCTTTATATACCCAGCGCTTCCTGGATGGTGCCAGGCCTTGTATCAGGCAGTGGGGATGCTGCCAGGTCAGAAGCTCGGGCTCCTGCTGGGAACGTAGGGCTCGCCGTGTAGCGGAGGAGAGGGAAGCAAGGATCAGCGATGCTCAGAGTACCTTCCTTGACCTTCAACCTTGAGCTTCTTTCACTCTAGTCTGGGAGGACCTGTTGGCTTTGCCTGAGAAATGACCTTCAAACTCTATAGCCATCTGGGGATAGGGCTTGGAATAACCTACAGGATTTGGCACAGAAGGAATGTCCACTGTCACACGGTGGATGTCATATGGGCTTTGTGACAGCAAACTCGAACATTCTGGAAGCTGTGCCTGACCCCTCGCTACACCATCTCCCTCCAAAGCAGGGTGGGGAATTTCTGTGCTGTAGAGGTCAGCTCTCAAGGGAAGGCAATCATTAACCTGTCTAAACTTTATGCTAATAGAACTTTCTCAATAATTGCTCTCATTAAGTATGAAGTTAATAGGAGCAGTACACATTATAGCGAGATGAGCTGAAGGACAGAGGAAATATTTAAGACTTTATTTCAAGGTGCAGTTGGCTTGGGGTAAAGAGAAGATGAGTAAAAGCTGGATCTGATGGTATCTGAGATGGAAATACAGTGGACCACTTGGCTGCGGTTCCAGTGGTTTCTCTTCAGTGGCGCTCCTGAGCTGAGCTCCGGGGCCGCCCATGGGTATCCTCCAGGGGACTGTTATGAGCTCCCTTCTCTCCTTCCATTTCTGGCCCCCGGGAGATGGAGTAACGTGGTGACGAGGAGAAACTGCCTAACTGCCTTCCCTGCAGTTCCAGGAACGCTGGGAGGACTACGCAGAGGCTCTGGCACACATGGCTGGGCCAGGTGGGGGGGGACCGCTGTTCACTGAAGGCAGAGCGCCATTAGCAGCAGCCGAGTTGGCCAGCAAAGCCTGTGATGAGTGCCTGCCCATGGCTGGCCTTGCTGACCTGTCATCTGAGGGCACCGGGAGATTCACTTAGCGTGGTTTTCATGCCTCCAGGCTACCAGTGACCAAAAGCAGCCAAAATCTCCATCTTTGAGTTTATGTCAGAATAGGTAGTATTCTCTAAAGGAAGGGCTTTGTAAATAGAACTTTACTTCTGTAATACAAAAAAGGATAAAATTTGACTGCTAAAAATTTAGAAATTACAGCTAAGCACAAAGATGAAAATACAAAGCAGCAGTTATTCTATCACCCGGAGAGTGATTGATTTGCTGCTTTCCTACCAGATACTGTAAGCATGTGTTCTGTGCCGGATCCTTTCTAGGTGCTGGAGATAGAGGGGTGAGCAAAACCAAGTGTCTTCTTTCATGGAGATTACAGCCCAGCAGTGAAAGCAGATAATCAACAAATACCCAAGCATATACTATGCCCAGTGGTGATAAATGCTATAGGAAACAGCGAAGCAGAATGAGGAGATAGCAGGGCAGGGGGGACTGCTTCAGGTTTGGGTGGGTTGGCAGGGAAAACCTCTCTGAAGAAGTGACATTGATGGAGACCCAAATGGGTGAGGAAGGGAGCCATGAGGCGATCTGGGGAACGTTGGTCCACACACAGGGTTCACTGGCACATTCTTCCTGGGTGTATTCAAGAAACACTATTGTGCCCTTTTAATCTTGTACTGCAGAAGATGGTCTATTAAAACCCCCAAAGAGAACATTTACTACCAAACTCTATCACTTGTGATTGATGCTAGACTCAGGCTGGGTATTTGAGAGATGGTATCGGAACCATGGCCAAGTGTTGTGTTAATGCAGTGGTTTGGTGTGTGATGATCCTAAGTGTGTATAGCAGCCAAGAGTACAGGCTCCATGCTCAGGCTGCTGGCCTTTGAATCTGACTTCCACCAGCCCTGTGGCTCTGGCTAAGTCATTTAGAGAGATCAAGTCTCAGTTTCCTCATCTGTACTGCAGAAATTAGTTCATGGGGAAATTGTGAGGACCTCGTGAGAAAGTGTGTACAAAGGACTGGGAAACAGCAAGTGCTCAGAAAATACTGGCGATTATTATAACGATCAAAAAGTGGTTTTGGCAAATGGTAGGTGACATTGTTCCATAGACGTTTTAGCCAAATTTAACAAGCTTCAAAAATTGTATTAAAGGGTTGAGGAGGGATGGATTGGGAGTTTGGGATTAGCAGATGCAAACTATTATTTATAGAATGTATAAACAACGAGGTCTTACTGTATAGCACAGGGAACTATATTCAATATCCTGTGATAAACCATAATGGAAAAGAATATGAAAAAGGATGTATGTACATGTATAACTGAATCACTTTGCTGTACAGTAGAAATGAACACAAATTGTACATCAGCTATACTTTGATGAAATAAATTTTTTAAAAATTGTATTTAAGGCACCAAAATGAGGGCAAATTCTATTCATTTGCCAAGTAGGCTAAATATAAAGTCTTTAGCAGAAGGGTCACACATTTGGCGTAGGGTTGGGCTTTTGGTCATGAAATGGAGATCAACTTCTTGTCTGTTTTTGCCTATCTCTCTTCAGATTTAAAACCATGCAGTGTTTGTCTTTCAGAAACGATTTCAGATTTGGGGATGTGGGTGTGTGACAGCGAGTCTTCAGAAGGCCACCGTGAAATCATCATTGGTCCTATGTGGTATTTGTGTGGCTTGACCTACATTGGTTTCTTGCTTTCAGCTTAATGCTTCCTGAAAGATGGTACTTGGATTAGAAGTCATCAGGGTTTATCTGGGTCCAAGATGCAGATTTTCTCACTGTTTCAATCATCTCCTCTGCTCCCCTTGACTCAAGATGAAACCCTGGACACACAGAGTCATGAGGTGAAAGTCTGGCCCTGCTTCCCAGGCTCCACAAGAAACTCTTCTACAGATGACATCCAGTCTCTGCCTACTCTGTCGTTGGTCTCCAAAGGAGAGAATTGCACGGATTCCCCTGGCCACTGGGTTCTCTCTGTGTGATATCAGAGATACAAAGACATGGGCATCAATGCAGGAAGGTTTCTGAGAATACATGACTGGCTAGTGATTGACTGGCTGGCATTTAGAAGATTTCTGAGTGTAAGCTGGCCACAAGTTGAGGAATGCCAGGCTTGGAACTGTGTGCCACGGGGAAGGAGTATAGGACCAGGGATGCAGGAGGTCTGAGTTCTAGACCTACTGCTATCAGAACTAACTGTGAGATCATCTGATTTTTCTGTTTCTTCTTTCATAGCCAGTTTTTCATGGACTTTTAGAAGTAGAAGAGACTTGGATGTTCTAACCTTTCCCCAAAATTGAGGGACTGCAATCTTCTGAAATCCTTGGTGGATGATCTTCTAGCCTAGATCTTATACAGTGTCAATGGACCTCATAGTCTGTATAAGGGGGTTAGCAGACTACGGCCCATTGGCAACATCTTGCCAACCACATGTCTTTTAAATAAAGTGTTGGAATCCAGTTATTTCCGTATATGGCTGCCTTTGTGCTACAAATATAGAATTGAGAAGTTGTGGTGGAGACCATATGATCCACAGAGCTGAAAATATTTACTATCTAGCTCTTTACAGAAAAAGTTTGCTGCCCATTGCTCTAAATGAATGGTGCTTCCTGGAGTGCAGTGCACCACCTGTGCCCCATGAGCTCTGGCCATGGTAGGGCTCAACCACTGTAGAAGATAACCAGCTGGGCTTGGGGCAGTTCTAGTTTGGTATTTTCACTTGCTGATCTTGGCTTCGCCTTCTAGAACAACTCCTATTTCTTTGGAGACTTATGTCATGTGTCTGCAGAGTGTTCCTTTTCGGGCAGTACATCCTCACCATCTCAGGTCTGTCACCAGTCCATTCCTGGTGTGTGGTGTCTCCATCCCTTGCCCCTGCCCCAGTGCCCTCCTCTGAGCATGTTCCAGTTTGCCAAGACTCTCCACTTATGGTGGGATGCCAGAGCTGTGTTCATTCCTCCAGAAAGTAGCTGAGTAGTCTGGAGCTTGGAAGAAAAGAGGGACCTTACCCTCCTATTGACTCTTTAAAGTTTTTGTTGTCTTCTGAATTATTAGTTTTTTCTTCCAGGTGGGTCATCAGTATTTC
>NC_041215.1:41901351-41903925 GCF_002837175.3 Physeter macrocephalus | reverse complement strand
CCCACCCCCACCCCCCCACGCACCCCACCCCTCTAGGTTGTCACACAGCACCGACCTGATCTCCCTGTGCTATGCAGCAGGTTCCCGCTAGCTATCTGTTTTACACATGGTAGTGTATTTATGTCAAACCTAATCGCCCAATTCGTCCCACCCTCCCCTTCCCCCCATGTGTCCACATGTCCGTTCTTTACGTCTACATCTCTATTCCTGCCCTACAAATAGGTTCATCTGTACCATTTTTCTAGATTCCACGTTTATGCGTTAATATATGATATTTGTTTTTCTCTTTCTGGCTTACTTCACTCTGTCTGACAGACTGTAGGTCCATCCACATCTCTACAAATGACCCAGTTTCATTCTTTTTTATGGCTGAGTAATATTCCATTGTATAAAGGACACATGTACCCCAAAGTACATACCTTAACTTTAAAAATCCTTTCACAGGTATGAAATGCACAGTGTGAGAATATAATCAATAATATTGTAATATCTTTGTATGCTAACTGTCATCTGAGCTTTCAGCAAGTTGTACTCTTTTTGCAATAATAACATCAAAGATCACTGATCACAGATCACCATAACAAATATAATGATAATGAAAAACTTTGAAGTATTGTGAGAATTACCAAAATGTGACACAGAGACATGTAGTGAGCAAATGCTGTTGGAAAAATTGTACTGATAGACTTGACTCAGGGTTGCTACAAACCTTCAATTCGTAAAAAATGTAGTATCTGCGAAGTGCAAAAATGTGAAGCACAATAAAATGAGGTGTGCCTGCAGTTTCATAAAAAAGCAAGATAAAAATCTGGGTTTGGTCCAGGATAGCACTCTACCTTCTGCATCAGGTTTTTCCTGATTTTTGGTTTGCTGGTTTTTTGAAATCATGAATCATGGGCCACCATAAATGTTCTCCGCTATATGGGAGTAGCCATATTTCTTCTTGCTAATAGGTCTTGTAAATAAACAAACTTTTTTTCTTTTTAGCTACAGCATTAAAAAAAAGAAAGAGCTGTTTTTCTCTGGCGTTTTGTGAGTGGCAGGCATCTGATAAATGTGCAAAAGGAACTGAGTGTCCCTAGACTTACATATTCTCATGATTAAGAAGGGCTGTTTGGATGGAAATATATTCTCAGTGCTAGTGTTTAGGTCAATTAAAAAGGATGATTTTGTTATTAAAATGGTCACCATTGGTATTTGGTTCTTGTTGGATGAAAAGGCATATTTTCTCTGAGGGGATTTTATGGAAGAGTGTAATGTTTTATCCCTCCTTTCTTTAATAAATCATCTGTGTTAGTGATATTAGCTGGCAGGAGGTCTGTTAGGATTTTAGTGCTGCCGTCTTTGTGGTCTGATGCAGCTAAGATCTCATCCAAAGGCCAAGCAGGTCCTCTAGAAAGTTTCTTGCCCATTTCTTCCCCTTTTAAAGATTAGAAATTGTCGGCGCTCTCTGTATTCATCTTGGGTGATGTAAGATGATAAGAATTAAATGTAAAGTTATCATTTGGTTTTTTAATTTAGGAGCAAATCTATGAGTCCTGTTGATCTTGGAAAAATATTTATAAATTCTGTCCAATTTATATAGTGACCCAGGACATTCAATGAAACATTAAATACCTACATGCAACTAGTATTCTGCTAGGTACTGCAAAACTCATATCCATTTTGCTTCATGTGAGGCCTTTGCTGAGCATGGAGAACACACAGGAAAGTGAGATGCAAATAGTCCAGGATATACCGTGTTTTACATCAAACTCCAAATTAGAAAGTAGGTCCTGGCAAGGAGGTTGTGAGCATCCATCTCGTAATAGTGTGGCTTAGTGCAGAAAGAATGTTCCAGGAATCCTTTGGCGTTTCTGCAGCCAGCTCTGTTAGGAGGCCAGCTGCCTCGGACAGCGAGGCAAATATTTTTAAGTCATCAGTCTGTTCTTGATGCTCCAGACACACAAAGGACATTAGAGGAACAGCATCAATACTAAGGGCACACACCCAATTCCAAAACACACAGGTGTAGAAAGTGATTGAAGAGGGAAGCCTATAATGTTCAGCCTCCTCTGTCATAGACAGAGATCAGTCTCCTGCCTTGGGTTTATAAGACAAACCCAGATAAGCTACAAAAAGACTATACAACTCCCAAACCAAAGCTTCAAGTATAAGCATGTAGAGTTACAAGTATCTCACGCATCCCATCATTCATTCTGTAGCCTTCCGTTGAGTAGAAGCCAGCCTCACGTAGCGTACATACAGGCCCCATGTAATAAAGGTCCAAGATTTCAGGAGTTAGGCTCCTGCCAGGCATCTTTACTCATCAGGGTTTGTTTTAGTTATCCAAATTTAAAATAACACCAGTAAAACTCCAAATTAAAAATAGAGTCACGGGGCTTCCCTGGTGGCGCAGTGGTTGAGAGTCCGCCTGCCGATGCAGGGAACACGGGTTCGTGCCCCGGTCCGGGAAGATCCCACATGCCGCGGAGCAGCTGGGCCCGTGAGCCATGGCCGCTGAGCCTGTGCTTCCGGACCCTGTGCTCCACAACGGGAGGGGCCACAACAGTGAGAGGCCCGCGAACTGCAAAA